>NW_018164444.1:6078238-6092482 GCF_001263595.1 Phalaenopsis equestris
TGGTATGTATGCAAATACCCCAATGAAATAAATGGTTGAATCCTTGGTCTGATCCTCTATAATTACCAAAAATTAACAGCAAAAGCAAAAAGCATAGCAAAAAGCAAGAGTTCAAATGAACAAATAATAACCTACAAACAAAAATCAGAAAGACAAGATTTTTTTCTAAAAGAGCACACATAATAAACTAAATGTTAACAATAACATACAACTCAACTAAGCACTAAACCCCTCAGAGAAACACATATTTCAAATATTGACTGAACAAAATTGTTGCATCCCCATCCTAATAATCAAAATTTAGGCCTTTATCGCCTTAAAATCATAATCTGGAGTGTCAAATATCCACTCATCAAAATTCACCAACAGATTTAAGCATGAAAACTGGAGTTTGATTTATATAATCATCTGAAATAAAAAGTTTCAGAATTCAATCAACACCTAAAACTTTTTAAACCTTCATAACCAAAAATCTTCAAGGAATTCAGTGACAAACAGAAACAGAATTTTGGAAGATACTCAATCAGAAGTTCACCTTTCAAGCATGGAGAGCACTAAAGAACTGTTCCTTGCAGCTGCTACCGGTCTACCTGTTGCAGGTCACCAAGAACCAGCATAAATAATTGAGATAACATTTCAATTGTAAGTAAATAAAATTAAAAACTAGGAATATTTACATGCATACCTCTCAATTCCTATGTATTTACATATCTAACATCTATAATTCAATTTTTGCATGCAACCAGCTTACCTATGCATGAAAAAGGTGTATTTAACCCTTTAAAAGTTAAAATGGTGGTATGTTGATGTGATATGAAAAATTTGGGTTTGCTAAATTTAAAAAAACAAAGTTTAGTTGTTTGATATGTAATACATAGGAATTGGGTGGTATGTATGTAAATACCCCTAAAATCTAATGCATCTGGTTACCAAACATATGAACAGAAGTAATCAAATGAATATGCATATTTTATTAAATAAAATACGCTGTTTAATTAGAGATTTAGGAGGGATATTCAACCAATTAATTGATTATTTAGCAATAAATTAAGAGGTGTACAATTGTAAGTTCTTTAAATTTTGTCTGGGGTGGTGCTTAATGACAAACATCGTAACAAGGTAAAGTGCATGTGCAAGTAAGGAGGTCATATAAAGACCATAAGAAAATTTACATACCTAGCACAGAATTCTTACATATTTACATATCTCACACCTATACTTTCATATTTACATATATATATATAGCACATCGCTGCTTTAAACCTATGAAAGGGTGCATTTCACTTCTTAAAAGTTGTAATTGTGCTATTTTTTTATGTGATATCAAAGATTTGAGTGTTATGTGTGCAAATATGAAAATTTTTGTATGAGATGTACAAATACATAAGAATTGTGTGCAGTATGTAAATGCCCCTAAAAAATCACTCTTAGTAAATTTTAAAAAGGGAAATATGCTTTTTTATGCATCGGTCTACAACATCAAAGTGATATACATATGAATATGAAAGTTTTGGTGTTAGATATGTACATACAGAAGAATTTTGTGGCATGAATGTAAATTACCCAAAAAGAACTTATATACTAAGAAAAATGCAAATGAAACAATATATATATAAATGTTTGCATATGCATAATGAAAGATTGAATCACTATCTTATAATACTAGCTAAGAACACTAAAACATATGTACATTAATAACTTTTACATACCACCTAATAAAAATAGATTTATCAGCGACAGTCCACTGAGCCGATTGGGGCGCATCAGCCAACTATGAGTTAGGAGTATGCATAAACAATGCTCCATAGATGAATGTATTAAACTATATACAAAAGTACAAATTATGATAAACTAACTGCCCACACAAGCTCTAAGAAACAAGCAAAATACTATAATTCATTGACTATAGATAATTTAAGTTATTAAATAATTTTTTGGTCATAATTGTTCTTGAAATGCAAAGCCAAAATTTAGAAGATCCATACAACTTAAACAAAATGACTAGCATGCAATTTATTTCTTTTTCAAATGAATAAATATGATTTAAAATTATTAATTACCTACTAAGTTACTTTTATAGCATACTTATTATTCAATCAATATATAGACAGATAATATGGAGTTTAAATGAGTGAGAGATGGAGATTTGAGTACAGTTGACTCGAAATAATAAGTGATATGTATTAATACTCTAAGGATGTGGCCAAAAAAAATTTGGTATATTTATTATGATATTGGAACAAGCAAAACTTATAGATTATTGGCACTTCTAAAATATTGTAAGTTGATTTTCATGAAAGTTTATGATAAATCATTTTGATGATTTTTAATATAACTAGAATAACTAAAAACTCAAATCAGACTGCTTGTTCTAGCCTTAGTATTCAAAGCTTCTAAATCATGACAAAAGAGTTATTTGAGCGAAGTGTTGAATTAAGAGATACTAATTGTGATAAAAAGAACAACTGTGATGATTGATAAAAATTTCAAAAGAGATTTTGGACGTATGCATATCGTTTATTTTAATTCTAAGCAGTAATATCTATTACATCTCACATGGATGGCCGTGAGAAAATAAGAGAGTGAAATACAAAGAAACATAGGGTACCAACAAATTTTATTGTTGCTACTGATGCTTGCTGGCGACAATAGCTCGGAAAGATTATTTAAAAAATCTCTTATAGTTTGTTTTAGCCTTGATATTCCAAACTTCTAGAATAGGTGGTGATAGAATAAAAGATTCATAGACATGAAAATTCACAGGCGTAAAAGACTTGCAGAAAGTTTCTAGTTAGAGAAGAAATCAGTGAAGTCCTATATTGAAAGAGGCAAAAAACTTGATAGGTTCTGCAGGCCTACACCAATCCTTTCATCTTAAGAAAAAATATATAATAAAATAATAAAAACTAAGATGACTGATTTAACTTCATCAATGCAAGTCCACACTCATAAATAGTTAACATCATCATTTGCATGTCAAAAACTATAGCTTTTGAGATTTGCATCAATTATGCTTTGCTTGTAGCTTTCATGAATCATTTAGTTGATATTTATTAAACAGGTCAAGCCATAATCAGTTAGTTTAGTATAGAATATATCATAAATCATCATCAATAAAATTGTCTTTACACATTCTGAGATATCTTTGCTATACATCATCAAAAGTAAACATAATTTCATCTTCAATAATAGTTAAAAAAAGAAGATTTTAAGGGTTGAAAAAAAAAGATAATTGAACAAATATTGTGTTGGATGGATATGAATTTCAATAATAATGATGAAAAGAGAGAATAATTCCAGATGAAGATAAAAGAAAACAAATGCCTATGCCGATAAATTTATCGAAAGAAGAAGCTGATATGCATAGGATAATACCAAGAAGATTCAGTATTAGCACACATAATAAAGAGATATTTGGTTGGAGCCTACATAATTATTGGCCAAAGCCCGTTTGAAAGATTAAATTCAGGTTTGCTAAACATAATAAATTTGTTTTGAAACAAGCTTCCAAATTTCAAATTTCTATATAGAGAAAAAAGGTCTGATTCTGACGAAAATATTCTCCAAACTTGACAACCTGTTCACAATTAGGAGATTAAGAAGTATCAAGCTTCCTGAAACTTCTATCAAGCTTCCTGAAGCAGGTTTCAAAATTGAGGAGTCACTGCATATTTTTCAAAAAAGAAATCATATAATTGGTTTCATAGGTCAACATATAAAAGTTGAAAAGCCACTTAGACACTACCATTAAACTCCTTCAACGTTAGGGCTGTTAATTTGGCTCGTTGTTCACGAACAGCTCGTGTTCGGCTCGTTAAGTAGCTCTTGTTCGGCTCGTTCGTTAAGCTCAAAATATAGAAAATACTTCAAAATCATGAAAGGCTTTCGGCTGCAAGAGCAGCCTCTCCCTCTTCCAATTCTTCTTCTTCCTCTCAAAATTGCAAAAGGCTTTCGGCCGCAATAGCTTAAGATTTGTCGTTTGTGTTCTCTGCTCTCAAAAGTTCTACTTCGGCTTTCTTCCTCTTCCGAGTCATCTCCTTCTCCTCTCAAAATTGCGAAAGGGTTTCGGCGGCAAGAGATTAGGGTTTACTATTTGTGTTTGTCTCTCTTCCTCTTCTGATTCATCTTCCGAGAGCTTAGGGCTCTCTTCCTCTCCCGAGTCATCTCCTTCTCCAATTTCAAGCCGAACTCGAGCCGGGAAAGATTATTCGAGCCGAACACGAACACTCTCTTCACGAGCCATTTCGAACAAGAGTCGAGCTTGAGCTCGTTTACAGCCCTATCGGTTGTTCATATTTTGCTACAATATATTAAAGTGTGCTTTGTTCCCGTTTACTTTAGCATAAGATTCACATTTTTATCATAAATAGCAATTAGAATTGTGCCAGAACCAATGAAAAGAAAACACGTATATAAATTACGACATAACTAACACTACTTAATTTTTAATTGGATGATAACTATGTTTGTTGTTAGAAATAATTTATCTGCAACCTGTCATTTTAGTAGCGCACAAACAGGACGCTGATGCTGTCACATGAACCGATGAAAAGGGAACACGTATATAAATTACGATATAACTAACACTAAATTTTTAATTGGATGATAACTATGTTTGCTGTTTGAAACAATTTATCTGCAACCTGTCATTTTAGTAGCGCACAAACGTGACACTGATGCTGTCACATTCCATCTTCTCCCCTCCACCGATAAACTTGAGATTACGTGGCGGCCGCTAGCTGAAGATTTGATCTCCGCTCAAAATCGCGACAGAGTTTCGGCGGCGAGAGAGCTTAGGGTGTATGCCGCGAGACCTTAGGGTTTCTCGATTGTGTTCATTGCTCTCCTTCTCCATTCCAAATCGTGAAAAGGTTTCGGCGGCGAGAGGTTAGGCTTTCCCCTTCCTCCTCCAATTCCCCCCTCCCGATTCCTCCAATTTCAAGCTGAACTCGAGCCGGAAAAGATTATTCAAGCCGAACACGAACACTCCGTTCACGAGCCATTTCGAACACGAGCCGATTTCGAACACGAGCAAGTATCGAACGAGCCGACCCTGAGCTCGGCTCGCTTACAGCCCTACCTTTAAATCCAGTACTTTCATTCCTCATGTTGTAGCCCTAAAAACCCGCCATTACTCAGATGAAGTATCCTCACAAACATAAATTAGTTTATATTTATGAAATAAAAATCAAATTTTAGAAAAAAAGTTTACAAAAGTTATTCACTTAAATAATTAAAGCCATTTATGATTTGCAACTATCATTCTTTTGCTTCTCATATGAAGATCATATTTTGGACTGAAAACTAAGACATTAGCAACCATCTTTCTAGGGTTTTAAATGAACCAATCCACTAAACAAACAACTCAAATTCGGCTCGATTAATACTTGATTATGTTTGTTCAAATTAATAAATAAAAAATTTTAACCTTTCGTTAAAATTCAAATGTTAAATGAACCACATTTGATAATCCAACTCGTTTATTAAGTTCACGAAAAGCTCATTTGTTGTTTAAGTAATTTGTTACATACTCTATACATATATGATAAATTATTTAAATAAATTTATTTAATTATATATATTTAATGATAACATATTATAATTTAATATCAATATCCATGTCTAATGTAATTTTTTTCTTATTTTTTATTTCAATATATTAATGTATTAGTACTTATGTTATTTAATTATAAGAAAACTTACTTACAACTTAAATATTATTTTATTTACTTGATATAAACTAGGCAGATGATAATTTAAAATTTATTCAATTACTTATTTATGAGAAATATTTTGGAAAGTTCTAGAGAAGAAAGGTGTTGATATGACTTATATTCAAGTCATTAAAGAAATGTAAACTAGAGCGGTTACTCGTGTTCAAACTGAATGAGGACTGACTAAGTATTTTCCTATTCAAGTTGGATTACATAAGGGATCAGTTTTATACCCGTATCATTTTGTTTTAGTTATGGATATTCTTACTAGACATTTATAGAAAGGTGTACATTGGTGTATGCTTTTCGCTGATGATATTCTTCTTGTGGAAAAGACTAGAAAAAGAGTACAAGAAAAACTTGAATTATGGAGGTCTGCATTGAAGTCTAAAGGCTTTCGTTTGAGTAAAACTAAAACTAAATACATTGAATGTAATTTTAGTAGCTCTAATGGCAGATTTTATGGAGTTTAATTTTGTAAATAATCTTATATAAAAAATTAAACACTCATTTAAAACTTGTTTATTAGATTTATATCAAAAAATTAAGTACAAATCCAAATATCAATTATATATGAAAAATTAAGTACTAAATAAAATTCATAGTCTGCTCAATTAAAATAAATAAACCAAATATAAATCAAACATGATCAATATAAAAATTAAACAAGCAAATTATAAACATATATGTGAAAGCTTGGCTCAAACTCAAATTAAACATGGAAAACACATGATTTGAACAAGTCAAGTTTAATCACCGAGATACTCAACTCAACTTGGCTCGATTACCATCTTACATCTTTTTACGGATTGTATTTTTTTTTCCCCAGAAGCATGAAAAATGATTTTCTTCTGCTTTTCATGATGCCTCCATACACTAGAAGAAATTAAAATAGCTCCCAATTCAAGTGATATTTCTAGACAACAATGTTTCAAGGAAATACAAAAACAAGAGAACGACCTCTATAAAACCTTATAAGCTCAAGACTATCGACTGAAATTGCGTAAAACACCACCAGAAATTAGAGCTTGCAGTTTAAGCTATTATCATGGGCCCTCACATGAAAAATTATTAAAAATAGGGCATTTACATATATACCACCCAATAACTATGAATACATATTTAACACCTAAAACTTTTTTTTTTACATTCATACAACCAAAATCTTTCCTATTACAGCAATTTTAACTTTATAAAATTGAAATACATCAGTTCAAGCATATGTAAGGTGGTATGTATGTAAAAGTTAAATTTTAGTTGTTAAATATGTAAATATCTAGATATTGAATGGTATGTATGTGAATCTTCCTTAAAAATACACCAAGCAATACACTGTTCAATTGATGGATAAATAATATCCCGCAACTTATGATTCCACTGCTATTATTAAACCAATTATTTTAGCAAAACACTTGGAACCAAAACACAGTTGTCTTAATAGTTGATGAACTCTCATAATCATGCAAATCCTAGACTCAAACCATAGGACTTGTTTGGGACAAATTTTGTTTTTGTTTTTATGTTTATTTTTTCTCCTTATTCCAAAAAACAAATTAACATGTTTTGTAAAACACTCAAAACAACTTTTAGGTATTTTGAATGATTTTAAAAACAATCATATCTTACTAAAATATGTCAAACATATTTTATCTCAAATCACAATATATACAAAATAAAATAAAATAAAAATAGAAAATAAAAATAAAAGTGATCCCAAACGGCCCCTTAATTATGAAATTATTGTAACACATCGTCAAATCAAATACAATTCAGTTATTATCTCAAGATTTCTTAGATTAAACCATATAGACAAAATTATGTCTCAATTTTCTCAGTGATAGCATGAATTGTGCAAAGTGTTACATTTTCATAGAACCTACAAATCATATATAAATAGACTAAGGGTCTGTTTGACGCAGTTGTTGATTATTTATAATCTGGTGAAAAACAGATTATTCTGATAATCTGCAGATTATCATAATAACTTGGCTTGCTGTTTAGGGCAACTTATTCATAATAGTTTATTGATAGTTGTTGTTGTATAAATGACCTTCATGTCTCTGTTTGGTGAAATTGTTTGCAACAGAACTAAAATGAGAACAGAAACATATGATACAGAAGCCTGAAATAATCACAGATAAGTTCAAAAAGATGACAAACATCAAACTTTGTATATGGCTTAAAAGAAAAATAGTAAAGAACTTGGCCATTTAATGCATACCAGTAATATGACAACCATTATATCGCCACCTCAAATCAACAACCAAAATATGGCAACCATTAGCCAACAAATTTCAATCTACAAACAGATCACGAGAATGAACTCTGCAATATCACCATAGACACCAAAACCATGAAAGAATATCCAATGGTGTTAAAAATGGGTTTGAAGATCCCATTTCGAACCATTACAGTGGAAAAGAAAAACTTCGGTGGAAAAAAATGGGTTTCAAGATCCCATTTCGAACCAATCTTCAGCACAAGCCATCCATCACTTTAAACATCTAACAATGGCCCAAAATAATGGGTTTGAAGATCCCATCTAACAATTGTTCGCTCTCACCTTGAACTATAAGGAATGAATCAATTGCACTGAAAATCCCATTGCATATCAAGAGCACAGAAACAACGAAGAGATGTTATAAAATTCCCGGTAATATTTTTGTAAAATCAAACCAAATCCAACTCCAACTCAACCAACTGCACCCTTGGATCAGAAAGAACTCTTTGCTCTGCTCCCTTCGTTGTGAAGGGTTTTATATGGCATAATTAACAAAAGACCACCCTTATCCACCCCATTGTGCCAGTTTAGCACAGACGTTAGCTAATATCAAATGCAAACAGACAAAAAATCAGGGAGGAGCAAGACATACCTCACTTGAGGCGAGATAGAGCATAAGAAAGTTTGGGGAGGACGATATTGGCGAATGTTAAAAATCTTTACCTTTGTTTCGATCTCGTCACAGGTCAGGAGGAAGAAATTCGTTCGGTAAGGTGAGAACGAAGGAGAGCGGAGAAGGGCAAAGCAGGAAAATCTTACCCTAACGCGCTACACAAACGCAGAACACGGGCCTCCTACTGCTTCACAGAGTTATGTTATTATCCCACTCAGCGTTTCGGAGCGGCACCATTAAGCGAGACGAACGCCTTTTCCAAACAAAGTCCAAAAAAAGCGGCGGCGTTTTGAAAACGACGTCGCAGGCCAATAAGCTACCTCAAACAGGCCCTAAAGCATATACCGTGGCTCTTGATGTTTGGCTATCAACTCAAGTTTGGGAAAGCAATGAAAAATTAGTTTTCATCAAACTCAACTGATTAATAAGAGCATATCCGACATCATTATATGCCAAATATAGTTGCCTTGAATACAGAAAATAACACCTCAAAAGTATCCAACTAAAAGGTATAAATCAAAAGATACGCACAAAAACAGCAAAACATTCTAATATACTAAAAATACATTCAAAATTTTCGATAAAATCTTTCTTGGGTGTTTGGTCCTTAAATTTTCCTTGGGATGGTATCCAGTTGCCATACTCCAAACTTCATAAATTCTTTCAAGGAATTGAAATATGAACACTCCTGGTAATGGACAGATCATCGAGGACTGTTTTGGAAATTGAAACTCAACTGAATTTATTCAAATACTCTTTGGAGTGTAGTAATAATAATAATAATAATAAGAAACGGTCGAACTGGCCAGTGGTGTTAGTTTTTTAATAGCAAAAAAATTTATGACTAGAAATAGCTCAACACTGGTGTTGCACCTGAGAACCCACTTGAAATTTGGAAAAATTTCATTATCCTGACCCTCAAATCATGACTTCAGAATTGAATGCTTCTTTCATTTCAAATTCAACAGTATAATTTAAATGCAATTTCAATCACAACACGAACCGCCATTGCACTTACGAATATTTAAAATATTTTCACCAGCTCTTATCTGTGCATAAGAAGTTCCAATTGCTCAAAACCCTCTATATTTTATGATAATAATAAGGGAGGGCATGTTGAGTTCACTGAAGCCTCTAGAACGCCAAAACCTATTTGTGTGTTTGTGTGTCGATATATATATATATATATATAATTGCACATGCTAGTTTATTAATAAAGGTTGGTAATGACAACTTGCTAGTAGGTTTAAATATTTAAAATTTAATGTACTTATTTTTTCTATTCACAATAAAATGAACACTGAGTTATGAAACCAAAATAGTTTATTAAAAACTTAAGAGTATTAATTTAGCAAAGATGCATGAATGTATAAAAATATATATAATTCGTACATATTTATGAAGTATAAAAAATGTAAGCAATGCTTCAAATTTATTATACTATGGATATCAAAATAAAATATAAGCTGATAAACTCATATTATAAAGAATGGTCTAATCAATTTAAATCATTAGAATAAGAAACTACTGATATTTAAAATTATTTTGTATAGCTAAGAAAATATTTTAATAGATATCAAAATAAAATTTTGAAGATTAAAGTAAATAAATATATTAATCAAAAGATTATAATATTAATAAATGTAATAGGAATATTAAATTAAATTAAAACAAAAAAGTTTATATTTTAATCATTTTATATATTTTTAAAATTAAATGCACTTATTTTAATTATTTTTCAACGTTTTTTAATGCAATAGAAATTAAGAAGTGCTAAATACTTTAAATAGCTTTGTAAGCATATTTCAACTCTCTCAAATTAAGATAAAAAAATTATAGAAGAATACAAAAAAAATTATGAATTATTATTTAAATTTACATTGAAAGATTAACTATAAAGTATTTAGAATATTAAAATTTTATATGCATGTTATCAAAGAGAATTTGATATATAGAAAACATATAATTTTTGTTGTTAGATTGTCAGGATTAAAAATAATGCAAACAAAATAAAATAAAATTATGAGAAAAATAATGACAAAAAAAACAAGGAAATGACAATGGGACTTGAAGAATTTTAATGACAATTAATTTGATTTAACATTCCTAAATGATTCCATAGATAGGAATATGCTTCATGGAGATTTTTAAATATAATGCAATTCTGAATAAGGAGTTATGAGAAAAATATTCAAGGATTACCATTCAAAATTGGGTAATACTATTAAGGCTATAAGTATGCTTCATAGATTTAGAATCCACTTATAATATATTTTAGAAAATAATCACATGCTTTGAATTGTAACACTTACAATTCAATGCATTTCTTAGACTTTAAAGATAAAGATTTGAAGTTGGTGAAAGCTAATGAAAAGTTAGGATTTTTTTAAAAAAGTAAAAGATTAGGATTATAAATTGATAGAATCATATGTCCTTTTCTAAATAGTTGTATGAATAAGAGCAAGCTTTATCTCTTAAAAAGGAAGAACTAAACATCTAATAATTATGCAATATGATTAAGACATGTGAGCATATTATGCTTAATCTCACATTGAATGATAAAATAGTTGATGTAAAAATAATATTATTGAACTCTCGCCTAACCCTTTTTTTTTTCTAAGTGGATTTGATGCAACTTTAGCGTAAATAAAAAAAGGGAAATTTACATACATAGCACTTAATTCTTACATATTTACATACCTCACACAAATTTTCATATTTATATACATTGCAGTTTGGTGTTTTAAACATATGCATGAAAGGGCAGATAAGTGGATTTCACTTTTAAAAAGTCGTAATAGTGCTATTTTTTATGTGATATTAAAGTTTTGAGTGCTGTGCGTGCAAATATGAAAGTCATATGTGATATTCGTAAACACATAAGAATTGTGTGCTATATATTTAAATTGCAAATAATCAGCATACAGTTCTATACTTTACTGACAAAACAGCAAGAACAATCGAACAATTCCAAAAATCAAATCATTCCAATCCAACCATTCTATCATCCCCAACATTTTCTTTTTATTTTTCATTCTAATCAAAAGTACTCCACTATAGCATCTCATTCATCATTATCAATCAAGAATCTAATCAATGGAAACTACCTGAAAAGAATCCATCATCAAAGGCTGATGAGGAGTGGCCGCAATTAGCCCAACGACGCTGGGGGAGACCGCCGCCTTCGCTTGCGAGAGGCGCCACATATACCAAGATCCGACCGATCTATATGGCCTCCACCGCTCACACAACTGCTCCATCTGTGACGGCCGCGGGGTCTCCGCCAACCCATACAAAACCTGCACGCCGCGCCGCACCGTGGCATCCCCCACTGGCAGAACATCAGGACGATGCAGCGAGAAGATCATGAACATATGCGCCGACCACGTCCCGATCCCCTCCACCATAGTCAGCAACGCAAGCAGCGATCGATCGTCGAGCGAGACGATCGCTGCGTCGGAAAGAACTCCCGTATGGAACTTGCGGGCGAGATCATGGAGGTAGCTGGATTTCCGGGCCGAGATGCCGATCTGGCGGAGGTGATCAGAGGAGAGCGCGAGGACCGCGGAGGGTGAGACGCCGCCGTGGGCCTCGCAGAGCTTGAGGAAGCGCTCGTAGGTAGGGACGGCGGCTTTGGGAGCGAGTTGTTGGTGGATGATGCTGCGGGCTAGGGTTAGGAACGGGTGCTGAAATTGGTTAAGGCTAAGGGGCTCGAGCTCGTCGATGACGGCGGCGAGGTGGGGGTCGGCGGCGCGGAGGTGGCGGATAGCAGAGTCGAGCTCTCCGGGGGCGGAGAGGGGGCGAGGGAGGAGGAAGAAGGAGGGAGGGGGTGGAGGGGTGGTGGAGTCGGGGGAGAGCTTGCGAAGCTTTTTGGGGCGAGAGAGGGATTTTTCGCCGTCGACGGCGGAGATCGATGAGACGGAGGAGGAAGGGGAGGGTGAGGAGAGGTTTGGGTCGGGCATGGGAGGAGGTGGAAGAGGTCGGATGCTGTCGGTCATGGGTGGCGGATTGTGGCTGGGGCAATAAAGGAATTTGGTAAGTTGAATAGCACAAAAAATTTTTATGTGATGGTCGATTTTTAGAAAAATATAAATTTACAAATTGATACATATTTTGGTTATAATATAGTGAGATGAAAATTTGTGTCCTAATCTTGAAGAGATCTAAAGTTCAAAATAAAATAAGTATAGTGAAGCATGGCCCATCAACAGAAGATTACAAGACTCGCTCAATCAATCGGATGCAACCATTTAAACCAAGACCAAAGCCAACCGAGATATTAGAAGGACAAAAATACGACTGAGTCATCTGAGCTTAAATGATTCGGGCTGAAACCAGACAAATAGGCTTTTGATTCAACCACTGCAAAAAAGCAGACCTAAATGTAGTAATCTATCTTCTAGTAGATCTGATCCAAGGAAAGAAGCAATTCCTCAATATAAATCATCATCCTAAGGATGTCGTTTAGGTTTTGCATCAAGGATCAATGATTAAAAATGCACTAAAAGGTATTATAATCATCTCTCACTTGTTTTTCTTCGAGGAGTGAGTTACATATCAAGTTGTAACAAGTCACCTTCTGCTTAATAGTCTAGTGTCGCTTTGTCAATAGAAGTTCCTT
Source organism: Phalaenopsis equestris (assembly GCF_001263595.1). Classification (NCBI taxonomy): domain Eukaryota; kingdom Viridiplantae; phylum Streptophyta; class Magnoliopsida; order Asparagales; family Orchidaceae; genus Phalaenopsis; species Phalaenopsis equestris. The sequence continues at coordinate 6,091,468 of NW_018164444.1, forward strand.
ACCATGGATCAAGGGTCGAAAACCAGACTTGATTAGTTTTTCAGTAGAGCCTCGTTGATTGAGTCAGCCTTGCGTACCCGAATCCAGTCAAACTCAGCTGATCGACATCTTCGACTAAGTCTAGCCTACTAAATCGCCATTGTAGAGCCAAAGGAAGACAGTTTCAGTCGAGCAAGTCAGAGAGTAGCCGAGCGATAGACTTCATATATTGATACAATTTACTCTTCATTACTATTCACTTCTCTCTCAATAACTCTCTCTCTCTCCTTCTCTCTCTCCTTCTCTCTCACTTGCTCATCTTTTATACTCTATTCCATGAGATGTGATTCACGCGCAGACTATTCACTTCTCTCTCAATAACTCTCTCTCTCTCTCTCCTTCTCTCTCACTTGTTCATATTTTATACTCTATTCCATGAGGTGTGATTCACGTGCACGTAAGAATTCAACAAATATTATATAATATGTCATTAATAATAAATGTTTGCTCTCATTATTTTATTAATTAACCAACCACCTGATGGGCATGCATGATTTGATTTCAAATGGATAAGGACTCGTAGCTGATTCAAATATTTTTATCATCATATTACAAAATGAAATTAAAAATGATTTAGTACATAATTGAATTAAATGTTTGTATCAATATATAACTTTGATTTGATTTGTGGTTTAGAGCTCCAAACTACAACTAAATGGTTGGGTTGATTGGAATTGAATTTTAAACTTGGTTTGATGTTTTAGAGCTCCAAACTACAACTAAATGGTTGGGTTGCTTGGAATTGATTTTTAAACTTGGTTTGATTTTACATATATAATAGCACATTAAGATGCTCCTTTTTGGTTTTGTTTCACTATTTAAGGAACATTTGATCACCTCGTACTTAGATCAGTTGGTCAGATATCTGCTTGTCAGTTGTAAGTCTCATCTTTTCTGGTCTGGGGTTTGATTCCTCCCGATTATAGAATGTGGTACTCAAATTCATATATATATATATATATGTGTGGGGGGGGGT
>NW_018164444.1:6092492-6111043 GCF_001263595.1 Phalaenopsis equestris
TGTGTGTGTGTGTGTGTGTGTGGGTGTGTGTGTGTGTGTGTGTGTGTGTGTGCGTGCACGTGCGTGTACTATTATTAAAGTTCGGCGTGTACTATTATTAAAGTTCGGAAAATTATTTCCTTGTATAATGCACAAAAGAGCAAACAAATTTAGCATATAAGAGAAATAAAAATAACACCCTTTCATGACCGTAATATAGAACAATAAAAATAAGCATATGAATACGTGAACATTATAGTTTTAAGATATGGTCAATAATGAGTATACATATATGTGATAAAGAGGCGCTTATGATGTAGTGCCCAAATTCAGACATATAATCATTTGAGAGTGTACTAATTGTGGATGCATTTATGATAGAAATAATATTCCGTCCGGACGGCTAATCACCGGCGACCACATCGCCCGACAATAACGTGTATGGCGACGTGGCCGCCGGTGATTAATTTTCTGGCGTAATATTTTATCCTTATAATGCTATAACATTAAACGTGGAAAAAAATATTGTGTTACATTTAAGTTATAAGTTAAGTAATAATACAAAAAGGTTTATTATATAATAGTGAATTTCTCTTAGGAACTTCACAAATAGAAATACTCCATAAATAAGCATTCAAAGGATGAGCAAGCTCTTTAGAAGTTACAAGAAAAAGAAAAAAAAACGTATATATGGGTGTATCGGGTTAGAAATAAAAGGATAATTTGCTTGAAATTATATTGGTCATTTAATTGGAATATGAGATTAATACTCTACTATTACTATTTTGCTACCAAACTAAGTTGAGTTGATGAGTTTATGATATATGTTGTGTGTCGAAAGATTCACGGCAGTAGAGTGATAATTTAACGTCTTAGCATTGTATGAAAATTCAACACACACACAGATAATATAAAAATAACAGATGAAGACAATATGACTTTACATAGAAAACCAGCCCGATTGAATAATCGATGTTGATTTTCCTTGATCGTATAGGTTTTTTTTAAGATTTGGGGTTTTAATGCCTTTGAAATTAAGTGATATTTGGCTCATTGCATTCCTCTCGTTGAGGCACTCAATTTCGCCTTAGATACACCAAATTTGAAGTTCGTTTGACCCTTCAATTAACTACTTGAAGCTTTCAAATATTGTTCAATGGCTTGATCCAGACTTGATTGGACTCAGATTAGACCAATTTTGATACCGTTGGGTTTGTCTTGTCGATGATCAGTTTGAACTTTCTTGTAATTAGAGCTTAGGATGATTTTTAATTAAATAGAAAAATTTTGTGCTAAAAAATTGCCTAAGGTTCGTGTCAGATTATGAAATTTCCTTATGACATATCAATGCCTAGGTTCAAAGTGAAGTGATAATTAAGGATAAGCCCAGGGATAGAGTGGTTCTTAACAGACTTTTAAGGATGGCTAAGTTGTAGGAGATGCGAGAGATGGGAATGAGGGTTTTGGGTGGCTGAAATGCATATTAGAAGCTTATGTGGTTAGTTTGTTTTATTTGAAGTTATAGGTGACTCTCAAGTAAAAACTCATATTCAAAAATTAAAAATTAATCATGTGTTATGATGAATTTATACCTGCATCCAGATTATAATTCTTTTGATTTTTTTACATGTTTCATTGTCATTGTTGATGAGTGAAAATAATTAATCATGACGCACATCTTTAGCCTTCTCCATGAGCTCATTCATCATCGTCTTCAATAAGCTCGTCTCGAGCCTCACATCCCTTCATTTGTCACACCACCATTAGCGATGTCGCTTCGTAGTCCTCTCTATTCATGAACCATCTTATAGCAGTAATTCTATTTAGGTCAGAAACATGTCATTTTTTATTAGAGATGTTAATCAATATTATTTGTAATAGATTTATAGTTACTTCATACAATTGTTAAGTGTGGACTTGCCACTTTAAATTTCTTATTTTTGCATGGTGATGAGTTTTAGTTGTTGCTTGTAACGAAGTAATTAGTTGCATTATTTTATTACTGTAAAACTTATTGCATATATGATTTTGTTTGATTGAAAATAATTACATATTCATAATTGTGCATATTCATATCACAATATTCCTATGATTCTACAATGTTATATGTGCACAAATGTTCTTATTTGTTGTTCATACTATTGGGTAATGTGGAGACCCGGTCCATCGAAATTTAATTCGTTTTTTAATTAAGAATCTCACATACCGCTCACATACTTTCCCACCTACCGCTCATCTACCACATCTCACTTATCGCTCACCTACCGCTCTCATGGTTTCTATAAATAGCCTCTTTTGGCTTAAAGGAGAAGCCAAGTCAAGCAAAGCCACAAGCCAAGCAAAGCCACAAGTCAAGCAAAGCCACAAGCCAAGCAAGGCCAAGTCAAGTCCTCTTGAGAGCTAAAAGAAAGAGAGGAAGAGAGAGAGAGGAAGGGAGAGAAAAAAATAGAGATTTTCTTGTAAAGGTCGAGGCGCTCGACTGTGTAATTCCTGGTGTAATTTCTCGAAATGGTAGAATCCTCTGCAGCTCCGTGGACGTAGGCAAATTTGTCGAATCACGTAAATCCGTGTGTCACTCTGGTGTTTTTCTGCGTGCAATTTTTCTCATTCCATTTTTCACTTTATTGTCGACTTTTTTTACAACAACTGATATCAAAGCTTTGGGTTCAGATATAAGGAAGAATGATGAGCGGAGATAAAATGATGACATCGAAGATCGAGAAGTTCAATGACACAGGTTTTGCTTACTGGAGGATTCAGATAAATGACTACCTCTATGGGAAGAAACTTCATCTTTTGTTACTGAGAAAGCGACATGAAAAGATGGACGAGGCGGAATGGAATCTGTTGGATCTACAGGTTCTGGCGGTTATACGATTAACTCTATCGAGATCGGTTGCCCACAACGTCATCGAGGAGAGGACTACTACAGATCTCATGGTGGCTTTATCAGGTATGCATGAAAAGTCATCGGCGAATAACAATGTGCATCTGATGAAAAAGTTATTCAACTTGAAGATGCGCAAGGTGTGTTTGTTGCTCAACACCTAAATGATTTCAATATTATCATAAATCAGTTGTCGTCTGTTTAAAGTGATTTTGATGATGAGATATGTCCGCTGATATTGTTGATTTCATTGTCAAATAGTTTTGAAGCCATGAGGATGACAATTAGCAGTTTTGCAAGTAAATTTAAGTTGAAATATGATGATATTCGTGATTTGATTTTGACTGAGGAAGTGCTCAGGAAGGATTCTGGCAAGGTCTCGTGTTCGATTTCAGCACTGATTATTGATTCCAGAGGGAGATCACAAGCAGAAACTCAAACAGAGAAAGATCAAAATCAAAGTCTGGTGAGCAAACAACCTGTTGAAATTGTGGCAAGGCTGACCACATAAAAAGAAACTGCAGGAATCCTAAGAAGAAGAAGAAGAATGATGGCGCTAATGTTGTAACTGAAGAATGATGCATTATTGATGGCAGTTCATAGTTCTGTTGATGACTGAATACTAGATTCATGGGCTTTTTTTCATACAACTTTCCATCGGGAATTGATGCAGAATTATGTTGTTGCAGGTAACTTTGGGAAGGTACATCTGGCTGATGGAAAAACTATAAACATGGTGGGGATGAGAGACATTGATATTACACTCCCTAACAAGAACAAATGGACTTTGCAAAAGATCAGACACGTTCCTGAGTTGAAGAAAAACCTCATCTCTCTTGGGCAGCTCAATGAGGGTGGTCATTCGGTGGTGTTCTCAGATAACACTTAGAAGGTTACCAAAGGAGCATTAGTACTGACTCGGGGTAAGAAAACTGATACACTATATATGACTACAGGTTTGCTCAAGCGAGGATACATGAGTTAGAGGTGCATTATGGGGAAGCAGATGAATGTCAATTTCTTGAAAAGTGGCAGAGCACCAAAAGCAGGAAAATCAGCCCTTGTACAGACAAATGGTGGAGAACTACAGAGCTATGAAAAAATCTTGCAAGATGATAATTCAAACAAATGGGAGCTGACTAAGAAGGAGGAGACGAATTCCCTACCAGGGAATCAGACTTGAGAGCTGACAAAACTTCTATCAAGGAAGAAGACATTGCACAACAAGTGGGTGTATCGGGTGAAGACTGCACTTAGTGACAGTAAGAGGTACAAGGCTGGACTTGTTGAAAAAGACTTTTAGTAGGGGCAGGATATTGCTCATGCAGTGTGACTTGTAAGCAGATACAGGAGTAACCCAGAAAATAACTTGGTGATACAAGACTACATTTACGGTGATATGTCGATTGAGGGTGTTACTCGTGAGAAGCTGAAGCTATGCTCGACTTCAGCTGGTCTTCTGGCATAAAGACCGGGGTTTTGAGTTGTAGAGGTGGAGGATATCATGTTTGAGGAAAAGGTCGGTACAACTAGTAGATGATGCAACCAGTAAGTGATGCAGTCAGTGTCTCAGTCTCTAAGTGGGAGAATTGTTGGGTAATGTGGAGACCCGGTCCACTGAAATTTAATTAGCTTCCTAATTAAGAATCTCACATATCGCTCACCTACCACATCCCACCTACCACTCACTTACCTCTCACCTACTGCTCTCATGGTTTCTATAAATAACCTCTTTTGGCTTAAAGGAAAAGTCAAGCCAAGCAAAGCCATAAGCCAATCAAAGCCACAAGCCAAGCAAGACCAAGCCAAGTTCTCTTGAGAGTTGAAAGAAAGAGAGGAAGAGAGAGAGAGAGGAAGTGAGAGAAGAAAATAAAGATTTTCTTGTAAACGTCGAGGCGCTCGACGGTGTAATTCATCGAAGTAGTAAAATCCTCTGCAGCTTCGTGGACGTAGGCAAATTTGTCGAACCACGTAAATCCGTGTGTCGCTTTGGTGTTTTTCTTCGTCCAATTTTTCTCATTCCATTTTTCACTTTATTGTCGTCGTTTTTCACAAAACATATCATATACCCCAGTTTTATAATTTTTTATGGTATGTCAACCTTACTCTTTAACAATTTTACACAGCTAATTATATTCGGTCATCAACAGAATTGTCTCTATATATATATATATATATTATTTTCAACATTTTCTTTAATTAATGTATTTTTCTTTGAGGCCTAGATAGTCATTCCCTATTATTATTTTAATTTGGATTCAGTTATTTTTTTTTAATTTTCTTTCAACTGTACCTGTGGACTGTTAATTAAGGAAAACAATTTATATTTCTTTCTTTATTCTTGTTGTTATTTGCTTTTTTATGATGCAAAACAAGTTATTGATTGCATATATATTAAAAATTGAATGTTAAATATATTAATGAGAAAATCTTAAGTATTATTTATGTAAACAGACTAAATAAATTTAAAATATAAGTTTTACAAACATACCACTCAATCTTAAGTATTTACATGTCTAGCACCTAAAGTTTTGTTGTACATAATATCAGCTTAGCATAAAGAAGAATGCATTACATTTTTTAAAAATTAAAATAATAGCATTTTTTTTTCTTTTTGATATAAAAGATTTGGGTGGTAGAAATGTAGAAAAGAAAAAATTAGGATAATTTATATTTAGATATATGTTAGGTTTGGCTCTAATACTGTTTCTTGAGAAATTAGGGCGAAGAAAAACAATAATCGACACAAATCCAAAAGAACACAAAGAGATTTAACGAGGTTCGGCAAAGATGCCTACGTCCTCGGGAGCAGAGCGGCGATTCCTTTCAATTTTTTCTCCTAAGGGGCTAGATATTCGCCAAGATGAAGATTTATTGGGCATATGTATTTCTCCGAAATGGATGAATATTCGCCGATGTGGAGAATTGCCAAGATGAAGATTTGTTGGGCATATGTATTTCTCCGAAATAGATGAATATTCGCCGATGTGGAGAATTATTAGATGTGGCTCTTAATACCAGAATTTGGAGTCTCCATGAATGAAGAGATATCTATTGGAATTGAAGAGTTGCGTCTCTTGGAATTTAGTTGGTTGAGGGGATCAGTGAGGGCGCAGCGGAAGCGTGGTGGCCCAATTCACATTGGTGCATAAGAAACTTCATGATATATTTCTCCTAAGTGGCTGAATATTCTCCAAGATGGAAATTTGTTATGTATGACTCATAATTCCAGAATTTGGAGTCTCATGAAATGAAGAGATGTCTCTTGGAATTGAAGAGATGTGTCTTTTAGAATTTTGTGGGTTGGGGGGGAGCGAGAGCGCAGCGGAAGCGTGGTGGCCCAATCCGAACTGGTGCATAGGAAACTTCATGATTCATTTTCTCCTAAGGGGCCGAATATATATAATAGTAGTAATAATAATAATAATAATAATTTGGTTTTTAGGTTTTATGTAATTTGATAAATGATTAGTTTAATGTCATTAATTGTATAATTAACTATATTGAAAAATTCAAATATTTGTAGAGCTCGGCAGCCAGCAGAAGGTTAATCATTAATAGGTCTGGGATTAAGTATTTGTCTCATATAAGCAACTGTTTTTTATTAACATGTAAACGTACCTTTCTAGACATTAATTATTATTATTTGTAATAGATTTATGATTGCTTCATACAATTGTTAATTGCATTATTGCTACTTTAATTTTCTTATTTTTGTGCTAGTGATAGTGATAAGTTTCAGTCATTGCTCATAATGAAGTAATTTGTCGCATTATGTTATTACAGTAAAATTTCCTGCATTTATGATTAATTTATTCAATTATAATATTTCCTTTTATAATAGTTAATTTTTGTGAAATTGCACGTAAATTCATGTCAGTCAAATGCTCGTGTGAAATAACATATTTCTTACTTACTATGCATGTGGATAATTTGATATGTTTGTGTGTAATTGTGTGTATGTTGATGAAACCCTTTTGGATATTAGTTAGTCAGATCAATGGGTCCAGAAAGTGTCATCTCTATAAAAAATAACATCCATTGATTTGGTATTGACCATCCTAGTTTTAAGCTGACTACTAAATTTGACTTTATAAATATAAATTTAATCATAATTGAATAAACTGCTAAGTTAAATATAAATACTTGTTTAAGTTATTACACACACGCACACCTAAACTTTATCGTATATATATCTGTTTAACCTGAATAAACTGCTAAGTTAAATATAAATACTTGTTTTATTTATTACACCCACACACACCTACACCTAAACTTTATCGTATATATATCTGCTTAACTATCTGTTTAACCAAATAAAAAATATATATTTCACATTGTAATATTTAAAATAAGAGTATTTTTTATGTGATATGGAAGTTGAAGAATTTCTAAAAAGTATTGAATTATTCACATATTTAAAATTTAATAATAATAATAATAATAATAATAATAATAATAATAATAATAATAACCAAAGAATTGAGTGGTATGTATTTAAATAAAACCCAACGAGCCTCTCCACCATAAAATAAAATAAAATAAAAATAAAACAAAATAAAATTTTATGCTATAAATATAAAAATGGATCCCCAAAACAGAAATCAGGGTCTAGGAGTTGCCCTCTACCACTATTTTTGATGCCAAAATCCGGTGCTGTTCCGTCGATTTTGGAGCGAATAACCTTCGATTCCGGCGAGTCTTGGCGGGAAGTCTCTAGAGGCGGATGGGCCACCGCGACGGCGCTGCTCCTGATCCTCTTCCTGCAGCTTGTGAGGACTTTTACGAAGCGCAGAGCCTTCAGTACCGATCCGGCGAACTCGGTGGCAAGGTCTGCTCCGGCGAGCTTGCCGCTCGGAAAGACCGCAAATAGGTGAGTCTTCGTTGTTATTGCTTTTCAACTTCTTTCTTTCTTGTTTCAATTTGCTGAATCCGTCTCGTCTACTTGGAGTCGCAGCTATTTCTATTTTGCTCTCTTCATCTTCTCAACTGGAATTCCTTATTGCTGTCAATAATGATAACTAAATGGTATGATATTATTAGACTTTAATTTGGTGCGTGATTGGGGAAATGACCGGATTTGATAGTTCGACATTGCATCGAAATTTTGGTGCATGAGACTGATTTTTAACATGCGTTGCAGGATTTCAGGTATCATATGTGATGCTGATTTGAAGGACCTGATAGCTGATTTGGACGGGAAGAGCAATGAAAGAGAGAAATGGGAAAATGTTATTTCTAAAAAGAATGGCGGTGTTTCTTATCATGCGAGCTGTTGTAGACCCAAGGTAGGCTTCCTTTCAATCCTTCTTTCTTTCAGTTATCGGACATGATGCGATTCCCTGAGATATTCTTATCGAACTTGTATGGAATCTGAAATCTCCAAGCTAATCCGTTTTTTTTACATTGCTAATTTGATTCCTTCGGATTTAATCTTTTCGGAGATTTTCAGAATGTAGCTTTTGTTTATTTATGTCACGGCAGGTGAAATAAATGATTTCTGATTGGAAAATTTGAATTTGTTAGCCTTCAGAACGTGTCTATTTGAATAAATGTTGTAGTTTTCAAAAGGATAATAAGAATGAAAGTGATCTTGTATGGCAGATTGCTGTCAAATAAAGCTATTTTTTACTTTTCTAAAATCACATGTTTGTGTAATTTTATCCACGTTTCAGACTTTCAGTGCAATAAAGTTTCGAATCAACCCCCAGTATTGACATGTTTTACAATCTTTTCAGGACGGCCCCTTGAAGTATGTTAGTGTTACCATATTTGATCAATGCCCTTCTGAGCTATTACGGGACTTTTATATGGACAGCCATTACAGAAAAAAATGGGATAAAACTTTGGTTGAGTTTGAGCAACTGGAAGCTGATGAATACAGTGGAACAGAAATTGGGCGCTTGGTGAAAAAGTTCCCTCTTTTAACTCCGAGGGAGTATATATTGGTGTGGAGAGTGTGGAAAGGAAATGATAAAATCTTCTATTGCTTAACTAAGGTACATTCTCATTACTCTAAAATTTTGTAAATAGAAAGCTGCTGGTTTTGAGACCCAACTTGGTCCCTAGCAATTGATCTTCATCTCAGGCGATTTTCAACACTTAATATTTCTGTGTTTTACAATCTTTTTCTATGGATGCCACATGCCAGCTTTGATTTGGGAATACACCAAGAAACACCAAATCGAGGTGCTAAGCATCAGGGAAATGTTCAGGATTATATTTGTTTGCTATTTCTCTGATTGGTGTCTGTAATGTGGTTGTGATCAGGATAAAATAAATTGATAAACCATTGTTTTCAAGGCAGCAAAATAATTTATACGATTTTCCAGAAATGCAACAGGTGGACAGATCTTAGGAAAATGCGTACTACATGTTTGATGGCTGTTTTTAATCGTCCTTGCAAAGGCTTAGATAATGCATTTGAAACTTGAATTTGAGAAGTTGATTTACTGCATGTATATATTTTTCCATGTATTTTCTATTGAGATTAATATTTTGACAGGTTTGATTTCTTTGCTTCCTTTTATGATCATAGGATTGTGAGCATCGTTTGGCTCCTCAGCAGAAGAAATTTGTCCGGGTTGGATTCTTCAGATCTGGTTGGCGGATCAGGAAAGGCAAGCAATGAAGCATCTTTGTTTAATGCAGATTTTTGTTTTAATGTATTTGCAGGACTATTAAGGAAGGACAAATATATCAGATATTGTGGAAATTCTGTTTCATACTTCGTTGCTTTGATTCCCTGTGATGTTTCTTTCCACACAGTTTGATATCCAAATGAACAAAAAGTCTGTCATGTTGTTTATCTAACATTTTTGTTCACCACAATGCTTGTTCATGAAAAATTTTAACCACTCTCATGCTATTGGGATGTCAATAATTACATTCACTTCATTATCCTTTTTTGGGTGCTTCGGAGAGGTTGGTTTGCTTCTTTTCTTTTTAAAAACATGGTTGATGTCTTCATGCAATTACTTGTTGATTGTTTCATAATTCCAATTTATTAAGTAGCTATGAAAGAAATGTTCATTTATCAATTCTCTGATACTTGTTTTGCTTGGCCTCTTCCACTGATAATGCCCATCTTCTTGTGCTGCCAGCTACGTTTATTTCTCTTTTTTCATGGAAATGATATATTTTTATATTTCTATTGTATAGTTCCTGGTACAAATGCATGTGAAATTGCTATGTTGCATCAAGAAGATGCTGGACTGAATGTAGAGATGGCAAGACTAGCTTTTTCTAAGGGGATATGGAGTTATGTCTGTAAGATGAACAGTGCGTTGCGAGAATATTCTACCCATTCTGGAGCTCAGTCTCCCTCAGTTGCTATAATGAATAAGCTTATACAAAAGGTATCAACATTTTGTTGGCGTAAATGACTAGAAATCATAGAAGATTTGAATTTTATGCTCCGTAGCTTTTTTATAACACTTTCAGAACAATTTAGCCTTTTTTATGGATTTTATATAGTGCTGAGGCTTAGAGTTTTTAATGCTTTCGTCTGATTCATTATTGCTCTTGCATGGAAGAACTATGCGGCTGCTTAAATATCTTTTGAGCCCTTCGTTGTGTAATTTCCTTTCGAGTTGGATGAAGTCTTTCATCAAATTTTATTTCTGTTTAGCTTTCTGTAAACAATAGTGGTTGGTGCTTGGAGGTTAATGTATATTAGAAAAGTTGAACTAATAGCATCATATCCTTTGTTCTTAGAATTTATAAATAAATTGCTTTAATGCCTTACTGGAAAAAAAAGGGTATCTGCCGGATTATGTTTTTTATTTCCATACTTTCAATTCTTTATCTTGTGCAATTTGGCTATCTAGATTCAACAGAATCCATGGTTTTATAATTCATCAATAATGCATATCAACAACCGCATTTGAATGCCAATGACATATGACATTGCCTTCACTCTTCTAAAGAGAGGGCGAGGGTTCGATTTTTAAAATGTCAAATAGCAACTACATTTGAACCCAACTGAACATGACACTAAACATTAGCTAAAAATTCAAATTGAGTTTAGAGTATACATATGGTTTCCGTAAACATAGTTTTTATCTAATTCAATAAAAAAACTTTTATGCAAAATTCTAAATTGTTATGAGCGACCACAGTTTGATGTAATTCTCTTTGCTGAAACTATGGAGACAAAAAATATGACATTATTCTTCAAAAGCAGTTCCTCAGAAAAAATAGTTTGACATAGCACTTTGGCTTCACAGATTCTATTAGCTTACAGTTAATGTGTAATCAATATCATCATTACCTCTCCTGTAACATCTCAATCAAATCTAAACCACTCTAGTTTGTTTGATCGAATATGAATTGACTAAAGTTGGTTCGATTGAATTGCTTTAATCAGTTCACTATTTATATAGCGGGAAAAAACACAAAAATGAATTGTTTCCTCAAGAGCATTTGAGACTGAGAGAAGGAAATGTGCAAGATGAGACAAAGCACACAATTAGGGCTGTAAAAAAAGCTTGTTGTTCGCGAACAACTCATGCTCGAATTATTCGTTAAGCGAGCTGAACACAATTTTTTGAACTAGAATTATAAACGAGCTGAACATGAACAACTCTTTATTTGATTGTATTCGACTCATTTTAGCTCAAAATAGGAAAATTATATATGTAATTTATATCATGATGTATCATCTATATTTATATCTAAGTTTAAATCACAATAACTTGCGTGGTATTGTGGTTCTATGCTTTTAATTGCATAAAAATTGTGCATGTTTGAATCCAACACCTACATCTATTTTTCTAGTTAATTCAAACGAGTCAATTTTGAGCCGAACACAAACACACTATTCCCAAAGAATTTTGAAAATGAGTCAGTTTCAAACAAAATTAATTTTGAATGAGCCGAACAAGAGCCAAGCCAGAGCTCATTTAAGCTCTGCTCGTTTACTGCACACGAGCAAGAGGTGTGGTGCTGAAGGGCAACTGTTGTGTGTGATTGTGAGAGGGGCTACTGTGCAGGCTTGAGTGTGAGAGAGAGAGCACATGAGTGGAGAAGTAGATGCAACGATGCGAGCTTGTGCAGGTTCTTGCGAGGATGGCAAAATCGGTGCAATGAGAATGCTTTAGTAGTGAACAAATGACTTGCAGGTTTCAGATTATTGTTTGTGCGACAAAGTATGTGAGTAGGCTCAATTTGCACTCAAGACAATCTTGACTCCAGAAATATGATAGTTACGACTAGAGCATGAAATTAAAGCAAATGATGAGATTTCTCTTCTCTACGGATTGAATTAAGGTAAACTTAAATCTAATATAATTTTTTTTTTCACTTTTTTTTTCTTGAAAATAAATGAATTTGAAGCCCTGGATCTCTAATATATTTAGAGGATAGTTTTAAGTTAGTGATTTTGCATGAAAAAGAATACTAATAGAATAGCAAATGAGAATCGGAATATCAAGAAGATATAAAATGTGTATTTGTTGAGATATGATATTTATGAGAAATTCTGAATCTAATCTCATCTAGATTTATTTAAAAAATTAAATTTGAAATATTAAAAAGATAATTTTAAGTGCTAAGGTGTATGTTAAATAAATAAAACATGTTATGCATTAACTTGAACAATCTAATGTTTAATGATGATTTATATAAGTGAATGAAATAATAACTAGAACTAAATTTATCAAAATTTAATCTTCTCATTATGTAGAAGTCATTAATGTTGACAATTTAATTGATAAATTCTAAATATTATGATTAATAATCATAAAAATAAAATTATGACAAGATGTCAAATATTTAATTAATTTTAGAATAGCAGTAATGATTTTTTTATGTAATAAATTGATATTAATTGATGTAACGTGTGTGTGTGTGTCCGGGTGGGGGGGACAAATTGCAATCATATAACCGGAATTCGTGATAGGGACAAATTGCAATAAATCATTAATATCCTGATGAAATAATCGAATTATTCAAATGTATATTATTATTTATCATATAATATTATTAAAAAATAATGTATAATAAATAATAATATACATTATATGATTTATTATTTAATTATATGATTATATGATTAAATAATCATATAATCATTTAATGTGATTATATGATTTTATATGAAATTATATAATCATATAAAATTTCAATGAAATAATTGCGAATAAGTTAATAATATGCTAAGAAATAAATTAGATGATTTAAAACCAAATGATGATTTATATCGTTGAATAAGAACATATTAATTAAGTTGAAATCACATTAAATTAATATATATATATATATATAGTAAATTGATCTTGTACATTGTTATGTGTCGGATTAAAGTAGTCATGGTCTAATAGGTAAAAAGGCAATAATAAATCATTTGACATTGAGGTGAGTCATACCTTTTAAATTGTAATAATATTATTATTTTTTAAAATGCATTTGATAATTATTTAAATAAACAATACTTGAAGTTTAATATTGACTTATATATACTTCTACATGTGATCATTATATCGAAATGTATATTACATTATTTTTAGCATGTTAAGATTTTTTTTATTACATATATAGATTATTATAGAAATATTAAATTAATATGAAAATATAAATGTAATGAACTATTTTGATGTTTATATGTGTATGTTAACTGATGAAGTTCACGCTCTTATAATACTAGCTAATGATTCTAAGGTACTCATGGACATAAAATTGGAAAGAAGATATTAATATTTAAATACTTTGAATAATACATTTTAGATGATGCCTTTGAGATATATATAATTTATAAAATTATAGAGACAAGAGAAGATATTTTATTGAAGAGCATAATTGAATGTTCTGAATCTTCATAAATGGTCATTTTTAAAATTATAATTTATCAAATGATTTTATCTTTATTCACTGTATTTGATAAGCATGCATGTTGCTTTCTTTTCTGTTATGTTAATTTAATTTAGATATATAATTATTTTTCAAATGATATATAATTTACGATAATTTAAACTAACATTTTATAGGTTTAAGTCCTTGGCTAGAGAATGAATAAAGGTAGAGAAAAAAATCATAAAGAGTGTGGTCAAATTAGATGAAGGTAATTATATTTTTGATTCTTTTACTTCTAAGTTGGTTATATGTGAAGTGTCGTTGATGTGATGCTCATGACCGCACTTGTTATACTAAAAATTAGAGTATCATTAAAATATTCGATTAGGAATTCTAATTAAATGGTGCAAGATACAAGTCATTATTAACATGCATACACTTGTGGCTTTAGTTAAGCTAAATGACATCACTAAATATTCTTATAAGCCATCTTTTATTTTTAAGATTATTTTTTATTCAACATTTTTTGGCATGTGGATTCGATGGTATTCGTTTTTGAGATTGATCTTGAAGAAAATTATTACTCTGATCGTTTTATCTAACATGTTATCAAATTGAGGTATAGGTAACCTATACTTGAAAGTGAATTTACTAATGACCTCATGTATTAGGTATCATTTTTCGTTGGGGTAAGAGGGCGATAACTTCACATGTAGATAAAAGCTCTTCGATAAAATATCCCAGTAACAAATCATCAACCTATTATTTGAGCTTTGCATGTTCATTTGGGCTCACACAGTAGTAGGGAAAATCAGGGAGTGACGATCCATCAATCAACTCTATAGCATGCTGGATTCTTGTGAATTAAGATAGCTTATATGGATCTGATTAGGATAAATATATTGTTACTGAGATAGAAGTTCAGGCAACTCAAATGGAAGGGACTCAACAAGTGTTTAATTTGTGAAAAAAACAACCAGGATAAAATTGATATTCCAACTATAGTATCCTGTTGAATTGAGGTTTATTAATAATATGAAAGCATTTCTATTCTATTGGAGCAGATAAATCCTAAGGTTATTATGAAGCAACCTCTTCATACTTGATAACATTTAACACGACTCCTTGCCCCCTGAAACTTGAAGGCATATGTGTGTCCATAATATATGACATTATTGGTCAAAAAGCTAGGGTTCACCTCTACCACAACGTAGTCATTGATATTTTCATTGAAGTGATTCACAAACTCAAGATCTACACGCATGTTTCATCGAGGGAAGGTACTTCTCTAGTGTCTAGTTTTGTCAAATGTAAAGTAAGTAGCACTTGATGCTTAAGAATTAGTTGTTCCAACTGGAGCATTTCCTTAGGGATCACTGAGTTCTTGAGGAGCTAATGAGATGGAAGGTGTGAGACATAGCTGAAAGCTACTTCTAGATGAATGTCTACTTTCCTATAAAGTTGTGATTTAAGATATTGCTCAATTTTAGCTACAACTTTTAGTGTTTCTTCAACGGAATAAACTTCTCTAGTTAACATTTCATGAGGATATTAATTCATAAACCATATCAAAATCTTGAGATCATCATATGATGATTCTTTCTCACATCTCTATGGGTCATCTGCTTATTAAAGTGTGTCATGTAATTAAACTTAACACCAGTCATAGGTCGTGGTTGAAATATGGTTATCTCAAACATGAGCACATGAAAACTCAAGGGCATATATTTTTACTTTAAAGAGTCTTCAATTTCATCCCATGAAGTAATGAGTAATTGTCCCAATCATTGAATTTTTCTTTTTTGTGAGCTTTATCTCGTATATTTTGGACTTCACATGAAAAATCAAAGGCATATAATTTACTTTAAAGTCTCTTTAATTTCATCGGATGAAGTAATGGGCAATTGCCCTAATTATTTAATTTTTGTTACAAGCTTAATCCCGTATATTTTGGCACGACTAATTAGCTTAACACAGGCAAACCAAACTTGTTTTTAAGACAAATATTTGTTCATGGCAACCAGCAATATCAAGGACTTTTGGTTGAGTTGACCGTTGAAAGTAGATGTTTTAAATTTTAACCCGTATAAAGACATAATCATCAGTTTTTTGATACGTACATCATGTGGCAGCATATAATTGATCCATTCCAGATATTGATTCTTCATAATGTTGGGGATAAGTTCTCACAAGAACCATATGAACTACAGCCATCATCTTTTCCCAGATGTCTTTCTGCTTAACGTCCATCTATGATAATCATAGAACTTGTCCATAAGCTATGGATCGAGAGGAAGATAGTTGAATCTGACAGGAAGTATTGACAGAAATGATGGGGAGGGAGAGGAACATTTGGAAGACCTTCTCCTTCTCTGGTTGGTGTTTAAGTATTAGATTTTTTAACGAAGATTTTGCTAACCGCCTAACTTTTTATTCTAATACCTTAAATCTCCTTTGAGGTCCATTAAAGGTTTGTTAGTGCATAAGTGTGAGCTTTTCTATTTTCTTTTGCAAGAATTCACAAGGATCTTGTAATTATGCCCACTATGATTTGGCATAATAATCTATATTTTTTAATTGTACTTTTTATTACTTGACTGGGTTTTTAACATTTTTAAGAGCCTAGATGGCCTTATTTGAGATTTTTTATTTTTTTTTTTGCAATATTATAGATCTTGTTGAGTCAATGAAAATCAAGTACTCTTGTGTAAAATTGGGATTTGAAATGATAAAGCATGGAAAACATATTGAGAACTATCATGGAAGATGGAAATAGAGATTTTTTATGCAAACAATTTTTGTTTTTTGAATGATATGCATTGTAATGAAATTAAAGACACAACTACATGAATAAGTAACCAACATGATGAATTAGTGATCTAGAGTTTTTCACTTAGTTTTAATAATTGGATGACAAGTTAATTTTAATAATTGGATTACAATTATGCGAAGACTTTTTCTTACATTTCAATAGACTCCATTAGTTATAACAAACCATAGCCGATGCATGATTTTTTTTTTGAAGATCTTGATTAAAAAATGAAAAATACCAATTTCATTGTTACTTTTATGTGAAGGGCTTCTAAACTCATGATGTTAAGCAAAAATTCAAGTCTGAGCTAATATCTGTTGTAGCTCCTAATGCTTTACATTGTTATATTAATGAAGGCGTCATTATGATCAATATGAACACCAAGTATAGACGTAGCATAAAGTTTTGGATTCAAATTTAACAAATAAAATGTTTCTCCCTCCCCCAAACTTTCAGGTCCCCACTTTTATAGAGGATGATGTTGGAGCAACTGGTTCAAATCTCTCTAACATCTCATCTGATGATCCTTGTAGCAGCCCAATCATTAGGAACACACTGGAAAGTGCAAAATCGAAATTTCCTTCCAAGTGGATTGCAAATGGGCTTCTTCTAATTGGTGGCGTCGCCTGTCTTTCTCGCGGCCGTTCCACCCTCGGCATCCAAATCGCCTTGGCTTGCATTGTGAAAAAGCTGTTGAAGCATGGTTCGACATCGAAGCAACCCGAGCCTGTTCGTTCTTCCAGTTTTCATAGGGAGTCCAGGTTAAGGAAATGACTTTAGTCTTTAGTTACTTCACAATGCTTAGTTGCAAGTGTAAAAATTGCAAATAGATGGAAGTTTATAGCTGTGTCAGAATTTGCAATACACTTGACTTTTGTAATTAAAAATCTATTGTACTGTGATATTGCTATATATATATCTATATAACTAATTATTTTGGCGTGCCTGCGTGGAAAATTTAACACTATATATTGATTTTGTTTGACTTAATTGTATTATGGCAAGTGCGGAATTTATTATGTTTGTTTTTAACTCTGAGGGGCTGTATGGTAATGGATTTAAGTCTTGCCGGGCAATAACAGATGACAACTTATTTGGGAGGGGCTGTATGGTAATGGATTTAAGTCTTGCCGGACAATAACAGATGACAACTTATTTGGCGCGGTGTGTTTTCAAAACGCACTCAGGCCTATTTTGGTTGGGTAAACTGTATTTTTTGTAACTTATTCAAAAAACTGCGTTTTCAAATCACTGAAATCAATTTTTTCTCACCGTTTCTGGCTAGCTGTGGTGACAGTTTTTGGTGACAGTTTTTTTTAACTGTTGTCTTTTTTTTTTTTTTTTTTTAAGTTGTAATGTTCTCAATTCCTTCTTTGTTTTGCAGTAAATTTTGGATTTAATATATATTATTATTGGCATGATTTAGTAAATAAGAATTTGTAGGATTTAATAAAATTGCTAAAGTTGTTATTGCACAGCCCCTTAGTCTACCTTCCAAAAAAAAGAGTTAAATCTCAGGAACAAGCTCTGGCTAAACAGGATGGAAGTCTCTCAAGATGGAAGAAATATTACATGTGTTGCAAGTATGTGCACGGGACCGACCGATCTATATGTGCCTAAAAAAAAATTTAATACACATGTTTTTACTCGCATCTAAGGGCCCGTTTGGAGCAGTTTATAAATGCGGCGGAGTTTTTTAAAATACAGTCTAACCGTTTGGTTTGCACGTTTTTAAAAATGTTGTCTGTCACGTTTGATTTTTTTACACTAGGTGACTGCGTTTTAAGATAAATTGTTTATCCTGATATGCACAAGCGGTCCCAAATAGACCTTAAATCGTCCTAACAAACAATTGCTTTGCGCTTAATATTTTATGAGGATTATCTTACAAATAAGCAGCGTAGAAGCCAAGTGAAGGTGTTTTGGAAGATTTGAAAACATGCGTAATAAATGATAGTTGTGTCATTTGTCCTAATATACATATTTAGAATTATAAAGTATTACTGCACCTCAGATCAGTGTGTGTGTGTGTGTGTGTGTGTGTGTGTGTGTGTGTGTGTGTGTGTGTGTGTGTGTGTGTGT
>NW_018164444.1:6111899-6112632 GCF_001263595.1 Phalaenopsis equestris
GTGTGTGTGTGTGTGTGTGTGTGTGTGTGTGTGTGTGTGTGTGTGTGTGTGTGTGTGTGTGTGTGTGTGTGTGTGTGTGTGTGTGTGTTACCGGTACCTTTTAAAGTGTAATTTTTTTCGTCTTACACCATATTTTTATTGAAAATTATAAATAATGATTTGAATTTTTTCATATCATGAAGAATGCGTCTTGCTGTAGCTATTCCTAGTTTTATTGTTTTCGTTACCTTTCATAAAATATACATGAGTATTAGTTTACTAACTTTTGATTTTTATGATTTTATTGGCATCTCATACTGTATTTCATCTAAACTTTATACCCATTTAAATTGTATTTAATATATGTATTTTTTAATTTATGATATCATTTGGCTCAACTGGCCGTTCAAGAGCTCAATCCTCGTCGGGGGCATTAATTGCACCTTGCTACTGTTTGATTCCAGAACTTATCGTTGCTGGTCTCCTCCGCTTTCAACTTCTTTGGTTACAATGGCGGCTACCTGGACGACATCGGAAGCGGGGCCTTCACCGTCGGAGAACGGGCGGAGCACGCCGCCTGCTCCGGCGGGGCCACCAAGGACTGGAGATTTCCTCGGAAGGCACCGACTATCCGCCGCCATCTCTCGGCTTGAACAAGAGATCGTTTCCCTTGAGGTAACCTGCGTTTTCCTTTTCCATTTTTAGGGCTTCTTTATTCGTCGAGCCAAATTAGAGCGTCGCTAGGATGGATTTG
>NW_018164444.1:6113254-6120315 GCF_001263595.1 Phalaenopsis equestris
AACAATGCAGGCAATGCGAATTGCGGCGATCGGACATATCGACTCTCCGAATTGCGAAGCTTCGTGCGCGCAGGAGTGCGAATTGTGCAAAAGGCCACCCTAAGGCTCAGGAAGGTCCTATAGGGAATCCCTTTTGGGTTTCCTCATGTTGGTTTCGTCCTTCTAAGTGCTAGAAGTTGATACCACACACGTGAAACTCCAGAAGGGGACGGAAGCGGGTCGAACTAAAACGAGGCGGGTCCCACTTCTAAGGTTCTAAGATAGTCGCAGGAAGACCCCTAAGGCTAGATCCTAAACCCTAAGCGGAAGACTAGATCTCACGAAATTGAGGTCAACAAGGCTAGTCCTAAAAGCTTAAGTCAATACTTAAGAGCAAACTATTATTATCAACATCCAGTATCTATGTCTATTACTCAAAGATTAATCTAAATGGACTCATCATCTTGAGAAAAATCTTCCTATGTGAAAGGCTTCACCACAATGACTTTTTGACCCATGTTGATGTAGGCTCCTAAAATTTGTGCCCAACCTTCATTGAAAAATGAATGAGATGTGGAGATTACCTAAGATTTTGGGTCAAAATTTTAAAAGGAAGATGAGATAATCGATAAGACATTACTTAAAGATTACGCCTTTGTTTTGCGAGGATTTTAGATCAGGGGTTTGAAGGTTCTCATAGGTGCAAGACGCTATGGTGAATTATATCTCCTAATAATAGAAGAACACTTTTGATTAAGGCAAGTAATTAAGGTGCATATTACTCAGTGTATAGTAGTAGTAAATTTAAGATTTGAATTGATAAATTTATCATTGTGAGTTTAGAGTGGATTTTGGGAGAAATGATGATGAACTCGATCAAAATTTCATAGTTACGTCAATCTAGATTGTCTACTTAGTCAGATGCGTTAATTGGCCCAACATGATAGAATAATTTGTCAGCAACCATTGGTAGGATTGTCAAAAAATATCATTGTACGTGAACAACTCGTGTTTGACTTATTAAATCGCTCTTGTTCGATTCATCTGTTAACCAATTGAGACGATCAAACAATTTTTGGTTCGATCGTGTTTAGGTTATTTTGGCTCAAATTGATTAAATAATTAAATACATAATATTGTTATGACATTTTATATTATTTTTAATTCTATATTTTAAAAAATGTTAAGATTTATCCTTTTTTTTAATTATTTGAGCTATTTTTGAGCTGATCATGGTTTGAAACGAACAAACAAATTCAATTAAAACTCTTTGCAAACATGTTATTCACAAGCCATTTCGAACACGATACCATTTCAAATAAAAAAATCAAACGAGTTAAACACGAATGAGCACCAAGCTCGCTCAAACTCGGCTCATTTACACCATTTTTTATGGGTTATTTTGTCCAAGTGAATCTTATAGATCTATTGTGGATGTTTGTTTAAAGTATTAAATTTAGGTTAACTTTAACTTATAGAGAATTTTATGCCCTATTAGGTATATACCATATGACTCACTACTCAAATAGATAATATCATTGAGAATATACATGCCACAACCGTTATTCTAATATAGTGAAGCTTACTGGCCAAGTCACCTGATGAGAGGGCTCTGATCGTAACAACTTTATTTGTGAAATATATTAATCAAACCATGCTGACAGAGGATTCATGCCATGTTCTTACTGATATGAGATTATATTGACTATAAAGATAATAATACACTTAACATGATATTGGTTAATTTTGAGCTTACATTAATCATAAACTTATCATCCTCAATACACGATCACGAATGCTGGGTGGATTTTATTTTAAACTTTTAAGTGATAGATTGGATATTTTTAGATTTTATAATTTTGAAAATTTTATTTTATGGGGGACCTCTCTAATTTAGATTTAATTTCAACTCAGCTATCATCAGAGGAAATTAATCGAAATGTTTGTATTAATAATTTATTAAGAAAAATTCTTGTTAAATATTATTAAAGATATCAATTTTGTTTACTTTGTTTCGAGAATGATTGAATTGGCTAGGTATAGGCCCAGTTTTCATCTACTCTGGTCCTACTTAAGATGAGGATCAGATTATAAGCTAAAGTGAGATTTATAACTTAGCACTATAAGCACGATGACCCGCTCGAGAGCACGTGTAATTTAATAATTCAGGAGTTGATTTTGAAAAGAGAGATTTTTGCAAAGTTTAAGGACGCTTGCATGCTTCTCAAGATAAATTTAATTTTAATTTAAATTTATTGTAAACATGTGCAACATTCTCAAACCTTGTGATTTAGCTTTTACCATGTTTGTTAGAGCACATTTGAGCATGAAACTCATAAGTGTGCAAGCATGCACTGACATTGTGCAATTGCACGAATTTTAATGCATGGAAATATTGCCTCGTGATATGTGCACACCTTAAAAATACAAATTGATCTAGAACAAGTGTTTTTGAGATGGATGTATGCTCTTCAACACTTGCACGAATTTTGATGTATTTCCTTTGAGTTGAAGAAGTGTTATAATTCATTTAAGTCTTCAAATTATCCAAAAATTTGAATACTTGCACTTGCATTTGAGTTATTGAGATACGTGTAAGTTTTCATTTTGAGGTTTTGATTTTGTCTTCTATCCGTTTCGAAGTTAATGTTATGGATCTGGTGAAAATTAAAATATTTTAAGTTTGAACATTACATTTTGCTCACATTTAACCCTCGTTTAGGCATTCAAATGGCCCCTTACCCATCTTCGGATGCAATTATGATTCACTGTCTTGCTTATTCTAAAAGCCAATGATAGGTTATGCTCAAGCTCATAAGCTAACTGCTGAGTTCCTTGCTAGAGTGAGATGTAGAAAGTTACAAGTGTCTGTACTATCAAGTTTCATAGGTTCCAAATACAACAAGAGGGTTCTATTCATACGCATTATAGAGCTATTGAATCTTTAGGAAATTTTATTCTACATTTTGCATTTATTTGAAGACAGGCTTTCAAATCTGTGGCATGTTTCATTCCGTCCTCTTTGACAGGCTATTGATATTTCTAATTATCTAGTTCAATGCTAAGTTCTACGCTATTTGCTTGAAGTTTTAATTAGTCATTTTTTTTTTGCAATTTATGTGACATTTTCTGCCCGTTTGGGGTAGCTTATTTTGCTGCAGCGGCTTTTTCAAAACGCCGCCGTGGTGTTTGTTTAATGCGTTCGGCCATGCGTTTTGAAAACTCCCTTAATCGCGTCTTATATTTTGTTCTACGGATCGAACGCGGGGGAGGCCTTGCGTTCGACGTTTGTTAGGGCTCGAATTTCTCTCGTGCCCATACGGTTTTTTCTCTCTCGCTCTCCTTTCTCTCGCGCTCTCCCTCGCGATCTCCTTTCCCGATCTTCTCTTTCATTATCTTCTGGTAAGATCTATATGCCGCAATGCTTCGATCTTCTCTGTTTTATTTTTATGTGGCTCGATTCCTTAATGTTGAGGTTTTTATGCTTTTTTTTTTGAGGGTTAAGTTGGTTCTTTGGGAATGGTTTTTTTTTTTAAGCTTTTTTTGAAATTTTGGGGTGAAATGGATTTTAAGTTTTTTTTTTTTTTTTTTATGCTGTCGAAATGGATCTTAGGGTTTCGTTGAAGGAATGTGTTTGTTACTGTTGGAACCGTTGGATTTTTTAGGGGGAACTCTTGAAAATTTTTTTTGAGCCCTTACGTTTTGATTTTTTGGGTATTTTAGGTTCATGTTACTGTTGGAATTTTTCCAGCTGCTTCTAACTGTTGGTATGTGAAGGAAGGTGCGGTCCTGTTATGTTGTTTTCTGGGTTGCATCTTTAATTTGTTATACTGTATAAACTGTTATTTTTGTTTGCTGTGAAGCAAAAATCGTTATGCTGTATGAACTGTTATGTGAGATTACAACCATGGTTCCCTGTCACTATTTCAATGCATTCCCTGTTAGTCCCGTTTGGTGTATGAAAGCAAAGGGTTCCTGTTAAAATTGTTTAGCTGCACCATTCATATTGATCAGCTCTTGTTATAACTTGGAAATATTTGTTTGGTCTTTTCGGTCTTTTCGGTTTGCTAATAGTGGCAAAGGTTATATTAATAGTGACAATAGTTGAGGAGGCAATGTTTACTTTCTGTTTTATATCAGACTAGTTTTATGTTAGACAATAGTGACAATAGAGGTAATGTTTACTTTCTGTTTTATATCAGGCAATAGAGGCAATACTTAAATTATGACAATGACAATGGTTTCAATGTTTAGTTGCACCAATGGTTATAGCATATGCAATAGTGGCAATTTTTACTTTCTGTTAAATATGTGGAATTGCCCATTAAGAACTTGAATATTACACATGCCAGTTGTTTAGCTGTTTAGCTGAATGAATGCGCCTTTAGTGGGAGATAATTGGGTTATCTTCACTATATTTGCAAGACCATTGCTATGTATTTGAATAGAGGAGATGCAACTATTGCTATGTTATATAAAGAGGAGATGTATCAAATTTAGATGTCTATCGAGAACCTTTGCTATGTATTTGAAAAGCATAGCTATGTAACCTTACACAATTTCATAATAAAACATATTTCGGTGGCTTACTGTGGATGTAGGTCTTTGACCGAACCACATAATTCCTTTGTGTCATTTTTTTTTTTATTTTTTCTTCTGTGAGCAAATGTTGTTGGTATGGGTGGCAGCAGAAGTTGTCAAGTTTTTTACTATTTCTCTTCTAAGTCATGTACAAAGTTCGATGTCTTTCATCTCTTGTTGGCTCATTTGAAAAATTTTCTTATGCATGTTGATTTACAATATGAATTTCTTTATGCATATTTAATTCTTCATATAGTTTACAATTATTTTTTGCAAACTCTGCATCACCGAGATTGAGATCGGGAATAGGCCGACCACCTATTTCAACAAGGAAGGTTGACATAACATATCAAAGAGGTTTAAAGAATTAACTAGAATGGATTATGACAGACTGAAGTTTAAAAATAATTTGAAGGAGTGAAAAATTTGAAAGGAGCTGAAACATGAATCCATGGGTTTGGGGTGGGATCCAGGTTTGGGGTGGGATCCAATCAAAATCCAATCAAACGGACAATTGAAGCTCTTGAGGAATGGTGGGCCGAGAAATTAGAGGTAAAATCGTCATTATGTTTTTGTTGCTTACAAATTTTTTTATTTAAACAAATATCTTCCATGACCCTAAATATTTATCGTAATTTTTAGGCAATGCCGACGACAAAAAAATTCAAGCAGTGCGGAATTGACCCTGATCTTGAGGATAAACTTGATATTATGTTCAAGAGGGTAGTGGCAACTGGAAAGACTGCATTTAGGGTTTGCAGGAATACCCGATGATTTCCCACCAGATCCGATATCAGTTGACGGAGAAATACACAGCGTTAACCAGACGGAGATGGGGGAATCAAGCTCACAGCTGAAGAGGCCAAAGCTAGGAAGAAGAAAGAAAACAAATGATACTTTTCTCAAAACTTCATTTGACAGACTCATACATGCTTTTGGAGCACCACTGCTTGCTCCACTACCTGACAGCACTATCTTCGAATGTCTTTGCACTTTGAAAAACATCCTTGAAGTTGTATCTGATTAACACTTTCATGCAATATGTATGAAAAAACTCGAGGATCTAACACATAGGCATATATTTATGGCGATGGAAGCAGAGTTCCGAGTCGAGTATTTATGTGTTATTGTTAATGAATGATTTATTAGAACTCGTCTGTATTATTTAATCTGCTCAGTTATGAACTCATCTGTTATTTGGATCTGTTTTTCTTTTTTAATTGATTGTTTTTTCTTTTTTCATCATATTTGTTATTTTAATGCAAATTAGTAGAGCTTTTATTTTATTTATAATGTAATTTTACTAGTTGAGTGTTGTCATTATTTAATTCTTTCGCTATATTGGTTATTAATTGATGAAATAACCAAGTTCTTTCTTTCTTTAAGATGGATCCACAACATGAACGTCGTAAGAGAATGACATAGGCTGCAGCTATTGCCGTATTGCTATTGGAGTATTACCGAACAAGCAGAAATCATATACCCCTAATGATCTCCAGTTTTGTTGGGGATAAATGGGTTGGCGAAATGTTTTCTAGACATCCTATTATGTTTAGTAACATATTTCGAATGACAGTACCTATCTTTATGGATCTCTTGAACGAGTTATCCCTCAATCACAGACTCTCAGGTTGACAGTGCAGATGAGGACAGACATAGTCAGAGTCTGAAGTTAACACAATTTCTTTTGCATGATTAAAAAGAACTCTTCATTAAAAAAAGACTTAGATAATAACTTTTGCATGGAAAATCTTCCTATGAAAATTTATAAAGGTCCACGGCTAGTCACTTGGATTGAGGTTAAGAGCTACCTCCTATAGAGTGTCGAGTTGACAACTCTTATTCAAGATCGGGAAGCACACAACCCAGCTCTGAGCCCCCACTTTTACCAATGTCTTATACCCAGTCCTGATCTTTCATATGTGGTTATGTGTTTCTTTTGCTTGTGATTTTTACTACTCGTTTTTATGTCTTTCATACTGGGTTTTCTTGCTTTATTTATTTTTCTTGCAAGTTTATTTAAATCTGCTGCAAATTATATTACGCTTGCAACGTTAATCACGCAACAGTAGCAGATGCCCAACACAAGTCACCAATCTCAAACACTTAAACCCGGAGCCGTCGTGACGACAGGAGCGTGGAGCCAACTTTGTGGGCAGCACGACGAGGGATTCAGACCGAGCAGCAAGAGGATCTTCTTCGACATTATCTCTTCCTAGTATAATAATAACCCATAGGACTTCGAGGTAGCTCGCCTAGAGCGACGTAAATCCTCACCCTCTTTTAGGCCCCTGCACAACCAGGTTGTGCAGCATAAGTCCTAACTCGCTTTAAGTTCCGAGGTTGTTGTGTGGTACGACGTAAACCCTTCTTTCTCTGTGGGCTATTTGCATAATCGGGTATTATGCAAATGTAAGTCCCAAATAATAAAATTGGCAGGATTGAACATTTAAATAACATCATCTCTAAAAATGCAGCCACACATTAGGATAGTTTGGGAA
>NW_018164444.1:6120737-6204409 GCF_001263595.1 Phalaenopsis equestris
GGGAAAATTTTTTGTTTTTTTTTATTTTCTTTTTTTTTTTTTTTGGCCCACCCGAAAGTCCATTTGCATATGGGAGGATGCATGCGACCTTATTCTTGTATAGCAAATAGCCAGTCCTTATGATTAAGTAAGTATTGCGCCAAGCCTACCTTCTTAACAAATCTGTTTGTTGAGTTTGCATTTGCTAAACATTAGGCTCTGGTGTTTTGTTCGCTGAATTCAACTTATTTTGCAATAAAAAGATTTTCATTAGACTAATAAGCTACCCCCAAACAGTTTTATTAGGAATAAAAAGATTTTCATTAGACTAATAAGCTACCCCAAACAGTTTTATTAGGCAAGGGCAGGAATGTCATTTAACCACCAATAAGTTAGTCTGAATAAACTGTCCCAAACAACAAGCTAGATTATTCTGATAATCTGCAGATTATCAGATTATCAGAATAATATGCTTATCAGCAGATTATAAATAATCAACAGCTGCGTCAAACAGAGCCTAAATCTAAATTCTGATTATTTCAAAGTAAATCAGTTAACAAATGCTGAATTGTACTGCAAAACTAATGTAAGCAATATCATGGAAGCCTGATTTGGCTGTGGGAGTTTTGGTAAAGAAAATTGAATGAGTTTGTTTTCTGTGTTGAGATTTCGTTTTTGTCATATTCTCTATTGTATTTGACATTGCACTTCAATAACAATGCTTGGCTTTTTTGTAACGAGGTTCCTGAATTTTCTTACAAAAAGTTAAAAAAAGTAACATTATTTAATCTACTTATTTTAGTTGAACTGAACGTGGACAACATATTTATGCATATCTAAGTTTGGATCTTTCTTAATAGCTTTTTTTTTTTTTTTCTCTCTTTTTGCTGCATACAAGTAGACTGAGCTTGAAGAATTGGATACAATGGAGCCCTCCTCTGCAATATGTGAAGAGTAAGTGATTACATATCTAACCACAAAACTTCAATTTTTACAGTTCTCTCACCCAAATCATTTATGCCACATCAAAAATACTACTATTATATGTTTAAAACATGAATTATATATTTTCTTGAAATAAGGCAGCATGCATAAAAATTGAATTTCACACGCTAATTATTTAAATGCATATGAATTGAGTGGTATGCATGCAAAACTTTCTTTTTTCCCTTAAATTCAACATTAATCTGCAATTTTTTTTTTTTCTATGAATATTATTGCTTGTTCATTGGATTTCAGTTTTGTATTCTCCATGAATGGAATACCGGATGCTCTGCTTCCCATGTGAGTGACTCCAAAATACTGAAAAATATTTTCTTCAATCCGCAACCATGTTTAATTTGTTGGGTTGTTTGTATTTCAGTACAAATGGCCCTGAAAATTCTGCATGGGAGAGGTGGTTTCAGCCGGTTCGAAGCTCTCGAAATCGAAATCACGCTTGGTGGACCCATAGAAGTGCAGATCTTTCTTAAACTTACTGCTCCCAGTTGGAGCAGAAAACTCTTTTCAAGTAGAAGGTATAATAGTTAGCAGGTAGAGCATGTTGATACAAGCTTGCAAAGAATTGTGTGAAATGTGCAATTTCTATTTTAATTGAGCCTTGTATTTATCAAATCTTTTTGTGTCATCAATATTGCGTAATTTTGAAGCAATTGGATAATATAAGTTTTTTATTTTTTCGGCGAAATACTTATTTTGGGTTGAAATGATCATTTCTGCTGAGCTGCGTGTGTTCCGATTCATATTATGCAAGTTGGATCACATTGATGTTTCTAATGTCTACTGCAATTTATTTATTTTTAGCATTATATTATGCAAGTTGGATCACATTGATGTTTCTAATCTCTGCTGCTATCTATTTATTTTTAGCATTCATAACACCCGAAACATTACTATTTACAAATCTAGCATTCTCTTTCATCCATTCCTCTTTCATCCATTTTTCATATTCTCACTCAAATATCAAAATTCATAATGTTTTTTTTATCAAATTCTCAATGATTTGACCCTGGGTAGTAGATTTTTGTAAATCATAATGTTCCTTGTGCTATTTTTAATTTTCATAAGAATGGTAAATGTGTCTTAATACGTTTTTTTTATCAAATTCTCAATGATTTGACCCTGGTATTAGATTTTTGTAAATAATAATGTTCCGGGCGCTATTTTTAATTTTCATAAGAATGATAAATGTCTTAATATCATAAAATTCACAAATTCTGTTAATTTAATGGATCAATTGTGGATTTTGATTTTGCTTATCACTGTATAGAGCATTAGCATATTATATATATATATATATATATATTAAAATAAGCTATATTTTTTGGCTTAAAAAATAAGAAATTTGATGAATCAGCTGTTTAGCAGTCAACCATAGTTTATCATGAACGCCCTCAATCATTAATTTCGTATATTTTCAATACTCAGGAAAACCTTTATGTCATATACTATGTACTTCTCATATATTCAATAATGCTGCATTCAGGCTGGAAGATTATGTGAATGTTCACCATTAATTTGACTAACAAAAACATTAAAAGAGAATTTTTTTAAGAAAATCTCAAGCCAAATATACATAATTAATGATACCATCAATCAGCATACAAAATGTTGCATTAAAAAAATAAAAATAAATAAACGGTAACCTCAGCTCACATTGGACCTTCTTCCTCCAGACAGCTCAGAATTGGTCTTGGAGCTATCATATCCAGACTGAATCAAATTGGGATCACTCAACACATCCTGTATAAAAACCTGACTGTTCACCGGCGAGCTATTCGAGCTCCTCATCACACAGTTGTGCATTCCATCTTCCCCAATCGATCTCAACCTCTCCAGCTCCGGCAGCACCACACCACCCAGATCCGGCCTGTCCTTCCTCCTCAACTCCGAGCACTTCAACGCCACTTGGGCCAACCTCACAGTCTCCTCCACCGGCCAATTCGTCACGCTCTGATCCAGCAGCTCTTCAAAATTCCCCTTCTCCAGAGCTCGGCTGACATGGTGGGTGAGTCCCATCGGCGGCCTCGCGGTGATGAGCTGAAGAAGCATGATCCCGAGAGAATAGATGTCGGATTTCACGCCGAGCATTCCGGTTTGTTGGTATTCGGGATCGATGTAGCAGAAGGTGCCGGCGGTGGAAGTCATGCGGTATTGGGTCACGGTGTCGGCGACCGCAGGGGGGACTAAGCGAGCGAGGCCGACATCGCTGATTTTGCTGACGAAGTTTCGATCGAGGAGGATGTTGCCGGGTTTTAGGTCACGGTGGACGAGGGGTTCGGGTTTGGTTTGGTGGAGGAAGAGCAGGCCGGTGGCGATTTCGGCGGCGATGCGGAATCGGTGCTGCCAGGGAATTGGAGGGGTGCTGTTCCGCCGGAAGAGACGGTCGTCTAAGCTTCCGTTCGCCATGTATTCGTATACCAGGCAGCCGTATTCGGGGCAAGCGCCCAGGAGGAGCACCATGTTTGGATGCCTGATACAGCTCAGGACCTCCACCTGTGGCACAAAGACGGAGAAATAACCTAATCTGGCCACCATTAATGGAAGGAGGTGAGTATCAAGTATTGTACCTCTTGCTGAAACTGCGTTCTTCCTTGAGCAGCATCTGGCCTGAGCACCTTAACAGCAACAGGTGTATGGTCCAAGAAACATTTATACACGGGGCCATAGCCGCCCTCACCAATCTTAAGATTCTCGGCGAAGTAGTTTGTAGCCATCTCGATCTCCTCTATTGAATACCTTCGGTACCTGACAGGAGAATAAGCATGCATGGCTTTCCTCTCCTCCGCTTCTCTGAAGGCTTGCATCTCCGCGTATCTTCTCTTCTGAGCTTCCAACTCTGCTATCCTCTGCTGTGCCTCAGCAGCTTCCATGGCCGCTTTGCACTTTTGCTTCTCTTTCTCTACAAGAGCCATGGCAGTCTCCTCTGCAAGCCGGGCTTCTTCAAGTTTGTGCTCTTCTTCTTTCTTCCATCGTTGGAGTTCGAGAGCCTGGAAGAAGAGGGTGTCAGGGAAGGGGATTCTTGCTGTCTTCATAGACTTCTTAGGAGAACGCTTACCTTCTGCTTTGAGATGAGTGCTTCTTTGCAGGCGGCATTGTACATGTCCATGGTTTGCTTCAGCTCCAGCCTCAGTCTCTTCATCTCAGTCTCTACATCATCCTGAAAGTGAGTGAACCTTTCAGCTTAATATCAGACATGGTATTTAGTTTGGGAACTGGTGAAAGGAGTGATTTACATGCATACCACTTATTCGTATGAATTTACATATCTAACACCCACACTCTTTATTTTCTATATCTATATTACCCAAATATTTCATATCACATCAAAAAAAAAATTATTATTTTTTGGCACTATTTAAAAGTGAAATAGACATTTTCATGCCAGGATGAGATGTTACAGATGTAAAAATTGAAATTTAGGTATTAGATCTGTAAATGCATAGAAATTAAGTGGTATGTATGTAAATCTTCCTAGGCGCATTTTCATTCATACCACCCAATTCTTATATATTTACATATCCGACCCCTAACCTTTACTTTTTATATTTATACCACCCAAATCGTTCTTGCCACATCATAAGTTTCACTATTTTTTTTTTGGGAAAGCTGAGCCCGAAAGGAAATATTCAAAATTCGAAGGAGACCTCGTTGTATGAAATTGCACTCTCAACTACTATAAAAAATGAAACACACATTTTCATGAATAGATAAGATGATATATATTTAAAAATTGAAGTTTATGATAAAGAATTGGGTACGTGCATACCTCCCAATTCCTATATTTTTATATATTTAAGACCCAATTTTGTTTTTTTACATTTATACCACCCAAGTCTTTCATTTTTTGGTATGAATATAAATCTTCCTACACACACACACAAATATGAAGAACTATTAACAAGAATGAAAAATAAATTCAGATACCATGGTTTGGGAAGACCAAGAGTTAGAACTGCTGGCCCCAGAAACAGAAGAGAACTCATTTCCAAAGGAGTACGAATCAACAGAGCGAATTGGAGTTCGAACAGAGTCATAACTATGGTGGTCAAGCCCATCTGAAGCATTGGAATGTTTTGACTGAAATGTTCTGTCGACGCTCGGTCTCCCTGAGCTCACAAAAGAGATGTCTGTATCAGCCTGCAACAGTTCCGCATGGGATTTCGCTCGATTTCCCCTTGTAAATGGCGACCTGCAGAGAAAATGGCACAAGAGAAAAATTCAACCTTCTTTGGTAAGTCTGTCAAGACTGTTTTCTTAAAAAGATTTACATACATAGCACTCAACTCTTTATGTATTTACATATCTGACACCATAACATTCATATTTACATGCATACGACTCAAATTTTTAACATCAAATAAAAAATATTACCATCACTATCTTTTTAAAAATGAGTTATATTTTTTAATACATAGGCGTTATTAAGTGTAAATATCGAAATTTAGGTGTTAGATATATAAATACTTAAGAATTTCCCTTTTTTTTAGGAAGATTTACATTCAACTTAATTCTTATGCAATTAGATATCTAAAACCTATACTTCGACATTCAACTTAATTCTTATGCAATTAGATATCTAAACCTATACTTCTTTTACGAACGAGCACCTTACCCATGCATTCAAAGGTGTTTTTCATTTTCTAAAAGTTTAAATAGTTGTATTTTTTTTGTGTTATCATATATCACACATTACCCATGTATGAAAAGTTGTATTTTACTTTTTAAAAATTTAAAAAGTGGTATTTCTTATGTGATATGAAAGATTTGGATGTTACAAATGTAAAAAAGCAAACTATAGGTGCTAGATATGTAAATACAGAGGAATTGGGTGGTATGCATGTAAATGCATGCCCCTTTTTTTTATCAAATTAAAACTTTCCAAGGAGGTGAACAATATTGAATATAGTTGATAGCATGATCAGTCAAATATAAATCTTTAGAGAAGTCAGAGCACAGACTCACTTGATCGATTCATCGTGCAAGTTCCGAGCCTTAGGTGCACTTTCACCTGAGAAAAGCAGAAACATTTTTATAAAATTTTAGGCGTAATAAAAAAAATTACGAAAATAAACCCAACCTTTTGGACCCAAGAAATGGTGTGGCTCAGCAGTATCAGGTTTGAAGCTGGCTTGGCTCTGTATCTGAGCTCGCAGTGGAGACATTGCTGGAGCTGCTCTCACAGCACTTCTGGTTGACAGCAGTTTTCCCTTAGATATAACATACACTGTGCAGAAGTCTGGCGCTCCCTTTGAGACGTGTGAAGCCACATCTGCGCTCTTAAATCTTCTAATAGAACGGATTCTCAATTAAAACTTCTGAAAAATGTCTATGAGATTCTATTTGAAAATAGAAATTTTTAGTAGTTTTTCATTCTAAATGTATGATTTTAGTGTTTTTGCCTTGTCAACCTTCAATATTGTTGGTACATCACCCTAGTATTATAAACTCATATGAAGTTGGCACATTAGTTGATTTTTATCTAAGAGCATCCCTTAATTTTTCAACTGAATTATTGAACTTCATGACACAAATTTTGTTGGGTTTAAATTGAAAAGTTTGTGGTGCAACATACGTGGCACGACATAAATTATGGAAAATATTTTTGAGGATATGTGGTGGTAGCAAGGGGATTGGGTTGATATTATTGTTTTTATGCGTATGTGATAAATCTAAAATTAGTGTTTCTTTGGGCTTTTATGTTTAGACTTCAGAAAGCTATACTTTTCTACTTGTAACTTTATTTCTTCTTCTCTGTAGGTGATTTTTTTTTACATATAGGATTCTTCATGTAAATCTAAGTGGCTTAAAATTTGTCATTGTCCCAATTTTGATTGGATTGGGTTATTTGGATTGGCTAGTTATAGGGTTAGTTAACACATAAAATTTTGAAGTTTGATGATGACAGTTGACTAAATGGCAAATATATTGATTTACAAGTAAACCCATATATTTAGAATGATATAAAATGTATCTTTAATAAAAGGATAAGAGAACTTGCATTGAAAAACAAAATATTACCTAATAAATCCTCCTTTAGATGGAGCTCCAACAACAAGCTTCTCAATTGCAGCCTGAGATACAAATTCTACAATCGCCTTTGCCACATCTGTGTCTTCAAGCACCACATCCTTGCAATGAATCTACAAAATTTTGCACATTTTGCATCAAATAATGCAATGTAAATGCATAAACTAAGGATAGGTAAATCTGTAAGTATGTTTTAGAGTACAAATCTGGAGGAAGTTACTGACATCTTTTCTTGTGCAAAAACAGCGAAAAGGGAGGAAAAGTTCTTTCATTTGAGGATCCACAGCGCCTTTGTAGCCGTTGGATAGATCATTATGCTGAGAAGCTGCAAGAAGGATATCAAAAAAAGGGTTTAAATTTGTTTTTTTTTTTTTTTTTTTGAATAATTATTTTGATTATGGACCTCCGAATATAACCAGTCTTTTGTATAATCCATTATTTATATCATGAACAAAATAACATATTATGTGTCATGATACTGCATTGATCACTAAATTAATGATTAGTAACATTCTATTTAGCACTCAATATGAATGAATTGAGAATAAAATTGCTCTACAATCCATTTTGTTATACACCTTATTTGGCCCATTATTTCATTATACTTTGTAGACTAAAATGAAAGATTTTAATTATTTTTTACATGCTAAAATTCAAGGCTTGTTTTCTTCCAAAAAATGAGAACGTTAAGAGTTAAAATATCATCACAAACTTTGGTCACAGTGAATTTTATAATCATTGCATTTACTTTAAATTTCACATTGACCAAATTTGAGCCTATCAAAGCCTAAATTATAATAATAATAAAAACACTAACATGCATATCACACAGATCTTATGTATTTACACATATTAACACCTAAACATTTATATTTATGTGTATACCACTCAAATATTTAACATCACATAAAAAATACCACCATCACTATTTTTTAAATGTGAAATACAACTTTTCGTGCATAGATTCATGGCACCAAGATCTTATAAGTGTAAATATCAAAATTTAGGTGTTAGATATGTAAATATATAACAATTATGTGGTATTAATGTAAATTTATCAAAAAGAAGAAGAATCCAAATGATCCAATCAGCCAAATAACTAAAACCGATACGATCTAAACAAAAGATACACACAGAAAAAGGAGGGGCAAAAGAAAAGAAAACCTGTAGCCTGAACGTTAACATGAACTAAGGTGATGGTCTGGCCCTTGCCAATGAGATTATCGACCGCCCATTTCAAAGCATTTTGACTGCTCTTATCCCTGTTAATCGCCACAGCTACCAACGGAAATGCAGCAATGGCGTCTGCATCCTTCATCCTTCCCCCCTTCTTCTTCTTCTTCGATTATCTCCTTCAAATAATCTGTATCTTCTCCTTCTCTCGATCGAGGAAAGAGAAGAGAAATGAGGCGCGGAACAGAGAATAAGGTAGAATTTATGGTAGTTATCCGCCTTCCCTTCTTTCCAATTTCTCCACTCTTTTTTTAGTATTTTTTCCAGCTATTTTTGAACGATGTTGTTTCAATCACTGGTGCTTGCGGTCCATATTAAACCTCTGTCACTAATTCTGGTACTTGTTGTTCCATAGCTATGATCCAGAAGAAAAGACATTTAATTTTAGAATTCTCATTGTTTGATATCCATCACTTTGTATCATTCCACATTTCCACCACTCAAAATAATAATAATATTACATATAAGGTACTTGTTGTTCCATAGCCTAAGCTCTAAAACTCACCTATTTACATTTTAGTACCCAAAATTAAAATAACACCTTAGCCGTTGAAATTAACAGCCTTGATATGTGTTTATGCCCGGTGGTCTCTCTACCCTGTTATTATGGGTGTAATTCCTTGCCTCGATTGGACAAATCTACTTGCCCTGACAGGATAACTTATTGTTGGCCTTGAGAGCCGTCGGACGAGTTTAATTCATATGTTATTTGTGTGATTGTATGTGAATATAATTTGAGTCATTCATGATCATATTGGTTCATGGTCTTGTTTGAAATTGGGTTTTGAGAGTTTTACTCACATTCGTCATCATGTTTGAATATGCATGCAATTGGGGAGCCAATGATTTTTCAAATTTTTTACATGGTTATCAAGTGAAGTTTCATGTTTGTTACATTATTGCCTAGGTAATTTTTTTTTCAGTGCCATATTATTACCACCTTCGACGGGTAATATCTCGTGACCCCCAGTTTCGTCGGACCATTGTCGTCTATCAGCCAGTGGACCACAACTAAGTGGTTAGTGTTGTTACTGCCATCACCATCGCCTAATCAGACCTCAGTTGTTGGACCGTCAACCTCATATCACTATCGTCTGATTATCTCTATTATTATTGTTGGATCACTGTTGCTTAGCGACCACCGCCATTGGTGATAATGAATACTGATCTCTGTCACACACCTTTACCAACAGTCTTCCATCATCGCAGTCAAGTTGTTGTCACTTTTACAATATTTTTTATAGTTCTTATAATATCATTTTCTCTTGTTCAAGGGTAAAAAACTCTTATAACATATATTTGAATAGTGAAATCATTTCAACTATGTTCAACCCGATGATTTTTTCTCTTTATGGTTTTCCACGTAAAAATTTTTGATTTCTCTCTCCATCCGTTCTTCTTTTATCTGTTAGTGTGTTGGATTTTCATACAATGTTAAGACATTAATATAACTACTACAATGAATTCTTCTAAATGCAATGATAATACACATATAATCATGTATGTCATAATGAGCTTTATATATTATAATAAGAAAATAATTTTATAATAATTAATAATATAAAAAATTTAAAAATAAAAATTTATTTTTATATTTTCAAATCATGTGGCCCATTAAAGCATATTCATAGTGTTTTAGTTTTATATAAGAGAGTTAGTATTACACTCTTTATATGAAAAAAAAAATAAGCTGCACATTATGAGCTTATAACTTATCAAAGTGATGGGCATGTCATGAATTAGCTCAATCAAGCTCATATTAATGATATTTGAGGTATTTAAAAGTATGATTATAAGTTTAACTTAATACAATTGATAAATTTAATTTTTATAAGAAAACATTAGCCATTAAATTTAGAATTAAATTTGTTTAGAAAATGTTTTATTTGGTGAAGAATTTTTATAAGAAAACTAGCCATTAAATTTAGAGTTTATGAGAAATTTTCAAAATTTTGAGGTATTTAAAAGTATGATTATAAGTTTAACTTGATACAATTGATAAATTTAATTTTTATAAGAAAACCATAGCCATTAAATTTAGAGTTTATGGTAAATTTTCATAATAATTTTCAAAATTTACAGACATTGGGGATTATTGAAATTAAGATGAATTTTGAATTTAAGATTGATATCCGAAAATGAAAATTGGAAGGATTAAAAAAATAAGTTCAAAAGTCAAACTTACTAGAAATAGTCAAAATTAAAGTTAAAGTCAAAGTCAAATCTCTTTTTTCTTAATTAGGAAAAATGGAAAAGAATTAGAAAAACTTGAGGAAGCAACCAACACATGTTCCAAATTGGTTTGACTAAGCTTATAAATATCTCTAATATATATCCCCAAATATTAAGGTTGTTTTTTTTTGAAATTATTTAAATTTTTTTATAATCATCACCCATGGGAAGAGGATTCATAGAAAACCAAATAATACAAAAAAAAAAATTTCTTAAAATATTTAGATATGTTTAATGTTTGATATTTGGCTTTCTAAATATAAAATTGAGCCTCAATTAATAAAATTTATTAAAATTTATATTTTTATTATTAAAAGAAGGCTTTATAATTATGAAAATTTTATAAAATAAGATGTATATATCCAATGCTCATACAATTGAGTATAAGAAGTGAATATTACAAAATATTTTCAAAATTTTTATAATTTTTTGTAATTATTATTAAAATCATAAAAATTAGAAAAAGACCAAATATATTTAGAAAAATAAACAAATAGTTTGACAAAGTACACAAATACACCCACACCCAAGTTGATGTTTAGACTTGAACCCATGCATTAATGATACTCTCAATGTATTAATTTTGATTTTTCTTTAATTATCCTATTTTTAAAATTAGAATTTAAAATTTTTCAAATTTAATAGTTGAATTTAAATTTGTAAAATTTTTATAGTTAATTAAATAGAATTTAAATATTAAAAAAAGAAAATTGAACATATAAAATTTAATTTTGAAAATTGTAAATGAACATAGGATGTGTAAATGATGCTAGAAAGCTTCCCAAAATTTATGAGAATTTTTAAATTGATGCAAAATCTTCAAGATTTTTGGAAAATAATGTTAACTATTAAAAAATTCATAACCTTCAATTAATTTCTCACAATGTCATAAAAAAATTATCATAGGATTATTTTTGGACAATAATGTTAAATATTAAAAAATTCATGCCCTGTTTTTTAAATCGACAAGATGAATCTACTAATTAAAAAAAAATGGAATTCTAAAAATTGAAAAAAAGAATTAAATATCATGCAAGTATTTTCCTAGGATTCTTTAGAATAGGGATGCATCTCAGATGTAGGTAGCATCTCTCTATTCATCTTTCCCTTTTCCCTTCTCCTTCATCCTTCGTGATCGTGTCACTCATAGGGGGCGCAAACGAGCAGAGCTCGAGCCACCCTTGGGCATTGGCTTGAACTTGATTAATTTTATGGAGTTCGAGCTTGAGCTCGAGCTAAAGTTTATGAGTTCAAGCCTGCTCACCAGCCGACTTGTTTAACATTAAAGAGAAAATGATATTATTTCAATGTGGCTTTCTAATAAGATGACAAAAGAAAAAAATAATTACGAGATAAATAATAAGAAATCACCTAATATATTATATAGACTATTATTTTTTTAATATTTTTAATCCCTTAAAAATAAGGTCTTGATACTTAAAATATTTTTAAGTGAATATTATATTAATATTTTTTTAAATAAACCGGCTCACGAGCTAACGAGTTGAGTCGGGGCTAGCTTGAGCTTGATTTGTTAGCTCATTGAGCTCTGTTCGCGAGCCGAGCTCGAGCCGGCTCACAAGTCGACTTGACTCACTTACATCCCTAGTTACTCCCAATACCCTTGCAACTAGGGATGGCGGGAAAAGCAACAATGGGATCGAGACATGTGAAAACCTCCGAAAAACCTATATCTCCCCGTGTTCATGTGACCTAGCATCACTCCAGCTTTCGCCTTCTCTATAAGTTTATTCTTCAATTTTTGTCACTCCACATCCTCCACTCGCACATCTTCCCCTCACCTGCCTCGTTCCCTATTTGCATGCCACAATTGCGACTAGGACTATCAAAAAAAGCTCATTGTTCGCCAACAGCTCATTAAGTAGCTCGTGTTTGGTTTGTCCGTTAAGTAAACAAGTAGAACACGAACAAATATTTTAAGCTCGAAATAAATAATATATATATATATATATGTGTATATATATATATATAAGTTTAAATCATAACCCCTCGTGTGGTTATGCGGTTCTACTCTATATATTGCATATGATTGGTTAAGTTAAAATCCAACACCCTACATCTATCTTTTCCAACTAATTTTAAGAGCTAATTTCAAGCTGAACACTAGTTGAACACGAGCCAAACCTAAGCTCGCGCAAGCTCGACTTGTTCGCAGCCCTAATTGCGAATAGAGCAAGCAAGGAAAGTAACAATAAGATCGCTGCAAACTCAGACTGCCAGCTCCCAATTTCTCCAAACCGAACCACACGGCCGAGCCCTTTATTTCGCACACAAACCCTCACTCATGCTTGCGCCATCCCAAGCCAACTAAACAACTCTTCTTCTGATCGAAATCGAAAAAGCCCCCAACCTTCCACTGTTGTTCATACCCAATTTTCATTTGCCCAAACATATTCATCTTTAGTATTCCCCGGGCCATGAAACTTCTTGCATCATTTTGGGTGCACTTTGAAATATGTGTCAAATTTGAAGCCTAGTCATCCTCGTCGCTGCCTCTAAAACAAAGATATAAGTTCAGGGAAGTTGTGCTTCGCATCATTTTTTTGCATAATAATTGAAAACTCATACGTGTCTTATTGATCGATGGATTGAAGGACTTTCATACAGTTGCAATATCTCACGACACTGACCAACGCATTTTATAAATAGTTGGGCAGACCAAACACTCTATTGCAGTTCTCTAAACGGGAACGATGTCAGAAGGCTACCAAATTTGATAGTGATATTGAATTTGCAATAAATAAATTAAAATTTTGAACTGTGGATTAGTTGGCCATGCCTTTAAAATGAACAAAAAAAAAAAGAGAATATAATTTGTGAATTAAAAGACAAACTCTTCACCAATTCACAATATAATAGCAAATAGAAGGTGCAAAAGCTCAAAATGAAAATATCGTTGCATTCCAAAAAGCATAATATTCATGCAAGCATTTCAAACTCTAACTGAATTTGTCAAAAATCTTGCATTTGTGCTCCAAGAAACAGTCTAACTCTAATATTTTGTCTTAAAAGATGTATTTTAAATAAAATATGCATTTGTATTTTATGAATGCTTCAAATATCATATTATGTCTTGCAAGAACATAAAACACTATTTAACTGATCCTTATAAATGCATCAAACATCATGTTATACTTTGAATAGCATAAAATAATATGATCACGAATGTGCATCAACATTCATACAAAATGCATAATATGGGTATGTTGAAATGCATACGGAATCTATAAATTATATCTTGCATGCACTCCAACTAATATATAAAATGCTCCGATACTAGGTTCGGAAATGTTACGTGAGTTAACATAAGGTGAAGTTTAAACACTCGAATTGTGCTCCACCAAATTGATTAAGTGTTTAAAATTTAAGAAGTCTGAGAATATTGTGCGGGTTCAAATGAAATTTTCATTCAAATTGCTTTCATTTTGAGAAGTATACAAATTGCCTTCCCAAAAGTTCATACTATCTTAGGCCCCGTTTATTTTGGATTTTAGAACCATGGTTTGGATACAAATGCAGTTTTGAAGTGTTTGGGACACCAACTTCATAAATTGTTTTTTAAAAACGGGTTCTTGTTTATATAGTAGCCCAAATGCGGTGGATTCATTGTTGCGGTTCGGTCTGGTATTATTATCACAATACCCTCGCCTCGAAGCTTATCGCATTTTCCCTCTTCATGCTCTAGGTTCGCCTTTCTCCTACTTGCCGGAAGATTTTTGCCTCCTTCGCCTTCCTCACGAGTCGAGTCCAAGGCAAAACTCTTCAAACTCCCTGTGGGTTATGTTTTTCTCCTCTACTGATGAGGCGAGGCCTTCCTCTGTTTCCTACCCTAGCCGAAGGATGGATTCTTTTAACTTTTTTTTTTTTAAAGAGTTGTGAAATGATTCATGGATTACAATGGTGGAAGCATGATAGTCTTGCCCTTTGCGGCTCCTAATGTTTCCTGCCATAGCTGAATGATGGTTTTATTTTTAAATTCTTTTATTTTCTTAGATTTATGGAATGTTTTATAGTAAATACTTCATGGATTACAATGCTGGAAGCATGACAGTCTTGCCCTAGTTTTTATTGCTCATATGTGGCTCCTAATATTGTCTGCCCTAGCCAAAGCATGGTTGTCTAAAGGTGTAATAACAATAGCACTTTTGCATCAGATGGCAGCAAATCCGACAGCTGTAATCTGCAGTTCTATGCTTTTAATTGGTTGAAATGGGTTAACCTTATTAAAAGTGAGCACTATTTATAATGTAACTGTTTAATGGGAATAACAATGTTTGTGCTATGGCGGTTATTTAATAAATATGAATTTCGTGCTAAGTATGTAAATTATGCTTGTTGTTACT
This sequence comes from Phalaenopsis equestris, assembly GCF_001263595.1. Taxonomy (NCBI): domain Eukaryota; kingdom Viridiplantae; phylum Streptophyta; class Magnoliopsida; order Asparagales; family Orchidaceae; genus Phalaenopsis; species Phalaenopsis equestris. The sequence continues at coordinate 6,135,575 of NW_018164444.1, forward strand.
ATGTACCGGACAACATTATCGAACATGAGCTCAAACAACTCAACAACCTCTAGGGGGATCAAACAACGGAAAATTTTCTATGATTACAATCTAATGTGCATTGTTTACACTACTCAGAGATGTGACAATGCAGGCCAAAAATTCTATAGATGTCCAAAAACTTTAACAAATAGACATTATAAGTTCTTCCAGTGGGTAGATGAAACGAGGGAGGCAATAAAGAAGCCAGTTGATGAAAAAATATATGTAATTGATGATACAACAAGAAATGATGTGAAAGAGTTGGAAGTTTCTTGTGAAAACTTTACTTCTGTTTTATTTTATGATCATACGTTACTTTTGTTGTTGTTGGCGATGTATTTGTTTTGATGTTTTAATGTATTTGGGAAGGTCAAACTATTAATTGATAGGTTTTAATTTTGTACACAAACTTATCTGTTTGACCAATATCATATATTATTTGAATTTTCTTATAATTTGTTTAATATTCACCTCAATTTATCTTATGCTATTATGAGTGAAAATAACTTCATAAATTGTGATTGGATTTACCCCACTTTCAAAGCTGTGTTTTCCAAACAGTTTAAACCAAACTGAGTTTCTATATTGAAGGCATTACAGTTATTATGTCAACAGACAGCGTTTACAAAACTGTGTTTTCCAAAGAGATCAACAGCTTCTAAAACGTCAGCTTTTGAGCATGGGATTTTCAACAGCAGCTTCTGTAACCAGCTTTTCTAAAGCAACAACCGAAACAAACGAACCCTTAAAATTATAAAATTTATTTTGAAATCAAATTCAAGTGATTAAATAATGCAAGCTCTCAATCAAGTAGTTTTATTTATAGGGAAGAGTTGTAAGTCTCACTCAACTAGTCTGATTCTCCTCCTTTTAAGGACCGGAGTTAACGAATCTAATAATTTTAATAAAAATCCAAATCACAAATATAAAAATGTATAAGTCCAAATCATCAAGTTTGATCATCGTCCTCATTATGACGAGTAGACAATACTAGTATTCTAAAGATATAAAAATTGATAAATTTCAAATAAATTTCAAACATAAATATTTGAAATGTCCAAATCTTCAATAATGGCCGAGTTGATAGAAGATTTCAATCAGAAAGGTCTATTTTCAAAATCAAGTTTCAATAAGTATCTAAATAGATCCAAATATTATAATTCTTGAATCCAATCATTTGCAAACATGATAGAGTTAACAAAGTTAATGTACAAACATATGTTCATATTAAACTCGATCCTTTAAGAGCAAAATATAAAGTGGACAAGGTTCAATCAAACAATCAAATCCCACATGATGGGCGTGTTAATTGTGAATCTCAAACTAAGGAGTCTATTTTCAAAATTAAATTTTAAAATGCATTTAAATAAACTCAAATAGCACACGTACATGAGGGCACGCACGTGCGCATATACTCGATCTTCTCTAATCAGAACATAGTTGACAATATTCATGTATAAGCATATGTTCATATTAAATGAGATCCTTTAGAAAAAAGATGTAAAATTGATATGGTTTAAATCAAACAATCAAATCTCCAATGACTGAGGTGATATAAGATTTCAATAGGATATGTTTATTTCCAAAGTTAAATTTCAAAATCTATTTGAATATGTTCGAATAATATATATATATATATATTAAAGGAATGGTAGGAAGCTATTAAGACGAGCCCCGACCATCCCTAGATTGGCTAAATAGTTGAGTACCACACCCTACACACGGGAGGATTTGAACCCGTGACCTGAGGGGACTTAGGACCTTCAGGGAGGCTGCTCTACCAACAGACCACAGTGCGCGGACTTAGGACCTTCAGGGAGGCTGCTCTACCAACATACCACAGTGCGCGCATGTGTGTGTGTGTGTGTGTATATATATATATATATATATATATAAAAGGACAGTAGATAAGATTCAAAATTATTTAAATCCCAAATGATAGTCGAGTTGATACAATATTTTAACCGAAATGGTCTATTTTTAAAATTAAATTTTAAAGTATATTTGAATAAAGTCAAATAATATATATAAACTCGATCCTCTGTAAGCAAGATAGAGTTGCCAATATTTATATACAAATATACGTTTATAATAGAAAGAAATAAAGTCAACAAAGTTCAAATCAAGGTTTCAAATCTCCAATGATGATGAAGTTGATAGAAGATTTCAACCGGAAGGGTATATTTTCAAAATTAAGTTTCAAAATTTATTTGAATAAGTTTATATATATACATATATATTATATATATATATACATATTTGATGCTACGCAAGTAAGACAAAGTTGAAAATGTTCAAAATCAATTATACACAGTGCTATACAAGCAAGTAAGTTGAAAAGTCGTCAATGTTCAAATCTAATAATTAAGTCCTCGATGATGATCGTGTTGACTGAAAAGCTCAATCAAATGGGTCAACTATAAATCAAGTTGCGAATCAAATTATTAAAATAATAAATCAAAACATCCAACTTAAAATCAATTACCTAAAAGCTAAAAACAAATAATAAAAAATATTCAATTAAAAATCAATCACTTAAAGGCTTAAAGCAAGTAAATCAATACACTCAATTAAAAATCAATCACCTAAGGCTCAAAGTAAATTTTGTCCACCCTCCGTAACAATTTGCCCAGGAAAACAAACTTTTTGATTGATTTTAAATCACAAAGAGCAAATATCACATTGAGTGCATCACTATATTCACACTTAAAGCAATCTTGTGTGAGTAAGGACATAACCCGAGTTCTCTGCACTGTGATTTGGCTCAAAGGCTCCACAAAACGTAATGGCTATAACCAAAGCCTTCTGACTGGATGGTTGATGCCAAATGACAATTGTATTAAGGTCACGGCCACAGCCCGTATGCTACCCATAATTTTTTATCATTTGAGTTGTGAGCCATAAATGTACAATTGATAGACATAAAGTCTTTTATTAATTAATTAATGTTGGCTTAAATTTGTCCCTTTAGACAAACATCCACACCAGATTTACAAAGGTCTCTTGGACAACACAAACCATAGTTGTTGACAAGGATTCTTCAATCAAATCAGCGAAACCATGAGATCTTGAACGGGTTATTCATCATTACCCCCACCATCCGTTTTAACCTCAAGATGATAAGTTTTATAAACCCAAAGTTTGCTACAACTATATGTTGAATATTTAGTGTTTAATTACTAGTCTTAATCGAAAGTATTCTTCCATCATTGAGAGAAGTAATTAACTATAGCGGCTTGCGTCTATGAGAAACCACGAATCTCAGATTAAAAAGTACTCACAAAATAAAGGCAAAATATCTAATTAGTATCTTATCTACAATCCAATGTCATTTGAAATTTCGATTTGGATATTAAACACAAAGCTCTCAACAACAATGAGAGTCAAAGGCGACAAATTTTCGGAGCCCACACTTGGAGCTCAAAGAAGGTATGGAGTGGGCAGGGATTGGTTTTCTTAATCACCCAAAAATGAGCTTTTAATCATGATTTACACCAATTTTATGGGTTGACAATTACCATGGAAGCCAAGTGGAAGGTGAGGTTTATGTCAAATAGTGATTAGCACTGTATTTTGAGGCTGAATAGTGGAAAACCCTCATTGGCTACAAGTTCCGGTATTTATACTTTAGATCCATGTCATTCCATGGTAATCCATAGCTAATTGGCCCAATTATAGGTCAAGCTTATTATTGGGCCTAACTTAGGATCTAGCTATTTGGATAGGTTGGTTGAATTGGTTTGGCCATTAGAATGGTTTTGACTCATGTTGAACAGAAGTGGTTTTTTGGGGCCAAGTTATGACCAAATTGGATAAATATGATTAAATCATGGTATGGGTTGAGTTGATCCAGCTTCGTTTAGCTCTCTAACATCTTTATCAAGCTCCACAAGGAATGGCCCAAGCCTTTTTGGTGAAATTGTTAGTAAAACCCAATTCAAAGGGCATAAATTTCCAAATAGGTTAATTTCAGAATTAACAGAAACTCATTTAGCAAAAAACCCACTCAAATTATTATGAACTCAAACCTCAGGACATTACAAGTTTTGTAAAACAGCAATTATGCTGAGTATAAACAGAAAAGTTCATATTTTCATAACCATGCAGAGGGAGGAATTACCAATTTATTCACATCGCTGATGATTATTTCCAAAGTACTTTATTTTTAAATGAAGTTCTTCCCTGCTCCATTTTGTAGCTTGTCACCTGTTACTCCTAGGAGCAGAGATCTGCTGAACTGCAGCCAGTGGATTCACCTGAACAGAGAATGCAAGCTGCCAAGCATCGATCAAAGCCCTCCGTATGAGCAAAGCTTGTCTCCAAGCAAACCTGTGGATTTACATGGGTAAAAGAGAGTTCAAAGGATTGAGAGAGCACAAAAAAATAAAAAGAAGCTTCCCCAAAACTTCCACAGGAGCATAGGATTTGAAGAAGAATAAGAAAGTTTTTTTTATTATTTTATTATTATTTTATTATTTTATAATGAGTGAGCCAACAGCCCTAATTTCCTTCAATTGTTGGCAGTCTTGAGAAACCTGGATCAATATCAAGTTGGGGCGTAACTGAGCCAAGCCGAATCGTGAGCTGGCTAGGGTTCAGCTCAATAAGTGGCTTGTAAGCCGAGCTCAATGAGCCAACAAACCAAAAGCTCAAGCCAGCCGACTCGACTCGTTAGCTTGTGTCCGGCTCATCTAAAATAATTTTAATATAAAATATACTCACATAATATTAAAATACAAAAATTTATCTTTAAATTATGAAAAATGCTTAAAAAATAATAGTCTATAATTTAAATTCAAGTGATTTATTATTATTTATCTCCTGAGTATTTATTTTATTGGTTATCTTATTATTAACATTAATTTAAATTAATATTATTTTCTCTCATTCATGATAAACAAGCCGCCTTGGCTCGTGAGCCAACACTAACTGGAAGAATTAAGCTCGAGCTCGAACTTGATTAATTAATCCAGCTTAGGATGAGAGTAGCTTGAGCTCAACTTGACACATTTACATGCCTGGTTTCAAGTCTCTCAAGTTTCTCAAGTGGCTGAAGTACCAAAATCTTATTAAAAATATCTTATTCAAGCTTTTCACATAAAACAGTTGATTAAAACTAGGAATCTAAACAAAGAGAAATCCTTCATAAACAAGTAAAGAGGCCGTCTAGGACAAACATTTAAAATCCCACCAATCACTGCTCAATTTGACATTTAATCCAACAAAATTAACTAAAACTAAAGGAATCATCTCCTATGTTAAATCCCAGCAATCACTTCATAGAAACTTCAAACATAATGGTTTCACTCGGTTTAAAAATATGAAAAGGGCGGGCAAGCAAAAGAAGAAGAGATAGATAAATACCACACAATTTTTATGCATTTACATATCAAGCACGTAAAAACTAAAGTTTTTTATTTACATTTATAAAAGTTTGGTCGTATAAATTTATGAATGAAAAGGTGTATTTCACTTTTAAAAAGTTAGTAATAGTGAAATTTCTACCTGGCATAAAACCTCTTGAGTGGACAAAATACACAATGGAAGAAACCAAAGCCCTGTTTGGGGAAGTTTATAACTGCTGGCAGTATTTTAAAAACGACGTCCGCCCGTTTGTTTCGTGTGTTCGGAGAGATTAATCGGAAACAACGTATGAATTTATATAATAAACGCAGTCGCAAGATCGACCCTGCGGCCCGCATTCATTCCGTAACTTTTACCCTGCTGCCCTCATCTCTCTCACGTCCCTGCTGCCCTCATCGTTCTCGCCATTTTCGCCCGAATGTCGTCGCGCCCGAAGCACGCTAGCCGCCGCTCCTCGTCGGTGAACGCCTCGCATCCTCCTTTCTTCCGTGTCAGTGCTTCCTACCTGATGCGTCATTTTTTTTGTGTAGCCGTCCAAACCTCCTCTCCTCTCGGCCAACCGCACACGCGGCCTCTCTTTCTCACCGGCGACAACGTTCCGCCGACCTTCTTCCCCTCCGGCGTCGAGCTCTCACCGAACCTTGCTCCCTCTCACTTGAATTTATAAATCATTTGAAGAGAGTTCATTATGTATGCAATATTCAAAATCAATTTTGATTTCTAATTGCATCCAAGCCAACTGATGGAATCTCAAAAATTGCCTATTCTTTACGGTGCTTCACACCTTTATGCTTCTTCACATTTTGGGGTAGTTCTACCAGGCACCTGATTGAATTTTTTTTAAGAAGAATGAATTAAGAAATCAAAGAAATGTTATCAGAGACATTGTTGAAATACAATAAAAATCATAGAGCTAATTTTTTGTTGGAGTCTTGAATGAATTAAGAAATCAAAGAAATGTTATCAGAGACGTTGTTGAAATACAATAAAAACCATAGAGCTAATTTTTTGTTGGAGTCTTATAAGATCATCCTTGATTTTAGCTTGTACAACATAGATTATAGATGTTTACTCTTGAGGTATATATATATAAAGTGAGTTTTTGATTATAAAATATCAAATATATAATTATGATAGTTCTGTTGCAAACAACACTACTGCACTAGGGCAGAATGGTCATTTATCTAGAAACAACTGCAAATCAGTTGTTTTCGAAACATACAAATCAAACAGTCAGCAAGCTTATTCGGATCAGCTGTTGATCAACAGTTATCTGGATCAGCTGTTTATCTGGATAAGTTGCAACTGCCCCAAACAGACCCTAAGCCTTCACTTTTCTTTGCACAAAAGGAGAGACATATATACATCTCTCATAGGTATACAAAATTGGAATAAAACAAAAAAATGAGAGAAAAAATAATAGGGATCAGCGATCCTATAGGAAAGCAGATGGATTAGAACATCAGGGTCATAGAAAGACAGATCTAACGGTATAGAGCCTCAGTCTTTGTGCCTTAAGTTCTTTTTTATTCAAAGGTTGTAAGTAAACATATCCAATGTTACAAGTTTTGATCCATGTGCCTTAAATTCTTTGTTATGATTTGAACATTCCCCCTCAAACTGGATGGTAGAGAACTACAATTCCAAGTTTTCTTATGATATTTTTAAATATTAGGCTGCAAAATCCTTTTTGTGAATATATTGACCCGATGATTTTCTTGGGAATATTGTCTTGTATCTACATTAGCTTTTTCATCAAAGTTTAATTTTTATTATGGTTCAGTTGGAGTTTCACACGACATGCAATTTTTCATCTTGATTTTTTTCAATATGTCCGAAGCATATTTATGTTGTGAGATACATAAAAAACCACACACTGATTTCCGGTAGCATGGTGCTCCACAAACATCTCATGATCATGTAATCAATTTCTTCTAAAAAAATAACTTTGGGTCTTTAGGCTCTGAAGTTGGAACTACAAGGTGCTAGAGCTTTCCTTTTCCCTTTATAAAGGTCTTCATGATTTGGGATCATTTAAATACAAGTTCCCCTGTTCAATAGAAAAGATGTTTGAAATACTTGTAGTTCTCCTTGGTCTAAATTTCGCCATTAATCATGATTGATTCTTTTGAATGGAAGTCAAAGAACCTCAACATAGTGAACAAAATGAGAACTTGGCAAGAGGGATAAGGCTGAGAGTGGAAACCCTAACCTTAGAGAATGAAAATAAAAATTGGAAGTGAAAACTCTAACCTTATAGAATAAAAATAAAGGTTGAAAGTGAAAATCCTAACCTTAGAGAATAAGAACAACGGTTGGAAATGAAAACACTAATCTTAGATAACATGAACTAAGGTTGAAAGGGGAAGAAACAAATGTTGGAAGAAACACCCTAACCTTGCTCAGATATCATACAGAAAATAAAACAATTGAAGAAACTATCAAGGGACTTCACTTTTCTTTGCACAAAAGGAGAGATATATATACATCTCCCATAGGCATTACAAAATAGAAATAAAACAAAACAATGAGGGAAAAATTAATAGGTGTCGGCGATCTTTTCAAAAAGCATACAGATAACAAAATGAGAATCATAGAGATAAATCTAACGGTATAGAGCCTCAATTTATGTGCCTTAAATTTATTGTTATTTGAAGGTCATAAGTAAACAAAACTAATAGTACAAAGCCTTGATCAGTGTGTCTTAAGTTCATTGCCATAATTGGAGTAGAAATTCAACAAGTGGTATATTTGTAAATATTAAAGTTTAGGTGTTAGGTATGTAAATATAAAAGAATTGTGTTGTATGTATGTAAATGCCCCGAAAAGAAATGAAGCAACTTACTTCCTGAGTTCTGAAGCTTTCCTCTGAAAGAAATAAGAAGCAAACGCCATAATGAGTCCAACTAATATAATTCTTCCCCGAGGTAGAGCCAGATGAATGCCGCCCAACTTCAAGCGAACAGTAGAAAACCACCAAAATGGGCTGCTTCGATGTGTTAAATTCTTAATTGATGGATTCATAACTTTCGTAGAAGCTAATTTTGATCCACATCCATTCATATGGTTACTTGAGTTTGTGGATTTCTCAAGAACTTCAGTTGGGGAGAGAGTTTCACCAGCCTTCTCTTTGGTTTGTAAAGCTTCTGGACTGAGAGAAGAACTAGAGTTTGCAGCAACATATAATGAATGCAGTTTCCTCAGCATGTCCTATATCAAGATAGAACAAAATATTAACAATAAATAAAATAAAATAAAAAAACTTGGTGATTGTGAGGAAAAAGCATTTATGATTGCACATAACACATGCTTTACAAGAATTGTGACTTTCTCAGTACCTCTTTTTGTTCAATCCGCATTTCAATTTTATTTTAAGCCTGTAATGCGGTTATAAGTTGTTTAATCTAAAAGCAACAAAAACATAAATTTTATGAACTATTCTTTGAACAAATAAACAATTTATACAAGGCTTCCTTGGTTTTTGAGCGGCACAAGGTATGCTGTATATTAATTTCCGCTTAATCGAATTGTATACTGCCGAAGGAGCATGACAAAAAACAAAGCAAGCTAGGAAAAAGGACAAAAACTGGAGCTAGATTTTGTTCATAATTCACTACAATGACTGTATCCCCTGCTTTAACAAGAGGAAAAACATGCATATTCGACTAACATGGTATTAAAAATAGTCAGAAAAAACCAGAATGGAAAAGCATTCCTTGTAAGTTAAGATAGTAAACTGCAGCAAAACAAAATGAGAAATTGATTCGTTCAAATCCTTGTGTTATGATGCTCCCAGGTTATAATGCTCAGCTTTAGATCTCCCTCGATTCAAAAGAACTCATCTCGAGTTGAGTATTTGTGCATATGTGCCACAGATACTGTAAGTTGAAGAAGTGTGAATGTTGAGTGGAAGATCTACAATGTAGGCATTGCACTAATTCTTTTAATTATTTAAAAATGTCCAAGTTTTCGTGGGCTGAGGTTGGAGCAAGTTCCAGCTCAAAATTGTCCTTATCAATGACGATCCATGACAAGGTCGCCCAGATCAAATACTGTGCATGGCCGAAGAAGATACGCAGCTTGTTTATATTGAGTTCAAATTAAGTAATTGTGATTAGACTTCTTCAGTAATTCAGAGAAGTCACTTATCATGTTTTCAACAGTTTTGTTATTACATTTTGGAAGCACTACAATATCTATTGCATGATTCAGCATTTTAATATAAATGATACTAAAAGTAGGCCTCCCAGAAGATCAATTGGGCATGGTGTTGTCATCGAATTTAGCTTGCCCCAACACTTCATCCCAACGTTTAGGATGCTCTACAGTGCAACATATTCCTGTGAGTGCTGTTAGCAACTTCAGGTTGGCCATCTGATTAAAAATGATAAGCTGAGCTAAGTCGCATATATGTTTGTAACCACTTCCATAATTCTATCAAGAAGCAGCTAATGAATTTGGAGTCTCAACAAATATGAGGCTCCACAAAAGACCATTCAAGCAAGTAAATTTAGCAACAAATATTTTCCAACAAGAGACGAAGTGTGTCATCTTTGAAAATCTATCCATGACCATCATAATAGAATCCAATGCTTGCTTTGTTCGTGGTATCCCCAACTCAGCCAAGACAAGTTTTCCCATATCTAATCAAGATTAGAAACTGGTACATGCAAATCTGTGTTTTTAAATGTTCCTTAGCATATTTGGCAACTTTCTCAATGAATCTCACAACATCCAAACAAAAGTTGTGGAATCTGCCTTGTAGCTGGGATAAAGTTTTGTCATCGTGAGCTTTCCTACTACCTGTGTGTACTTTCTTAATTATTAGTTGCCACAGAACTGCATCTGAAATGCATAATTAATTTACGTTAAATAAAAAATGACGTCTAACGGAATACTCTTATATGGGATGAGATTTTCTGCACTGCTACCATGGATTGGAGAATCAGGATTGCTACTATATAGTTCTTTTAAGGCATCCAACCCTATCATTTCAGTCTGTAATGTGATTAAGAGGGAGGACCGTCGGCTGACTACATTTGGTACATGATTTCAGGAGCATGTCTTATGCATATACACAAAACTAAACTTTTGTAGAAAGAGTGCCCAACAGACATGCATCCAACTAAATGATTTTTGTGAATTTAGTAATTGTAACATTTGGTGGTCACTGAATAGCACAAAATTTTGATGCAATAAATATTGTTCACATTGTTTGAGTGGTATAATAATGTCATATAACTCATTTTCGTAAATTGCCCACTTTTTCTCTTGTGTCGCCGAATTTTTCAATTAAAAATTCGATGGGTCGATCCACATGAGAATGAACAATTTTAAGTCCAATGGCGGAGACATTGGTATTCACTTGGAAAGGTTTGTCAGAGTTTGAAGAGCAAATACATGAGCTGAACTTGGAGGTTCTTTGATAGTTTCAAAACGGTTTTGTTGCTCTTGTCCTCTTCTGAAAATTTTGGATTTTAAGCAAAATGTAATGGGCACCATAATCACACTAAACCCTCCCATAATAAAAGTTTATGCATCCAACAAAAAAAATTAAAGCAAAAAAAAAGTTAAAGAAAATAACGCACACTATAAATCATAAAAGCTTGGAAAAAATCCTTTAGATATGAATGCCAAAAATATTTTGGTGTACCTTGCAAGATATGCAAACTATTCCAACAAAAAGTAGCATAGTACAACTCAGTGCAACCTACTAATTCAAAAGTTCATACTAACACGCAAAAGGCACAATCAAGGTCTAATGGCAAAAAGTCCAATAAATTTTACACAATCCACAGGTGCAAAAATTTACACAATCCACGACTCACTTGTCCATCATTGTCAAATACAAGTTCATGACTCAATCATCCACCATTGGTTCAAGAGACATAATAATTGTTATCATGTTCTCCTAAAAGTTTATCGTTCTATCCCTCTTGGAAGGTGGATTGCACCACTAGGGATTCAAACCTACTCTTATACCATTTAAGGTTGCATGACTTAGCACAATCCATCGTTGCACATGCTCAAATTGTGAAGAAAGCACAACCAAGACTTTATAAACAAACATTATAATGTTTCTTAGAAATCCTCAATCATTTTCTCTATCTTGAACCCTGATTAAGCAGCTGGGGATTATAATCTGTGACCTAGTTTGACATCATTTGATGCAAACAAATTACTCAAAAAATCTGACCAAAAAGAGAGAGAAAAACCAAGGCTCTATAGCTAAACTTCAAGCCAAAGAACCATGATTATAGAGAATCCATACAACATATGAACCAATCCTCAATCAAAGCCAAATATAATTATATGACTTGCTCATCCATTGTTGAACGCAAGATAAATGAGATCGTGGTCATCATGCTCCCTTGATACCCCTAAAATTCATCATCCTCAATCATTTTCTCTACCGTGGACCCTAATTAAGCAACTGGGGATTATAATTTGTGCCATAATTTGATATCATTTGATGCGAACAAATTACTAAAAAAATCTAAACAAAAAGAGATAGTAAAACCAAGGCTCTGTAGCTAAAATTCAAGAGAAAGATCCACAAGTATAGAGAAACCACACTACATATGAACCAATACTCAATCACAGCCAAATACAATTAAATGACTTGCTCGCCCATTGTTGAAAGCAAGATAAATGAGATTGTGATCAACATGCTCCCTTGATACCCCTAAAATTCATCATCCTCAATCATTTTCTCTACCTTGGACCCTGATTAAGCAACATGGGACTATAATTTGTGACCTAGTTTGATATCATCTGATGCGAACAAATTACTTAAAAAATCTGAACAAAAAGATTGTATAACCAAGGCCTGTAGCTAAAATTCAAGCCAAAAAACCCTTTGCAACTCTAGCACTCTCTCCCTCCCTCTCTCTCTCCCTCGCAATCTCTGTCACTCACTCTCTCTCTTTCTTTCTCGTTTCTCGCTCTCTCTTCTCCTTTTAACCTCACTATCTCCCTCTCCCCTCCCTCCCTCCCAATCTCAATAACCGTCACAATTTCTCTGTCACTCTACTTCTCTATAACTTTTTCTCTTGTTTTCTCTTCTCTCTCTCTCTTCACCTATTTATTTCTCTCTCCTCTTTATCTCTATATTTTTCTCTTTCTCCCTCCCTCACCCTCCCTCTTTCTCTCTCTCTCTCTCACTCTCTCTCTCTAACTCACTCACTCTCACTCTCTCTCTACCCTTCCCTATCTCACTCTCACTCTCTCTACCTACCCACTCTCTCTCTCTCCCCCACCCCCTCTCTCTCTCTCTCTCTCTCTCTCTCTCTCTCTCTCTTTCCCCTCTCGCTATTTCTTTCATATCACTCTTTTATTCTCACTCTCTCTCCCCTCTTCTCTCTCTCCCTCTTCTCTCTCCCTCTCACTTCCTTTACCTTGCTGCTCTCTCTTCCTTTTTCACTCTCCCTCTCTTCCCCCTACTGCTATTTCTTTTCCATCTCTCTCTCACTCTTCCTCACACCTTCCCTATCTCTATTTCTATTTCTCCCAACCTTTCCCTCTTTCTCTGTCCCACCCTCTATCCCTCGCACACTTTATATTGCTCTTTCTTTATGGTCTTCGTTGATAACTATTTCCTTTATGACAGCAGGTATTCAAACTATTTTGCCTTCTAGTTTGACAGCAAAAACTATGCTATAATAACTGATTAAACTAATTTAGAAAACTATTAATTTTACATTCTAATATATTTTGAAATGCAAATATACATCATTGATTAATTGTGGAAACTGCAACAAAAGTGTGAAAAGAACACTCATTACGACCAAAAAAAAATATGATACGCTAGTTAACATAAGTGAATAACACGAATGGCCTCATGTTATCTGATTAGGAAATAAAATTAGTTAATGAAAGAGAGGAGACTGCAAGCTGCGGATGACAATGAGAAGATAAAGGTCAGGAAAATTAATAACAATTAAAGGGGGAAGAAAGATGAGAGTTACAAAAATTAAAAACACTTAGAGATTTAACCCACATTGTGTAAGCATGATTTTAATGTTTAAGCTCCATTAACTATGACTTTTTGTTCATGGATTAAATCTTTTGCATTCTTACCAGCTCAGGATACCACAACGTAAATAAGAATTTGTAACAAGATAAATTCCGAGATAATGCGAGAAATTATGGTTCCCCTTTCTATACTGCAACACTAGAAGATACCAGAAATACTTCATCTTGAAGTCCCTGTTTGAGCCCCAAATTGGGTCAAAAAGTCTAGTTATGCATGTAAATAGTGTTCTTCAGTAAAGGAATCCGTTAAAAAATCTCTAGACTCCTAAAATGCACTCCATTTGAAATAGAAGCTACAGTTAAGACAAACTTGCTGAGACTATGGATGGAGCTCCGCCCTGGCACTTGCACTCGAATCATCTCCAAGGAACACACAAGCGGTTCTTGCATCCAGTTTGAGTAAAAATAAGGGACATTTAGGTACATACAACACAAATCTTTCGCATCACATCAAAAATAACATTTGTTTTAACTTTTAAAAGAGGAATACACTTTTTCATGATGCATAGGCAAGTTGACCAATACATAAAAATTGAAGTTTTGTTGTTAGATATGTAAATACATAGAAATTGAGTGGTAAGTATGTAAATCTTCCTAAAAATAAAGGATAGTTCAAAATGGAATCCACAATTCACGGTGGACAGGCATGTGCTCCATCGATCCTACAAATGAATTTAGCTCAAGACATCATTTTTAGAAGAGCCTTTGTTTTTAATTAATTTGAGGAATAATCTTACGGCCATTGGGAGCAATTAAACGGTTCTAAAAATTTTCACAAAAAGAATTTACCAATTAAATGGAAGGATGGAATGTTTTCAAAGTATCTCTCCTTTTTTTAAAAAAAAACCATTTAAAATAATATCAGGAAATTTCATTCAAGAGATAACACGATAATTTGAAACCTTAAGATTATTTTATGATTAAGTATATATATAACCCGCGGCACCCGTTTCGTTCGCTAAATAATATCACGCTACCCTCACGTTATGTTTGACCATTGCCCTCTTCTTCTCTTTTCGATCCCGCGACCCTGTTGTGCTTCTCTCGCGATCATCTGCCCTAGCTCCTCCTTCTCTCCCCCCTTTCTGTGGTCGGTGGTTCCGATGGCATTTCTCCTCCTTCATTCTTCCCTTCTCTCTGATATTTGGTTCTGAAGTCACTCTCCCATTTCAAAGCACCGGTAATCTCTACCCTATACTATTGGTGTTGATATAAGGTTATGGTTTGAGGTTTGTCATTTGTGGCTTGCTACTTGCAGTTTATAATTTTGGTTTATTTGCGATTTTTGGTTTTTGTTTCGTTGCCAGTGCAGCCTTTGCTCTATCATCCATGTGGGAAGGTTTCTATGTGCGCCTCTACGTGATTTCTGACAATTTCTTTTACCTATCAAGCTTGTGCTCTCTGTTATATTTTGGAAGGATATGTGGGAAGAGCATGATTTGAAGCCCTAAGTGAATACTGACTTTTACTTGGTCTGTGGTTCATTTTTTGCTATTTCTTGGCCTCTCCGGAAAGAATTTTTTTTTGCCCAATGTGGTTTGCTCAGTTGAGGCCCTCCCCTCTCTTTTATTTTTGGTTCAATTGGAACAGACTTGCTGCTCTACTCGTTGATTGTCTTGTTGGTGGTTTGTGGTCTTTGTTAGATTAAGCAATGTTATGTTGGTAGTGATGTTTGTAGTGGTGGTCTTTTTTTTTTTTTTTTTTTTTTTTTTTTTGTCACAAAAAAAAAACCCCGGTATGTGATGTTGGTAGTGATGTTGTTCCATGGTAGTGTGTGTGTGTGTTGGGTGAGGTTGTTTTGTGTCATGGGGTTTTGGTTACATGGTGGTAGTGCTGGTGGTGGTGTTGTTGGTAGTGTGTGTAGATGTCAGGGGTGGCTCTTCAGTGTCATGGCGGCGGTGCTATTGGTGGTGATGTTGTGTCATGTTGGTGGTGTTGTTGGTGATGGTTTACCTGTGTCATGTTGGTCGCGTTGTTTATGGTGTTGTTGGTGGTGTGTGTGGATGTTGGTGGTGTGTGTGGATGTTGGTGGTAGTTTTTTGGTGTTGGGATGGTGGTGATATTGGTGAAGTGTGCGATGCTGGTGGTATTTTTTTTTTTTGTGATTATGGTGGTGGCCTTCGTGATGTTTGTAGTTGTGTTGTTGGTGATGGCAATGCTTGGTGTTGGGATGGTGGTGATATTGGTGAAGTGTGTCGATGCTGGTGGTATTTTTTTTTTGGTGATTATGGTGGTGGTCTTCGTGATGTTTGTAGTTGTGTTGTTGGGGATGGCAATGTTCAAGCTAGTATCAACATAGTAAAGACAAGAAATTGGCTCATATCTCATGTGGAATAAGGATATCAAAATAATGTTTTGTGACCTATCTTAAAGAGGTGGAATTAGAAAATAGGCCAACCACTTATTTTAACGAGGGTTGTCAAATATAATAAAGAAGTTCAGAGAGCGCAAATGAAGAAAACATGATAGGATGCAATTGAAAAACAAGTGGGAACAGTCAAAAAATGATTGAAAAACATGGAATGAGTTAAAACGTGGATCCACAAGCTTGGGACCCGATAAAGCGAACCATCAATGCTTCAGAAGAATGACAAGCTGAGAGATTTGTGTTGAGAATTTATTAAACGTGCAGTCCCTTGCCAATTATTTATTTCTTCAATTACATCAGCATATGAATAATTCATTGATTTGTTGGTCGTTTCAAATGTAAAAAACTTAAGTTCAGTGGTATTAACCCTGACCTTAACAAAAAGTTGGATCGTATGTTTGGTAAAGTCATTGTCTGGGTGATCATGCATGAACCTCTAACGAGACAAGGCTTGCTGGCATAGTTGAGCACGTGTATGTCAAAATAATTGCTAGTTCCAATGAATGCCACAACCCTAACCTCAATGAAGTTGAATCTACTAGTCGATCTAAACGTCTTAGGGTTGAGAAAAAGAATTAGGTATTGTTTTTATTAGAAACCAAATTTCACACTTAATTGTTTCATCGCTAATGATCTTGACATTTCATAAGCAACTTCTATTCAGCAAGTAATATGAATTCTCGAAGAAACTCCAAAAATTTACAATGACATATGGTTATACTTGTTTTCTATGAAGTTGTTTGATGACTCGAACCAGACATAGTTCTTTATGAGGATTACCCCTGACTGTATGGTCAATTATTTACGTTATTTTCATGACAATAAGAATACTTGAATTCCATTTTTTTTTCAGTTAGACATTTCATATTTGTATTTCATTGGGACATTATCAATGCTACTTTGGATATAGTTTGATCTTCTAACTTGGACACTACTATTTTTATTTATTTATGAGAGAAGTTGGATTGTAACTTGTTATTTGTCTTTCAAAGTTTATTTATGATTGTTGTTTGTTTAAAACATGATCTGATAATGGCTAATTCGGTGATTCTTATGTGTGTTAACTGCATAAACAATGAATAACATAGACAAAGAAAAACACAGAAGAATAATTGTAGCTGTCTTATGTTTGATGTATGAGTACTATAACTCATATATTGTTCGCTCTCCTTACATGAAATTTTCATACATTGGCCATAAGTGGATTGAGAAGTTGTTTGAAGGGCATCTAACAAAATCTAGCAATATGTTTCTTACGACACAACCTGTATTCACTGATCTTTTGGAAGAACTGCAGAAGAACCATGGACTTCATAGCTCTTCCACGATGACTTCCAAAGAGACGTTAGCAATAACCCTCTACATTTTATCACATAATTAATCTATAAGAGGAATCATAGAACGATTCCAACACTCATCTGAAATAATTAGTAGATATTTTTCAATTGGGTTGAATGTTCTAGTGAGTTTCTTATCATAATTTATCAAACCCAATGACCCAACCTTCCAAAGGCCCCCATAAAGATTTCAAAAGACCCGTGGTATCTGTCTATTTTAAGAGTTCTATTCATTCATATTTTCCTGAATTAAAAAAAAACAAGATAATTTGGATACATTTTTTAAATGCTTTAAGATTATATTGGAGCAATCGATGGAACACACGTGGATGCATGTGTGTCGAATAATGAAAAAATCATATCCATCGGGCGACACAGATCACCAAAACAAAATATCATGGTTGTTTTTGACAGGTGCTTCACTTTTATTAGGTTGGTTAGGAAAATAGTGCACACGACAGTTACCTATTCAAAATTTCCACAAGAACTCAGAAATACTCAATTCAAGTTTTATGAAACTGTGAAGTCTTAGAGAATAGAGTATTACTGATGTTGCATTTATGGGTTTGTATTTTGTGGTTTTAAACCTTAAGAAAAGATGAGCTCGAAGACTTATGATACCTCCAAAACATTATATTGTTATTGTGACAATGTTTCATATTTATTTGCCGACAACCACACAACTAAGAGGGACAATTTTACAGATGTCCAAAGAATAGAACAATGAACTGCAACTTCTTTAGGTGGGCGGATCAGTTCGAGGATTCCACCACCGATAGTGAACAGACGTAAAGAGTTTCATTGGATGAAGGATTATCTGATGACATTAATCAACTGCATTTTAAAAACAATATCATGATATTATGAATTGTTATTTTAATAGTCATATTTTTAATTTTGATTATTGTGTTGTTGTTTTGTGCGGTGCTAGTTTTTATTTTATAACATTTAAACTGGATATTTATTTTCAAATATAAAATATGCTGGCAAAATTGATTTTGTTATAAACAGGACTATACCACATGAGCACAAATATCATTTATATAGAAACAGCTTTTCCGCAGTTTTTTTAATAACTTACAGCTACCCCAAGTAGGCACTTAACCACAAAAAATCAAACGTAATTTACCATAGTTTCTTTACTACCAAATTTATTGAATTTAGCAGAATTTTTAATGAAATATCTTATATTTCAAGAGGAAAAATCAAACACCATACCTGACGTTTATCTTCAGGCATATCTAATTTCTCTGTCCAAGAAATGGCAAGTTCAGGCTCATGTAGAACCTTCCCAAGGAGAACCATAGCAAAAACTTCTGCAACTTCTAAATATTTTTCTGAATCCATAACTGATTGCCATGGGCATTTTGAAAAATTATTGTCTTCTTCAAGAAATACATAATGATCGTTATCCACATATCTCCATTTCTTAAGAAAATCTTCAAAGATTGTTCTAAGATTTGAAGTTATTCCTTCAGATATTTGCAAGCAGGTCCCCGTTAGAAATACACGAATTGGTATTGCTTCCACTGAACCAAAAAGTATTTTAAGCTCAGCAAACAATTCAGCTGTCCTTCCCAATTCTCTCAATGACTGAACAAACACCATTCCAGCTGACTCAATCATTCCAGACAATTCAATATCAGGGATTTGTTCCAAGGAACAGGTCCTTAAATTTTGAATTTGAGAAGAAGCGAGGGAGCAAGCTTCAGTAAAAAGGCCACAGACCATATACCTATTTTCAAATAATACTTAATGTGTTTGTATGCAAAAAAACTGGACAATCTACCAAAATAACAGCTTTTCCAACATAAATAAAGTATGAATAAACTGAAGGCGTAGATGAAACAAAATCAAGAAGATGGTAAAATTATACCTTTCCGAGAGCTCAATTTGGTCCCAGATGTCAGATTTTACTACTTCAGCCATGTCCGCTAACTTCGCTTCCTTTTGCTTGTTCAGATTTTCAACGAGGACAAAACTACAATGGCAACCTATATGGAAACAAATACACAGAATCATGAGTACAATACAGTAATTAAAATAATTGGAGAACAACTTCCATCAAAGTTTTATTTACAACTTGAAAGAGACTTCTATAGCCAAACAATCAAATAACTAAATCGTGTATGTACAAATTATTCCCCCCAAAAAACCAAATCCATGGTATTCTTTCCCCTATCTTCTCCTTCCCGCGATTCTTTCTGCTAAATCTCCTGAATCCACCCAACTTGCTCCGGGATTTAGGGGCTGTCTGGCAAAGGATTTAGCCAGAATTTAACCTGGCTTTGGGCGTAAATCTTGCCAGACGGTCAGTTTGGACAAATAAAGCCGCAGATTTGACAAATCCGGACTTCACGGATTTTAGCCGTAAATCCAGGATTTACTGAATCCTTGTGAATCGGGGAAGAGCAAATAATGGCTCTAATAAGCTCACCTTCCTCAAAGGTTTCGGGTTTGGAGCGGAGCGGAGCGAAAGGAGAAAGATGGGAGTTTCGGAGGTCACGACGGCGATGGTTTTGGGCGAAACCTGTAAACGGGGGAGAGAGGGTTTCGGCCGGCAGGGGAAGGAGAAGGAGCCGATGTTTTTGTGGAATTAATTGATTAATAATTAATATATTATTATATTAATTGTAGTTAGTTGCATATTTATTTAATTATTTGATAGTTAATTAATAAAAAAACGTATTAAATATTCACTTATTTAACAAAATAATAAGTAATTATTAGTTAATTTGTGCGTGTGCGT
Organism: Phalaenopsis equestris; assembly: GCF_001263595.1. Classification (NCBI taxonomy): domain Eukaryota; kingdom Viridiplantae; phylum Streptophyta; class Magnoliopsida; order Asparagales; family Orchidaceae; genus Phalaenopsis; species Phalaenopsis equestris. The sequence goes on from NW_018164444.1 coordinate 6,155,448, forward strand.
GTGTAAGTATATATATATATTAAATTTTCATTTATTTGCTTGAAATATAACTAATTAATAATTAATATAATTAATTACTACATAAATATTGATATATGAATGTTAAATTATTATTTAATAAATAATTATTTAATATTTATTAATGATTAATTAATTTAGTAAATGATTAGTTATTAGTTAGCATTATTAGAAACTATATTTAAATTGAATTAAATTTGATTTAATTATTAATTTTTATCATAGTAAAGCTTTATTACAAATTCTTATTCTAACAAACATAAAAATAACAGCTTTTCCAACATAAATAAAGTATGAATAAACTGAAGGCGTAGATGAAACAAAATCAAGAAGATGGTAAAATTATACCTTTCCGAGAGCTCAATTTGGTCCCAGATGTCAGATTTTACTACTTCAGCCATGTCCGCTAACTTCGCTTCCTTTTGCTTGTTCAGATTTTCAACGAGGACAAAACTACAATGGCAACCTATATGGAAACAAATACACAGAATCATGAGTACAATACAGTAATTAAAATAATTGGAGAACAACTTCCATCAAAGTTTTATTTACAACTTGAAAGAGACTTCTATAGCCAAACAATCAAATAACTAAATCGTGTATGTACAAATTATTCCCCCCAAAAAACCAAATCCATGGTATTCTTTCCCCTATCTTCTCCTTCCCGCGATTCTTTCTGCTAAATCTCCTGAATCCACCCAACTTGCTCCGGGATTTAGGGGCTGTCTGGCAAAGGATTTAGCCAGAATTTAACCTGGCTTTGGGCGTAAATCTTGCCAGACGGTCAGTTTGGACAAATAAAGCCGCAGATTTGACAAATCCGGACTTCACGGATTTTAGCCGTAAATCCAGGATTTACTGAATCCTTGTGAATCGGGGAAGAGCAAATAATGGCTCTAATAAGCTCACCTTCCTCAAAGGTTTCGGGTTTGGAGCGGAGCGGAGCGAAAGGAGAAAGATGGGAGTTTCGGAGGTCACGACGGCGATGGTTTTGGGCGAAACCTGTAAACGGGGGAGGGAGGGTTTCGGCCGGCAGGGGAAGGAGAAGGAGCCGATGTTTTTGTGGAATTAATTGATTAATAATTAATATATTATTATATTAATTGTAGTTAGTTGCATATTTATTTAATTATTTGATAGTTAATTAATAAAAAAACGTATTAAATATTCACTTATTTAACAAAATAATAAGTAATTATTAGTTAATTTGTGCGTGTGCGTGTGTAAGTATATATATATATTAAATTTTCATTTATTTGCTTGAAATATAACTAATTAATAATTAATATAATTAATTACTACATAAATATTGATATATGAATGTTAAATTATTATTTAATAAATAATTATTTAATATTTATTAATGATTAATTAATTTAGTAAATGATTAGTTATTAGTTAGCATTATTAGAAACTATATTTAAATTGAATTAAATTTGATTTAATTATTAATTTTTATCATAGTAAAGCTTTATTACAAATTCTTATTCTAACAAACATAAAAGCCTTTTAAATTATAGAAAAAATTATAAAAAAGTTTCACATTATTTAATTAAATATATTAAATACATTGATAAATAGATTTTTGGATTGAACTCTCTTAGAGTTTACTATCGAATTTATAGAATTTACTAAATCATACCAATTGAGATCCCCTCCATTTCCAAACACCCGATGTAGCCAAACCTACAAATAATTTTAAAATAAAATTTGCCAAAACCTACAAGCTCTCAATACCTCAAATCTACAAAATCTACATCAAGCTTGACACATATTATTATAAATATTTAGCAATTATTGATTAAATGCCTCTACAAAATAATGAACATCAGAGGATTCACAACACAAAATCCTAAACAACACGATCTAGTATCAAGGCAATAACCTCTCATCACAATAGACACGTAAATTCTATATATTAATTAATTAACATGGAATATTCTTACACGATAGTTACATTAAGATTAATGATGTATATTTAAAAATTAGTGCTAAAATATAATTGATATAAATTATAATTACATGTTTAAATATAGAGACAGTATTTTCAAAGTATCGTATAACACTACCGAATTTTATTTAGAGTGCCTCTCTGATGAATTTGGCTCATGATAACTACTTAAGAGATTGAAAAAATAATATTAGTATCTTGTTTGAACTCAATTTTAAGCCTCTATTTGTAAATCAAATAAATAAATACTAGTGACAACTTACTTTGAACAAGTTCAAATAGCATTCAGGTAAAATCTGTATAATATTGAGTACACTTCGAATAATGATTGGATTTGTACTATTAATCTATGTTCAAACATTTTCCAACCCATTATTTTGAAACCGATTGAATGTTTCAATATTGTTCTAACTATGTTTGATCTATGTTTGAGACTAATAATTCAATGTTAAGTCTGAAACCAATCTACAGAAGGTTTGCAAAGAGCCATGATAGTTCAGAGAAGATTTTAATTGGGCCCGAGCAAAGTTAGAACCTTTATTTTTATATGATTTTGAGCTACAAACCTATTTTCACATCCAAATGTTAAGTTTGAAAATTATATTTGATTTAATTTGGACTATATTATAATGTTAAAAATGGTTTTCAAATATTATTAATTTTAAACCCTAAAGCTCTCCTCCAATATACTTTGTATTATGACTTGATTCAGGAGTGGATGGCACAATGAATGTATTGTTTTCTAAATAATAAATTGAGTATTTACACTAATGCTGATAAACAAGACAAGCGAAGAGATTATTATGAAGGGGCGTTGGAATGCATCCTAGTGAAGCTTTGACATGAGCTGATCACTCGAGCACTTAGTTCAATAAAAAATATGAAGATGTCTGAATGAAGTAATAGTAACTTATTATTCAAATGTTCTCCTGAGATAGTGAGCCATTTTAACATGTATTACAATATGAGTATTATTTTCATTTAAGTTAAAATTTTGATCGTATTTTTTAATAAAAAAAATATTGGATATATTCTTCCATGTAAAATTATTACGAAACATGTGAGGTCAAATTTTATTTTTACGTAAAACTTTATAGCTTTGTAACTTGCAAAAACTTTTAAGTTTTGATACATAAGCTTTATGGTGGATAATTTCAAAAATTTAAGAGATTAAAAAAAAAAAAATTTGAATGTGAATTTCATATTTAATCTTTCATTTTTATTTCTATTTGTTCATTAACTATATTTTCTCCAAACATTATATGACTTTACAAATCTCATGAAGTAAAAATAGCTTTAATGAAAGCTTTAGAAATCCATGTGCACTTTAGGACGATTTTTAGGGGATGTTTGATGACTCTTAGAGCTCTTTAACTAATCTTGAACTTACTAACTTGCGAATTCAATTATCCCTTATATTATTATAACAACATATTCTTAAGATTAGTAAACATAGTTTGGCTAGGTAGGTAAACCCTTAGTTTCATAACATAGGCAATAGATATTATAACTATATATTTCTAAGATTTTAAACATTATCACTTGATTGTCGCAATCTATCATTTTATACATGATATGATAGATTGCTTATAAATGCTCGAGGATGTCATTATTTAATTACATTTTGATTATGGTGGACTATAATTTTCATCATTTGTGGTGGACTATAATTTATGAGCTTTAATTACATTTTGATTATGGTGGACTATAATTTTTATCATTTGATAATTTTCATCATTTGATTTTGATAAAAATTATGACTATTCTAGATTATGTCATAATTTATGAGTATTATAGATTATTATCATCATTTCCTTCACAAAAATTATAAATGTTTCATGATTCAATACTTATTGGGTTATTTTATATGTTCAAATGAATGCATGAATCCTTTAAGAAATCCTAAAAATAATCATTAGTGAAAGACCATCAATGCAACTTAAATTACTTTGCAGTTGTTATGTATAGTGCATTTTATCATCATTTCCTTCATATGTATAGCGCATTTTATAATAATCATTAGTAAAAAAAAATGAAATCAAATGAATGATAGCACAATTAATAGTCATTAATTATTATTGTTATACGAAAATGAAAAAAATGACAAATATATAGAAATTAGTTTGGTCGTACTAATGATGAATCATTCGTTTGCACACGTGCCTAATCATCCCTGTGCATTCCCGTTCCGGCTACGAATCCAAATGGCCGATTATAAAACTGGTTTACCCCGGCCGGCTTTTCCCCTCGAAATTTCTCTCTCCTCAGACCAGGTAAAGGGAAGGAGAGGAGAGCGGAGCGAGAGAGAGGAGGGAGGGACTAGGGCGATCTAAGAACCCGGTGGGTTTTTAGAACCCTAGCCTTCTCCTGCTAACTGCTGTCATTTCTTCCGTCGGCATCGAACCCGTGAACGAGGAGAACAGCAAGCTTTCCGAGCTCAGAGGCTCTGATCTGCTTGATCTTCTCTTTTGTGTCAACTGAGGTAAAAGAAAAGCCAACATACTGTCCAAGTTTTTTATCGATGTACCCAAGCTTCGATTTCATTTTCCTTGCTGCATTAGTTGGTTTGCATTGGGACTATTGGTTACTACTTCACTATTTAGATCGTTATTACACATTCATTTGGCTACTGTTTTCTTATTATTTTTCAGAAATGCTGTGGTGGAAAGTTGATATTGATAACCAAATCTGCTCAACTGTGGAAAAAGTAATAGTTACTGTTTTAATTTTCCAAAAAGGGAATCTATAATGCTTGGGAACTTCTTATTTGGAGAGAGAGAGAGGGGGGAGGGGAGGGGAGGGAAGATAGAAGAAAATTTTAGGATTTGATTTACTCATATCATAATATAGTTCATTAACCATGCAAAATTTAAGAGAGTAAATTATTAAACAAACAAACTAAATCCTCAGCACATGTACAAATTTAAGCAATACCTAAGCATGAGCTGCATGACAAGCTAAAGCTATTTGGTTCTGATAAAAAGGTAGCAATGAAGAGGAGGAAAGAAGGGAAGAGAAAAGCAAAAATCAATTAGGGTTTATTTAGGTAGCTTTGTCACTTTTTTGCTTTTTAGAATCATATATTTTAGCGTGTGATAACCATAAGAAAGTTGCAAGCTATCAAGTTTTTTCACCAAAAAAAAGACAATTACTTTGAAAAAAGTCACTTTTCTTGCAATAACGCTATGTCACCAATACAATACTTTACATTTCCCTCAAACAAGCCTAAGATAAAATTTAACTTCATGAATACTTCTTCGTTGTGATGTTCATTCTCCAAATACAAGAAAGTTTTATCTTCACAACGTAATCTATAGGAGCTCAACTAAAGCACAATTTCTTCTTTCTTTCATTATACTTTCAAAATACCAAATGAACTCCTATTTGTCTGCTCACGCAGAAAATTTCAACCATTACAAATTAAAAATTAAATGAAAGGAGAGCGAAAGGGGTTGTCGAGCAGATTAGGGTAGGGAGGTGAATGTGTTGCTTTAAATGGAAGTTAAGACTGTGATATACTTTAAATGGAGGGACAAATTTAGAATATTTATTAACTGGTAGTTGGAAAAGTAAAAATAAAGGAAATTTTCAAGGCTAGAGAATGGCAGGCTAGTTGGCCAAATACTTGGTTATGACAGAGAGCAATAATTCAACCCATAACTGAGAGTTATGACAGAGAGCAATAATTCAACCCATAACTGAAAATGTGACCCAACAGGGCATGTCACGACTTATGATGCAATTTTTACAAAACAAAACAAATAAATAAAATCATTAGCATGTTTTATGATAACTCTCTACATAACGATGGTCCAAGTTACATTAATATGGATTTAAGTCTCAATGACACTATGAAGAAGATGATAGGGGATAGATAAATGATGCCTTGTGTTAACATTCTCAAATTTCAAACAACTGGAATTTGATGAATTCAAGTTTTGATATCACAAGGCATCTATATGCACAACTATTTTAGCTCTTCCAATGAATAAGTGGTTGAGAGGTGGACTCCTTTCCATCAAACAAGGTGTTTTGTACTCCACCCTAAACTGTGGAAATGATGTAATCATCTAAGATTTGTTCTGGCACTAGTGATTTCCAATGTCGAGTCAATGGCAGTGGTGTTTATGCTTTGAACTCAATGTTCATTTCCATCAAACAAGGTATTTTGAACTCCACCCTTAATTGTGGAGATGATGCAATCAACCAAGATTTGTTCTGGCACTTGTGATCTCAAATGTCGAGTCAATGGCAGTAGTGTACATGCTTTGAACTTGGTGCTCATGTCCATTGGCATTGTAGTTGGAACGAGATGGAGACAATACCTCATATATAAATAAGTGTGGTATTAGGCACAGGCTATCATTATAGGGTTAAAATTGCATAATGAACACATGAGAAATACCAATATCCTTGGGTGTATCCAAATTTTAAGCAATCACACTTATCCCTATTAAAAGTTTGTACAATTTTAAGTTTATTGTTGATAAATTTTAAGGATATCATTTAGGATGAAGCCAACTAAAACATATATCCTTAAAAAACTCAATGTGTAGACTTGGAAATTTGGGCCCCATGTTGATTAATTCTCGACCAAAATATAAATTTGTCTAGTTAGAATAAGAGTGGTAGTTAAAATTAACCAGTCAAATTTAGTTAAGATCTTATGCTACACAAAATTGTTAGCATCTGGCTTAATGCATTTGTATCATTTTTTTTTATGGTCAGGGATTAGAGGTCAAACCTTTCCAATTTGAATCCTTCGCTTTGTTCTCAATCACTGTGCTATGAGTTCAAACGTGGTATCATTATTTTCAACATCATTTTTGGTTTAGAAATAAAGGTATATTTTAGAGAAATTGCATATTCCTAAATCTTTTTTTTCAATTATTTGTGGTCATTGTGACATGAGCAAAGCACAATTTCTTGAGGCAATATGTAACAACGAATAATGCAAAGCTTGTATCACATAATAAGACTCGCGATGATAGATGAAATAAGATTGGCAGGCTCCATTTAAGTTCTTACTAAACTATTTCATCAATGTCTTTTTTGTTCAAGTACTCCACCAATTCCAACCTCGCGGCATCATAGGATTACATTTTGAAGTCAAGAAACTTCAACAAAATAGGACTAATCATGCACTTTTTGATCTCCTCAAAGGAATGAGATATCACTTTGGTCTAGTTGAATTTACCTTTTTTGAGATATTGGGTGATAGGAACTATGGTGTTAAAGCCATGAATGTGTTATATAAAAGATGGCCAATCCATAGAAAATACCAAGTACTAACACCATAGGTAAAAGTTGGCACTTTGTAGTTTTTTATAGTGGGTTTTTAGGATAAGTGGAGATGACTTCGTTTAGAATAATGAAGAATTGGAAGTTTACATTAGAAGTCTTGAAAAATAATTTTTCATGTGGATGTTCAATTTCATGTGGCAAGGTATTTGGAAACCCCGCCTTAGATAGTTTTTTGTATCAACATGAGTTTTATTGTTGATTCAAGTATTATTAATATAGAGAAATGTAAAGGTTTTAGTGCTAATAAAATGCTTATGAAGGGTCAAATACGTGTCATAAAGTGCTTAAAGTTGCTTGAGATGATAGTTAAGCCAAATTGATATTTGACCGCTTGTAAAGATCATAATTTGTTTTAAAGGTAATCTTTCACTCAGTACCCTCTATCATTTGAGTTTGGTGATATCTGCTAGAAGATCAATCTTCAAGAAGATTATTACGCCTTTCATTATATCGAGTATATCATTGAACCAAGGGAAGGGGAGCCTATACTTGAATATGGTTTAACTATTGTCTCAGTTTTCTATTTAGACATGCCGGTTTTCCTCGTTCTTTGAGGTTAAGAAGGGCTGGAATAAGACACATTAGCTAACTCTTTTGAATGTACTCCTTGCATATCAAATCAGTCGACTTGCTGTTGGGTATAACATGCTAAATAGGGTTTTTTTATTTGATGAAAGTAGGGATAATCTAGGTGCCAAGTCAATGGCATGTTAGATGCTAGCAAGAGTTGCTAGCCCATCTAGTTCTTCAGGTCACAAACCTTGAAACTCGGAAAGGATTAAACCAATCTCAAGTGACGTGGGTGAATATGGAACTCATTAGAACAACGCTTTTTTTTATTTGGAAAACAAACGAGAGTGAAAATAACAATTTTTCAATGATACACTTGCTCATTGGACCAAAATATGAAGATGGCTTTGTTTACGAGGTCAAATAACTTTTTATGTTTACCAATGAAAACTCTTTTGATTTGACTATCATAGCAATTTTCTTGCCCTTTAAACTTGAAAGCACAAGCGTTGGATTAGCTGAAATTAGTAACATCTATGTTGTATAACTAATTTATACCAAGGCATCTGAGCTACACTCATGAGCGGGCACAACAAATATAATCATAGAAGTTAATTGTAGAGTGACAATGCAATAGTGGACTGTCAAACTAAACGGTCTTAAAGGTTGAGGCTGTGGCTTAATAATGAGCTTTATCTTAGACAAGGTGGAAGTCGCTACGACATTAATGTAGCTATTGATACCAATTATGAGTTTGCATGACTTTTCGTGAATTTTGAAGTAGTTGTGAAAAATATTTAGTGCGATTCTAATTAGTGGTGGCCTGTGGTGAAACCAAGCCACATTGCGCATCAGCTAAAGATGAATAATCCTGCGCTTCCTCAACATCATTGCGTCATCATGTTGAACACATTCAATTGTATCATCCTTTTGCCCTTATTGTTGTTCATTAGTCTAGTATGTTGGAGGCTTATAAAAGGATTTTATCTTGCATATTGGACAGTTTTACCACATGTTAAATGAGCGATACTGTAGGTTTTGGAGCTTGAATTTTCATTCATAATCTTTCATTTAAAATCTGTGCTTCTCTTGGGAGTTGATAAGGTATAATGGGTTGAATTTTGTGAAGAGCTATTTGCAAATGGAGTAAGAAATTTCCATTGTGGTATAGGGTGAAGTTATTGCTCCGTTCGAATGACTCATTGGAATGCATCGTGAAGGGCATGAACCTCATAAATGAGCAATTCTCGATAAATGTTGTAATGATAACCATATCAAAATCTAGAAAAAATTACCTTGAGATATTATTCCATGTCACACTTAATCAGAAGTTAGTTGAAGAGGGTTTTATGATAAGCTACATACATAGAACCTTGTTTACGGGTGGTTAATTCATCTAATAATTGGCCATGAGAGGCTTGTGGTAGATACTTCTATTTAAGGGTTTCTTTTATTTTGGCCTATGATTTAAATGGGGTTTTCTAAATCGGTTAAATTGACATTCCTTGTTGATAAAAATGGTGTTGGCACATTTAATTAATTTCATGCAGTCATTTCTAACTAATCGATCTTCAAACATGGTTATATTGGTAAAGTACTAATCCATATTAGTGAACCAATTGGGAAAGACTTTAGGATCCATAAGACTACAAAGTAGGTGGATTGATCTTGACCCCTACGATGATATCATTTTAAGATCTACCCTCTTGACGCATGGATAAGGATTCTATCTTATGTAGGGGAAACATAGTATGGTTTGGATTCTCTTAGAGGCTCCTCAAAATGTTGAAAATAATGCTGTCAAGGTAAAGGGCAAGATTGATAAGCATAACACCTAATCATATGCCTTTTGGCCTATAGAGGAGGTTGTTTAGTATTCTAGAAATTGTGATTTTGATTCTAAACAAATGAATTAGTTTTCAAACATGTGAACAGATTCAGCCAACAGGTTGGCATGACAGTTCAACTTTATTTGATAATGATAAAAAATCACAATAAATAAGGGAAAGGAAGTGAAAAAGAAAGTAACAATAAAAGGAAAATTAACTTCACGAACAATCAATCATTCCTTTTGAATTTGATTCTCCAAGCACAAATCCTCCTTGCAGAGTGAACAACACAAGCACAAGCGGAGCACAATTTCTTTCTTTCATTCAGCATGCTTTTAATACTCCTATTTACAGACTCAGAATAGGAATATCAATCATAACATAATCTAAATGAAAAGGGAGAGGAAGGGTTAGTTGACTGCATTAAATAGGGGAAGAGGGGAAGTCAATTTGTTGCTTTAAATGGACAGGGAAGTCCAGGAGTTGCTTCAAATTGAAGTCTAGAAGATGCTTTAATTGGTGGTGGAAAAATCTAAATGAATGAAATTTTGAAGTCTGAGAGAAAGGGAGGCTAGATGACTGAGCAGGTGGAGATGGCGAGGGCCTAATAACCGACTCATAACCAAAAAAGACATAACAATGGACATGCAACATCATGAACTATCACCCAATTCGACACGATAACACAAACATATAAAATCCTCACCGTACATTATAATAACTAGGAAGATTTACATGCATACCACTCAATTTCTATTTATTTACATATCTAACACCTAAGCTTTACTTTTTACATACATGCCACCTTACCTATGCATGAAATTGTGCACTTCACTTTTTAAAAGTTAAAATGCTGGTAGTTTTGATGTGATTTGAAAGATTTGGTTGGTAAGAATGTTAGGTGAAGTTTAGGTGTTATATGTAAATACTTAGGAATTGGGTGGTATGTATGTAAATGCCCCTAATAACTATTAAATACACAAAGAAGATACTTGGCGCAATCAATCTATACTCAAAGCTCAACAACATGATGATGAACTTGGATCATTGATGCTCTGCGTCATGATTTCGTAGTTCTTTATGGCAATTAGCTGTCATAAAGTATTCAATTTGATTGTTAACCTTTTTAATTCCACTCATGGCGTGCATACCGTAGAATATATCTTTTCCAGAATAACATGATTTTTCCAAAGGTTCTCATTATTTTGTTAACTCTGCCAATTATCCTAAATGCTATGATCATTCTTGTTCTTGTATAGGGTTGTGTCAAATATTTTATTGTCATGCAGATAAGGCAAATATCGATTAGAAAATATAACCTTTGAAGCGATAGAGTAATTGCTTTTGCACATTGCAGTCTAACTTAAGCCTATGTTCTAAAGGATTATGATAATGCATTCATATTTCTTTTTTTTCTTTTTTTTTGTAATAAATAGACAAACAATGATGATTGTTTCCTTCCATATGTACAGTGAAAAGGAATAGAAAATGGTTCTATGGGTTTTTGGGTATGGTTCACTGGTGTGGAATCCAGGTTTTCAATTTGATGAGAAGGTTATAGGCTTCATAAAGGACTATAGGCGTGTATTTGACCTTGGTAAGATATAGATTGTCTGAAGTTTGCTTGTGTTGCCTTTTTAGCTTGGTCGTTTTAGATGAATGATGCTATTTTTTGTCTTGGCAGCATGTATAGACCACAGAGGCACACCAGAGAATCCAGCGAGAACCTGTACTTTAGAGGCCAATAAAGGAGCAATTTGTGTAAGAAATTTCGATCTTTTTCTTTGTTATACATGAACAAAATTTAGCTTATATTTGTATGAATCTATGAATTAAATGATGTAATTTTGTCCTCACAATAAGTTCATGTTCTGACGAGCTGGAGATCTCCAAAGAAAAAAAAAAAAATTGTATTACGAATTGTGTTACGGATTTTATGATTTATGAGTTTAATCCGCATAGTTCCTATAATTCTAGAGTTGCAAATTTCAGTTTGTTGATTTTTTTTATTTGTTTTTTTGGCTTTTTTTATATGCCAGAGTTATATGTCCCGATGATAATCCTTCAGAATTTTTTTGGATATCCGGAGTTACATGTCCTAATTCTATGATTTCTCTTTTGTTTGCATGCAACATTTGGGGTTGTAGACAACTTTTAGAGAATCACTGAAATTCTCCTCATACTTATATTATATGCACGTACTAGAGATGTTATATGGATGAGGGTTGAGCCACGAGTAAGTCTTGAAAAACCAAGTTGATCGTGATAAATGTGAAAGGCATTATATCTGTATATAATAGGAATAGGAAAGGTAGTGTGGGAAATGGTTACATCATGGATGTTAGGAGTAACACTTATGCGCTGATAAGATAAATTGATATATTATGAAAAGTTTAGGAAGGAAAAAAAAGTGATTGAGATTATATGGCTTGAACCTGGGTAGCATGATTTTTGCACAGTGGAATTAATTTCTCCTGCAGTATGATTTGTAAAGGCGTCCCAAAGAGTTGGTAAAGGCTAATTGTGGTGTTGATGATCTTGAATCTTATATTTTTTTATTCTTGGATTTTTTGTATCTTACGTCATACTGGACTACAATCTGAATATGAATTTTAGTTTGTAAAGCAAAATCATATGAAATAATTTTTCTGGGAACAATTCTCTGCTATTATGACAGTGGGGTGCTGCCTATTGTGTTAAAGGAGGCTCAGAGAAAGAAAAACTAGCAATGCAGGTATGATCGTTGATCTAAGCTCTGCTGATCTCTCATATAATATTTTTACGATTTAATCATTTAACCTCTAAATATTTCAGTATTTGGAGAGAAGGGAATGCGAATATGACAAAATAGCATCCGTAGACTTCTACAAGGTTTTTTTGAGTTTATTTATGTTACTTGCAGATAGTTATTATATTCTTAAAGCCGTTGCTTGATCCTTATTCGCCTGCTTTTTCAGGAAGGAAACCTTGAGGATCCAGCTATTACTAATATACTAGTGTATGAATCATTTCTTCGCTTTCATCAAGTGTTCTCATTTTGGTTTTGCATTTCTTGGAATTACAAAAACTTAATTATGTTTCCTATTTTTCTTTTATTTATGTAAGTGTAAAGTGTGGAAATAGTCCCCTGACTATTTAATGCGGTCATTTTAGTTTCGGAGATTTCAAAAGTGTCAAATTAGTCCATAGACTATTTTAAAATGGGCTAAAATAGACATCAGGGAGGACTATATTAGCTCCCATTTTAAAAGAGTATGGGGGGACTAAATTGACTATTTTGGGACTAAAATGACTCACTACAAAGAGTCAGGGGATCATTTTGACCCTTATCTTGTTTATGTGCAACTAATATGCAATTGCTCTATTACACAGATTCATTTCTACTCCAGATATAGTGGCTAATCGGTACTATCTAGGCCCAGCACCTTTGGAGGAAATGGCAAGGTGAGGAACAAGTTCTAAACTTTTTTTTTCCCGCATTTTTCTGTTGTGTTTACTCAAGTAAGTGTTTCATATTTCAGGCAGATTGCAACTGCAACCGGTCCTTGTGGGAATAATAGGGATTACCTGTTTTCAATGGAGAAGGCATTGTTCGATATAGGTAACAAGTTGATCACAACTTCCTATTCAAAAATTGGATTTTATAAGCTTTTGTTAGACAAATTGTTTGATATATAGGGCTCTATTTGTTACTTGTGATTTGAGAGCATGTTTTTAGAAAAAAAGGAAAGAATTTTGTTCTCACTTGTTTCATGCGTGGAGCTTAAAACTAATGTTAGTTTCCAATAGCATTCAATTGGTGAAGTGTAGCAATTTTCATTGGTTTCTAAATCGTGTTTTCTATCTACAAACAGCAAAATGCTCCTAGATTAATATTTGGGTATTAGCAGTTTAAATCATTTAGCATTGATTCATACAACATAATCTCTCTAATTGTATTGATATAAAATTTATCTACAAGTCTTTGTGATATTCTTATACTCCTCCATTTTAACAAACCGATGTTAACTCAATTAAATAAAATAGGGTTACTTACATACCTACCACACAATTCTTTTGTATTTACATATCTAGCACCTAAACATTAAACATTCATATATTCATATTTACATGCATAACACTCAAATCCTTAACATCACATTTAAATAACCACAATTACTATCTTTTCAAAAGTGACATACACCTTTTCATGCATATGTATATGCACCAATGTATTATAAGTGTAAATATCAAACTTTGGGTTTTACACATATAAATACATAAGAATTGTGTGGTATGTATGTAAATCACCCAATAAAACAACATAAATCATAAAAAAACGTAATCCAAAAAAATCATTTCCATGAACAAAAGCAACACTCTCCTAATAATTAACGAATTTTTGGCTGGAATGAATGCAGGGCATGAAGACGATTATATTATACTTCTGGCCAACGAGGTGAGGAAGGTGCTGAGTCACCTGAGGGCAGTAATAACCCATGTTGCAATGATAGATCAGCTTCCGTTGAGGGGCCTCACTCCCCTCCTGGAGACTACTCTCGTGCATTCGGGGTAATGTATCCATCTGTGCAGGAGTTCTACTCTCTTTGATTTCAGATAATCCCAACAAAAACCATATTCCTTCTGAGTTCTCTTATCCTTTTATTGCTAATCATTTGAATTTTCTTTTTTATGTAGAATTATCTTACATCAACTCTCAGATTTTCTTATCATAAGCTTTTGGCTTGATTCCTGAATGATTTTGTTAGTTGTGCTGCTTCTTCTAATCATTTATCTTTAGGGATATATACATAAAGATCCCACCGAAACATTGATATCTACAAATTAACCATCCAGATGATTTTTTTTTTGAACCACCGAACCGATGTATTTATGCGTGCAAATGATTGAGAATTTGATAAAAATGAAAGACATGGGTTGGGTTTCTAGAATTTGAAAATTTGATGAAAGAGGGTGGTTGATTTGTAAATAACAAGTTTCAGGTGGTCTCTATGTAATTGCCCCATTTTTTTGCCATCGTTTTTATTATAATATTTATATGCTAATTATTTAATCCTAATTTTGACACCAAGTTCCTAATCTTATAAAAATCGGTAGATACAAGCTTGGAAATGTCATATTGGGTTTCTTCAATTGCCCAGCAAATTGATTGAGACATTCACTGTGGAATTTATAGGCCTCAATTGTTAGGAGGCTTTTGATTTTATTTATTTATTTATTTATTTATTTTTAGTTGTGGGCATATAATATCAATCAAATATGATTTTTTCATGTCTTTGCTCAAGAGGCATTTACATACACAATCACATAATTCTTATTTATTTGCATATCTACCGCCTAAACATTGTTATTTTACATGCATATCATTCAAATCTTTAATATTATATCTTTCTAAAATTGAAATGTTCTTTTTCATATTAGATGTGTAAATATATAAGATTTGTGGGGCTTGCATTTATATTTTCCTTTTATTTGCTAGAAAATCAAATTTGCATGGTTTGTTAAAAGCATCACTTCGAGTTTGAAGCCCTAATATAGAATCTATCTGCTACCTTTATTCATCCAAAATGATGCATATTACACGCTCTATGTAAGTCCATATAATTAGGAATTAGGAACATAAATTGAATTAGTTAAAATCATCAATATCTAAATAAATAATTAATTAACATCTTTAACTAAATTAATTAATTATTTTCTTTTGAGAGGCGCAGTCTAACTATTTAAAAAACACCCTTTATTTATTTATTATAATTTAATAAAATCAATTGTGCAAACATTTTTTTTAATTTAATTATTTATCATATAATTAAATTTATGATAAATTTTAATACAAATAAAATAATTAAAACCACTTATCACTTAACTCATTTCTTGTCGCAGGATTAATGAAGCTTTGTCTCATACTTGAATGCTATCTTATACTTTAGGAACATGACAACTGTGACTACGTGGATTGCGATCATGAATCATCACATGTTAACACATCAATAATGTCTAAATAATTCGCACTACAGAGACGAAAATCATATTCGGTTAATACTATTGATGGACAAATTTGTAATTTTAATATTTTAGCTGTTAATCAAAGCTGAAACTGCTATCTATCAGTATTGTTGAATCCTAACTGGGAGGAGAAGGATACAGAGAGAGAGTTCGTAGACCAATTCGTGTAGTGAAATCGGTAGAAAAGTTCATTTAGTCATTTTTTTTGTCTTAATTATATAGCTATATTTGTGCGATTACAGAAACGAGTGAATGATTAAGGAAACCGTTCTTAAGACGATTAATTATGTGGATTTTATACCAAATATGTATGACAGTTTGAATTTGGAAATGTCGGTTACCGGCCAGTCGACTCACTTGCGTTCGACAGACTGAGATGACCGGCGATTAATTATGTGGATTTTATACCAAATATGTATGATAGTTTGAATTTGGAAATGTTGGTTACCGGCCAGTCGACTCACTTGGGTTCGACAGACTGAGATGACCGGTCCGATCAACGATTGTGTCTGTTAAAGTAAAAACCGGTTGGTCGACTGGTTGCGATCGAACGCTTTTGTAAGTAGCCTCTAGGTAGCTGAGGTTGCAGCCTGCAGGCGTGGTGCGTCAGTTGAGTGGCTCGTCATAGTATGTCGGTTCATTTCGACCGAGCAATTAGTTAATTAGATGAACGATTCAGATCATGCTCTTTTGGTTAGACGTCTCAATCAACAGTTCTAATATGTACAAGTATATTATCCACTTTTTGTGTGGAATGACCTGGTGATTTTGCATCATTATGGTACAATTTTTAAGACTGAGGATGGTTGAAAGTTTTTTAGTGAAAGACTTTCTATTTAAACAACATATATAAAATTGAACTCAGACGTGGGATTAAAATATAAAGGATAAGGTAACTTGTTGCCCTCTTTTATGATTTTTTTTTAATTTTTTTATTTATTATAATTTATTTATTAAGATAACGAATATCTGTAATATATTCCTATCTACAGATTGATTACCCGCATACTTTTTTATTTTGTTTAATATTTTTTAATTAAAATACTATTTTTTGTAGATTAATTTAATTATAATAAACGGAAAGAAGTTTTGGGCCTTATTATGATTTATGAGATATATTATAAACATTTTTATTTTTTAATTATTTTTTTAATAATATTAATAATGATTTAAATTTAAAATTAATTAAATTATTTTTGTATAAATTAAATCATATTTTTAGTTATAATTAATATTAATTTTTAAATCAATATCAAGCTTTAATTGATCATTTTAATGAACATATTCATGAATTTTAATGAATATTGTTAAGGATAGTAAATAGATCAAACAATAGTGTGCCAGTGTATGTTCATTTAATAATCAAATATTTAAAGAATTGTCTACTTTTTTTTATTTTGTTTTGTTTGAAATTTTGAGTTAAAATTTATTTTAATCAAAATATAAAATTTAATTGTAATTTTTTGTATTAAGTTTATGTAAAAATAAATTCTAACAGCTCTGAAGTTCTTAATGTTCATTTAGTTAAGGCATCTAAAACAGAAAATTTTTTATTTTGTTAAAATAAAAATACAAATTATCATAATTTTTATTTAATATCTTTATAATATAAAGTTTAATTGATTTTACATCTTGTGTAGTTATATTTTATTAAAAAAATGTTGAGGGTATTTTTGAAATTAAAATTTCTGCCCTAAAAAATAAAAACATCTTTGTCATTTCGTGGAGTGCCTAACGCGCGTCGATCATAGACACAAATGTGCGACACATTAGACACGTGTGTTTGATAAAAAAATATAAAAAAAAAGTTATATATGCTTATCCTTAAGAAATAAATTTAAATTTATAAAATCCTTTCAAAATACATAATAATATGATAGATTTTGATGACTTATATTGTATCAAATAGCTTATGCTAATTATTTATATATATTATTTCATAAAATAATTAATAATCATATTTATTTTTTTACTATATTATAATTATTTATTATTTTTATTAAACTTGGTTTTTTTTTCATAACTTTTTTTTATTTTTTCTGCTAATATAAATATATAATAAGCATTTATATTTTAAAATGTTATATATATATGTATATATATATATATATAATCCTTACCCCTAAAAAATACTTTTCCCCGTA
The DNA here is from genome assembly GCF_001263595.1 of Phalaenopsis equestris. Lineage (NCBI taxonomy): Eukaryota > Viridiplantae > Streptophyta > Magnoliopsida > Asparagales > Orchidaceae > Phalaenopsis > Phalaenopsis equestris. The sequence continues at coordinate 6,173,210 of NW_018164444.1, forward strand.
GGCAATTGCGGCACTGATAAGGAGGAGATAAGTGGCTGCCTGATCGCCACCTCCATGACCACCATCTCCGCCACCGCGGCTGCGCCATCGTTGCCTCTCCACAACGTTTTTGTTTACGGCAGCCTTCTCGCCGACGAGGTCGTCAGTAAGCTTTTAAGCCGCGTCCCGCCATGTACGCCCGCCATCCTCAATGGCTAGTGAGTATCATCTCTCTCTCTCTCTCTCTCACTCACTTCTTACTTCTCTACGCTTCCCTCAGAAGGCTTTCAGATGACTGATTGCGATTCTCCGATCGATATTATTCCAAATTTATCTTCCAAATCCTCTGCAATTACAGTAAATGAGTAGTTTGTTAGCTTTTCTACTTGTCTATAGTTGTTGACCTAGACGACCATTTTGCAGCCACAGGTATAATGTAAAGGGGCGTGTTTATCCAGCAATATTGCCAGCAGAAAGGAAGAAAGTCATAGGAAGGGTTAGTGATGAATCCATCTCTTGGTTATATTTTGATATCAATGTGTGTTTCATTGCATTGTACTTTTTAACTTGTTATATTTTTAGTTTAAAACATGCAGTGTAATTGGAATCTTTTAAATGCATGTGGTGCGTTGTTTTAATGTGCGACAAATGGTTCATGCAATGTATATAGGGTTGGTGATTAGGACATAAGCTCAGCATTCACTTGATAGAATTTAAAATTGTTTGGAAGTGAAGTAAATTTGATTTGACTCTAGGGTGTAGATCGGATTCTTTATCAATAGGTGAATGGTCAATCAAATATGATAATGTGGATGGAGTTGCCACTGTTAAAGGTGGTTGTTGTCTTAAAGATACATCTTTACTGGGTTAGTAGTTGGTATATGAGCTTTTGAAGGGATAGGAACATTTTTGTAGATGGCTTAAAGGAAGAGGAGGGAGAGAAGAGACTTTATGTCTAATGACAACTAATATTGGCCAGAGTGTATGAGTGTCGGGTTAGATGATCATGTCATCTGTCGAGTTAGATGATCATGTCATCTGTATCCAACCTGATGCTCATACTCTTTGTGAACAATATTGCTTTTGGTCCTTTGGAGTTAGAGGAACATGCAGAGAAGATGAATTGAATTATCAATAATAATGATAGTTGGTAGCGATGACATGCTGGAGAAACATAGTTCACGATTACTTGGTCTAAAACTCAGGATGCATCTAAATGAAGAAACAACATGAGAGGTTGTGGGAGATATCTGCGATTGTTGAGGTAGTTCATCATAATTTTTTTAATAAATACTGATTGAAATGATGGTGAAAATAATGCGAGTAGATATGTTGTACTTAGACTGGTTGTGAAAGCATGCTAAGTAATAGGTGTGATTAAATTTTTCCTAGCAACATTGAAGAGACTCACTTCCCCAACCCCCCTTGCTCTTAGGCTCTGTTTGGCGCAACTGCAGCTTCTCAGCTTAGCGGCAGCTGCACTGCCCCAGGAAGCTGCTGTGAGGAAGCTGCTGCGGTAAAGCTGACTGTCCTTCTCAGCTTAGCGGCAGCTGCACTGCCCCAGGAAACTGCTGTGAGGAAGCTGCTGTGAGGAAGCTGCTGCGGTAAAACCGACTGTACTGTTTGAGACAGCTGCATGAAAACAGTTGTAAGGTAGCTATTTATGCAGAAATGATCATTTTGCCTCTATTTTGTAATGTTGTGCTTAACAGAATTGTGATAGTCATAAATTTAATACTTTTAAGATAACAATTCACTTAAAAACAGTAAGAATTGCAAATGCATACTTCACTTCATAGTGAGTATCAATAGTGCAAAAAAAAAGTCTAAAACTATTAAATAGCAACTAATAAGATGATTATATTAATTTTAACGTTCAAATGGTGAGAAATGAATTAAGTTTCCATCAAATCATACAAGACTCTTTGAAGGAAACTCTTTGGAGGATTTATTTGATTTGCAATGTTGTCATTATATGAAAGGATAATAAAATCACAGTTATTGGGATTTATCCAATAGCAAGTATAAATAAATGCTCAATACGGCTAAGGCATAACCTGAAGAACAATATTAACATTACTATACCTACATAACAGAAGGTTTAGGTGAAAATTTAATATCCAGAACACTGCTGCAAATCAAGCAAGTTTAATATTAGGAATCAGATTATCAGAGCACTGCTGCAAATCAGGAAACATAATATTCAGAGCACTGCTGCAAATCAAGCCAAAATAGCCAAACAAAGCATTTCCAAAAACAAATCTAAAAGAAACTACCAACCTTGTTAGAATTAGGAATCAGATTCTGCAACACTCTCATCTTCTCAGTTATTTTACTCCTCCTCTGACAACGAAGCATGAAGCTCAAAAAATTAAAGAAAACCAAAAACAGGAAACCAACAAACAAAACTGCCACCTTTTCAGACAAATTGTGAACTTCAGCTGCTCTGCTCCTCTTCGAACCAGAACCGCTATGAGTCGACGCCACTGGCTTCGCTCCCTCCCCCACCACCTAGTAGCACATCAAACGTAAGCAGATCCCAACAACTAGTCCACCAAAAACATCAGGCGGAAGAAGAAGGCGCGGGGTCGGGAAGAAGAAGGCGCGGGGTCGTGAACACTAGGCGAGATGACGAGACAACGCGGGAACAACAGGCGAAACGCTAGGGCAGAGGGCTTGTTTGCGCCAAAAACGGGGCCAATGTGGAACATTAGCGAGGCAAAAGCTGGGCCGCGGGGTTGATCCCGCGGCCGGCTTTCTATCCGCTTTAGCTTCCTTTGGCCGCAAAGTTGAGAGCCAAACGGGAAAAGTTCACGGTTGGGGCCGCGCCGCATGAAAAAAATGCCCCAAATGGAGCCTTAGAGATAGTAGAGGCCAGCTTATTGGGATTTGAATTGTGAGAAGTGGATGGTTTAGTGAAGCAAAGAGCTCATGAAAATGCGATCACAATTTTAGGAATTGTGGGGTAACTTTAGCTGAGATTGCATATTCTACGGGGAAGTATGCAAAGAGGATATAAATTTGGAAATAAAAACTTTTTTCCTTCTATTTATGCTAAATAATTTGGTTAGTAGTTAAGGGGTGGTACTGAAGTAACTCATTTGATTTGCCTTTCAAAGTTCTATATCATTCCTTGTTTTGCATTTTGTTTTATTTGTTGAGGTGGGTAGGTCTTAAAGTAAAGGGTGTAAACATGTGATCAATCACTTTTCTGGATATGGAATGGAGTAAATTACACATATCTCTTTAACTAAGTCTCCAAACCTGACAATTTAGACAGTTGAAGGTTCACGACTATTGAGTAACCATGAAAGAACAATGTAGTTGAACGCCCGTCATCTGGAAAACTTAATCTTACTTCTTAGATAAAGTAGACACCTCATGTTGATTCAGTATTTCATGAAGACAAATAAGGAGGTGATAATCGATACCATAGAATTTATTTACGGTAATGGTAGTGTTGGAGATTTTTTGAGTCATTAAGAGGCAATTGAAGCTATAGCATTATGTGGGAGAGTCCTAAAAGTTGATAGTTAACTCAATTCATTCAGAAGGAGAGAATTAGGAAGTGCTTATTCCCTTTTTTTATGATTGAGCATGTTGAGAAATTAGGGCGAAGAAAAATAAGAATCAACACAAATCCAGAAGGACACACAGATTTACGTGGTTCGTCAAAGATGCCTACATCCTCTGGAGTAGAGCAGCGACTTCCTTTTCAATATTCAGAAAAGAGTACAAAATACAAGATTCAGAATCTCAGAATCTCACAGACTCACTTAGGGTTACAAACATGATCTCGCGACAGAAGGATTTCAGATTCGTGACAGTTTGGACTCGCGGTAGAGGAGTTCGAAGGCTTTCATGATTCGTGTGAACAGACGAAGAGGAGGTTGCGATAGGTAGCACTTCGGCGAATTCGGCGGCTTGCGAGCAGGTTTCGGAAGCCGACTAATCGCGACAGACAGGAAGAGGTTTTTGCGAATCGTGGGAAGAGGAGTTTGCTCGTGGCACAAAGGTGTGACAGGTTACGCGTGAGGCTTCTCACGATCGGTTCTGCGAAAGACAGAGGTGTTCGAGTGGCGGAGAAACAGAATTGGAAGGGCGGACGCGGAAAAGGAAAGTCCCCTGAAAAGGAAACTCATGCGGAAAAGGAAAAACCGCGGAAAAGGAAATTTAGCTTGAAGATATTCCAGGATTCAGGAAAAGCAAGGAAATGGAATCATCTGCTGCTGCACTCGGGAAAGTGCTGCACTCGGGAAATGAAAGATTTTTTCTTGATGAAAAGTGGAGGCGGAGCTTTTCTGGAAGGCGAATCTTTTCTGGAAGGAAAAATGAGTTTTTCTAGAAAGCAGATGCAGAGCTTTTCTTGGAAGTTTAAGAAAAAAGATTTCTGGGAAGATTTAGTTAAGGAAAAGTTCTTTTTCTAGGGAACTTAATTAAAGAAATTTTAATTAAGAGATTATTTAAAAAGATTTCTGGTATGGTAGCCCAACCCACATTGGTGCATAAGAAACTCCATGATATATTTCTCCTAAGGTGCTAGATATTCGTCAAGGTGGAGATTTGCTAGGTATGACTCATAATACCAGAATTTGGAGTCTCTTGGAATGAAGAGATGTCTCTTGGAATTGAAGAGGAGTGTCTCTTGAATTCAAGAGAGACACTTCTCTTCAATTCTAAGAGACATCTCTTCATTCGAAGAGACTCCAAATTTCGGTATTATGAGTCATACCTAACAGAGCATTATTGAGGGTATCAAATGACTATGAAAGAAGGCAAAAAGCACATGTGTGGGCCTTGAGGAGCGTCGTAGCGGTTCTGAGCAAGAACAAGAGCACAAGGGCATGCGTGCGTTGCAGAAGAATGTGAATGTGAGAATATGCATGGGATTGCGGAAGAGCACAAGTGTCGGAGTGGGGGTACGGGAGTTATGTGTGCTATGAATGTGGGTTGTGGACACAAGATCGACAAGGATATTGATAGCTTGGACCCAGGAGGCTTTGATCGGGAGATCTGGTGTAGTAGGTGGAATTAGGTAGTTGGGTGTGGGATCAGAGTAGGGTGAGGTTGCTTGTTGGGATTAGGATTACGGTTGGTGGGAGGATAGATTTGTGAGTGAGATGGGATGGCTTGGTTGGGTATTTGTTGATAGCGTGCCAAGGAGAAAAAGACTTTGTTTTATTCTCTAGAGATCTCCTCTATTATAACAAAGAAATGAGTGAGGCATTGTAAGATATATCCAAATAAACGTACACTAGTCATCAAATATAAAAAACTCTCCACCTTTAACACTTCAAATCATTTATTTACTAATCCACCATTCATTTTGAAACAGTTATATATAAGCTAAAATTACTTAGCCCGTAGGAGGTGCTAAGTGTTATTTAACCAATTAAATTTTTGAACTAACCCATACATTTACTTCTTGTAACTGCTCGCAATAAGTAGAATCATTATATTTGTTTTTACGGAGGGTTCCAGTTGCGATGGTCCCTTTGAAAGTTGCATCCATTAGATGAAATTCAGCGAATCTTTGCCCAAATATCCTTATAACAATCTTTTCTTGTTTGCTCTTTCTATTCCTGTCACTATAATGTCAGTTTCATAGCTCTGTTCAGCAGTGCCTCTTTTTCTCTGTTTGAATGTGTCAATTTATTACATTTTTTTTCTTACTCTTTTTTTAAATTGCTACTATTGTTTTTTTCCAGAATAATTCTACTTTGATTTTTTTATCTGCCTAACTTTTAGATTCATACAATGTGGCCCCCTTTTTATGCTCTTCTGCATATATCCTTACGAAAATCACAATGCTAAATAAATTGTCCTTTGGTAGTGTAATATGGACTTTCATTCAGGATTCTTACTAAGATGCATGACGTATGTACTCTATTTATTAGTCTGATTGGATGGAATTACGACTCAGATTAAGATTTAAGATTTGGTCACTCTGACTACTGAAACACTATTATGAGATTCTCTCAAATTAAATATCTAAATAGGCCCTATTTTGTAGCAGCTGCACCATTGCCACCTTGTCTAAATTATTTAGTGTATGATTTATAGACCGTGTTTTTTTTTCTTTGCTGATGTTTTCATTTTGTGTCCCAGTTTAACCAAATCCTTATGAACAATGTTATTTTCATGTTATTTTGGCTCTACATTTCATTGTTTTTCCGCGTCATCATGAAATGAATAGGATTATTCTGTAATGGAAAAAAAGAACTTTATTAATATTCTTTCAAAATACCGTGCTTTTGTTATCCACTCCAAGCTTGTAGGGTGGGAATTATTATGGCGTAAGGTAAGGATCAAATTTAATACTTCGGCAACAAATTTTGAGGCCTTCACCAACTAAATGAGTTGGCAGCCATCTATTAAAATATTGAGTTGATTATACATACTCCTTTAGATATTCAATATTACACTTAACTCCCATTTCTGAAACTCTAATTTATGGACTGATTTTAATATGCAATGTAATAATATATAACAATATTGAAGGCAAATCTAATTTCAAAAAAAAAAAAAACACTTGGGAGTTACTGTGCAATATATAATAGCAAGGGTGGAAAGTGTAATTTCAGAAAAATGTACGGCAAATATGTAATATTAACCATTTATAGGGGTTAAGTGTTATTAACCCTATAATATTTTATTTTTATTGAGTTGAGGAAGGCATTTTATAGATGTAATGTTAACCAAAACAGGTTGAAAGATTCTTTATTCTTTACTGCGGGTGCTGTATTCTATTAGATTCATATTTAACCGTGATGCATTTATATTTTATCTGTTACATATGGTTTTTAAGACTATTGTATCATAAACAAGGCTCTTTCTCCTTGCAGGTTATCATGGGAGTTACCAAGGCAGAGCTATGTGTTTTGGATACCTTTGAAGATGAGGAGTACAAGAGAAGCACAGTGGAGGTCTTTTTGAATGTAAGCATCAAGTCATTCCTGGATATTGAAATGCTTTCGCTGAGAATATAGCTTTAGGTTCTTTGTGATGCCTGTAATGGGACATCATGACCATATACTTACTTATGAATTTTAATTCAAGAGGCAAATTAAGTTTATATAGATATCCTTTATAGCTATAATGCGTGTTTTGCAATTCCTTTCTATTATCATCATATCTAAATCTAATTAACTGCATTAAATATATATACTTTTCAGTTTCAAATTGTTTTCTAGACAAATGTGAGTATATATGAAATTAAGTGCATGTAAAAGCTATAATTTTCTGTGAACTGAAGCAATTGTCTATTTTTTATTTTGTGAATAAATTTACAAAGTATATGTGCTTAACATCAAGACATTCCATTCTAGTTTTTTTCTATAAATTTATATTATTATCACTCTGGTTTCTGTAAGGAGAGTATATATTTAATCTTGTTAGCTCTAATCATTATAAGGAAGATGATTGCACTAGCCCAATGGAGGCTTACTCTTTTCAGCTCTAGTCCATGTGAGGAGAATTGGATTAGTCAAAATGAGAATTACGACCTTGCCTTACAAGTAAGGCGGCTTGGTTGAGAGTGTATAATATTTATTTAATTTTTGTCATTTTGTAAAAGAGATTTGATAAACATTAAATTTTTTTTATGTTTATTGAACCAAAGACAAATTTGTGTTAATTTTATTTTTAACATGTGTAATATTCTTAGAACTAGTGTTTGAGCGTTGAACACGTTGATTGGAGCACATGCAAGTTATTAGAATTTATTTTATACTTGTACATTTTCATAACTTACAATTGACCATTTAACATCTCGGTTAGAGTACGCGCACTTATTTATTAGTGTGCACATACCTCAGTGCACTTACATGAATTTTGAGGTGCTTGTATGTTCTTTGAGGTGGATTAAATTTTAATTTTAATTTATTTTAAGCCTGCGTAATTTTTTCTAGCCATGTAATTGAGAGTTTAGAGTAGTTGTTGGAGTACGTATGGGTGTGTAGTTATTGATAATATGGACATTTTCCATGCAGATAATTTTAAATTTAGTTGTAAGATCACTCGATATTCTTTGGTGTTTAAGTTTAATAATTTATAATTATCTTCGGAGTACATGCGAATGTTTTAAATTCATCTTGTATGACTTGCAAGGTGATTTGCATGATTTATGAAGCATAATATTCGAATTGAAAACTACCTCGTGAAGCATGTGCAAAAGTTAAGGTTATTTTGGTTTCACCATTTGTGCAAGCCTTATAATGCGAGCAAAATTTTATTTTGAACAGTGAAATAAATCCTTCTGTCCTCTTGTATATATGTTGCAAATTTGGTGACATTTTTTAGGATAAAGGAGAATCTTGGAGGTGTTGTAGGGATAATTGAAACTTGATAATTCTTCTTATTATTATTTTATATAATTTTATTGCCATTAATTTTTTTTAACATTTTTTTGTTTCTTACTCAATTTACTTGAACTTTAGTCTTCTTGATTCACTTATCAACAGATAAATTTCTTTGAATTTTTCTTGTGTGGTGACCCAGATAATAAAAGTGTCATTTTTGTGTAATTTCAACATCCTAGATGTGCTCGTGCAATTTGTTTTTGCTTTGAAGTTTGTTTGAGCAGCTTTGAAGTGGGTGACATTGATTTGTGTGACATCACATTTGATCTTCATTTTTTATTTCTAGCTCGAGTATATCGTGTCGTGATATTGATGTTGAGGTCAACATAGATTTGCCATACTATTGTAATACTTTGTAATATTAGGTCTATGAACCATTTCTGAGCTAGGATAGAAATGTGCAGAGAATCTTGGATAGATAGCACCAAGGATGTTGAGCTTGAAGAGCTACAAAAATGCTTTCGAACAAAGATATTTCACAATTAGTAATGAATGAAGATGTAGGTTTTATGCAAAGTACTGCATTTTAACTATTTGTTCGTGTGATAAATTATTTTTGTAAATTAACTATTAAATCTTTTATAAATTAATTTTGTAGGTGATTCCTTATCCTATATTGGTGCATAGAATTGATGGAATGGTCTTCTATAAGCCCATTGTTAAATACTCCTCAGCCTATTCTTGTTAGAGTTTCAAAGATGTTGATTGTCTTTTATTTGTAGACGAGTGGTGATCATGCTGAACAAATTTCGGTGAAGGACATGCAAATGCTAGTTATCCATGCTTTATTCCAAATAGTTGAAGTAGTTCTTTGTTGTTGTACAATAATTGAAGAGTAAGTAACTTTGATTAAAAAGTATTCATTTGAGATTTGAGCAAAAGAGTAGAAGCCTTGAGCAATCTTATTAAAAAAATTCTACATAGAAAGGTAGAGGAAAATAGGAGGACAACAAAGTGGTGTTTATTTTTAATTAAACCATTTATTCTGCTAAGTGTGGATTGAGGTGGAGAAGTAGATGGAGGAGGTGGGTGAGATAGGGGATGTTAACCAATCCCTTGCTATTATATGCATATATAAGGAGATGGATCAAGTATGATATATTAGCCCATATCTTGCTATTGTACATATTAATGATGAAAATTTAATAGATTATTAAAATAGAAAACAATAAAAATAAGGTGCATTCTATTGGGAATTTCATAATTTCATTAAGAAAGTGGCATAAGTTAATAGATTTATCTGTCTTTGATCTCTTTCACCTGATTGATGAAGAGCAATAGTCTTCATTTAAGGCTTGGAATTTTTGGATTCGAAGAAAATTCCAAAAGATTGAGAGATAGGAGTGGGCAGTGAAAGTGTAGTGAGGTTTTAACAATTGAATATACCCACACGGCTAAATAGTAAGGTAATTACTTATTAGTTTATTAATGGCATGATTTTTTGAGTAGTTGAATACATTTATTTCAATTTCGATCTCTTTTAACTTACAAATCTTTAATATTATCTAATATGGGAGCATATGTTACTACTAGAAGACCTATGAATCACGCGTCATTGTCCCAAATGAATTTTCTCATCAGTTTTGTAGAGCAATGATCTCTATACACAAGTTGAAGAAAAATTTCTTTAAGTGGCCTGAAAATGCTATAATGTATGCCATTTGAAAGTAAAAATGTTTCCAAACGCTAGGGCTAATTTAAAACTCATATATTATTCAATAAATTAGGATAAATTATACTGTCTAATATGTGAGATCTCATTGCTTGCAACGATTATGACGTTGTATGACAACACAAATCTTGCAGGAAATTACTACTTTGATTGTTTGAGATGTTAAGTTTATTTAACAAAAAGATTTCTCATCCAAAGCTTTTCAGAAATAGTGGGAAGCCATAACAAATCAGTTTCTCATGTTTACTGTGAGGTAGACTATTTGAAATTTTAACAATATTCTGTAGAGACTTACATGAAGTTCATGAGTTATCTTTCTTAGTTGTAATGAAAATTACTGAGTATGTACGAGAGAATATATCTTCGTGATTTTAAAGAAAATGTTTTAAAATCTACACCTGATCATATATATGTTTAAAAGGCAGATCTGATCATATATATTTTTAAAGGGTAGGCTTGATCATATATAATTTTAGAAAAAACCATCTATATGAAGGTATATTTATAACAATGTAGATCCATAGTGGGTAGATGGCAATAAAAAATGGAATTATTCTATGAATATCTTTGTTTTCATTCATTTAATTCTATGTAATTGTTGAATTGCACTCTATTGTATTATAGTTGTTAGATTGTACTCTATTACATCCTATCTTTTAATTTGTTGTGTTCTAGCAATGTGTTGTACTATGTTGTATGAATATCTTTGTTTCCATCCATTTAATTTTATATAATTGCTGAACTGCACTCTATTGTATATAGCTGTTAGATTGTACTCTATTACATCCGTTAAGGTTGCACTTTGCTATATCAATGTTGCATTTTATTGTGTTATATCTGTTAGATTGCATTATGCTATATTTATCTTCTAATATGTTGCGTTATAGCTATTGTGATTGCACTTTGTTGGATCAATCTTGTGATCTGCTATGTTAAGGCTATTATATGGTGCTGTTTTGTATTCCTGGTAAGATAAATTATATTTGAATCATGCTTAAATATTATTTGAAATTTGTTTGTTTGAATCATATTTGAACCTTGTTCGAAATTATGTGAAGATGGTTTGAATCCTATTCAATCTTTGTTCAAAATATATTTTAGCCTTATTTGAATTATATCTGAACCATATTTCATGTTTAAATTACTTTTGAATTATATTCAAACAACTTTTTATGATTGTGTGATTGGGTTCAAATTTGGTCTAACCAAGTTCAAACTAAGGTTTGAATACAAGTAATTCAAATTGATTTCATTTGTGAGGGAACATGATTCAGGAACACTTAAAATTAAGGAGCCGTGCAGTGTAGGGCAAACCCCAGACATGGACGCGCAACGACACTCTCCAGATATGCGCTAGACATGGCCCTGACATGTCCGATTTAAATAATAATAAAAAAGGGCACGCATTCCTTTTTTTCAGTGAATTTAATCTTAAAAAAATCTTTTTAAAACAATTAACAGAAGTGATAGATATTTAATAATTAAAATTTTAAAAAATAATTTATTTTTTATTTAAAGATTAAACTTATACCGTTCTATCTTGTTACATTGAATAGATGTTCGATAACTTTTTTTTGCTTGATAATAGGATGACTTCAGCAGATTCTATGCTTCTTGTTATCTTGGTTTCTTGTTATCTGATTTGAAACGAACAGCATTCGGATTTGGCAATTTTTCTCCATCAAGCGTTAACCAGGGACAGGGACATTTGAGCATATGAGTTGGACTAAACTAGTAAAACGCTAGTAAAGGACTTTCAAAATTTAGAAATTTGTTCTTCCTTGAAAAGTATTTGGCTATAAGCTAAGAGGGAAGAAAGGATGAGCGCATGTTTATGCTAAAATTTAGACCAACGCATGAACATGCAAAATTTAAACTTAACATGTTTAATTTATGGGGCATTTACATGCATAGTATGCAATTCTTATATATTTACATATCTCACACCTAAACTTTCATATTTACACACATAGCACTGAAATCTTTGATATCACATAAAAAATAGTTATTTTAATTTTTTTTAAAACTTAAATACACATTTTCATGCAAAATACACAAATACACATTTTCATGCATATGTTTAAAGCACTAAAGTGCTATGTATGTAAATATGAAAATACATCATTATTGTGTGCTGCATATGTAATTTTTGCTTAATTTATTTATCACTAATGTTTGAAGCATGACTCCTCTTTCAAATAAAAATCATATGCTCCAAATGAGGAATTACCAAGCCGCCATAGAAAAAAATTCCTTTTAAATTTCCGTATATATGGCTTGTGTTTGTGTTTCTAATTATGCAACACAAATTCATTGAATTTGAATCCAGAAAAGGTACAACAAGATAGATCAATGAAAACAAAAAAGACACAGCAAATTAGAAACGCAAACACAAGTTAGGAAGTTTTTAAAAAATGGAGATGACTTTTTATGAAACACAAATGCAAACACAAGTTTTTAAAAAGTACAACATTCCTAATTAGTGTAAAAAAAGAAGTTTTTAGAATTCTTTTTTAAGAAAAGCATAACCAAACAAGTTATTGAATACATAAATGACTTTTTGTGAAGCGGAAAAGAGTTGGGAAGTTTTCTCAAAGGAGCGCTTGCTATTTGTGGTGAGAAATTTGCTGGTAATACGTCATAACCTTTGAATTATAGAGATTAGTGGGAAATTACTAGCTTTTAGGTCATATTGCAGTTAAGAAGAAACAAGAAATTGGGAATGTTAAAGCTGGATGAATTGTTGAAGTAGAGGTGGATAAGCAGCATTGATTTGAGGATAAAATTATAGAAAATAGATTTGACTTACAATAATTGTGAGGAAGATAGAGGACTTCAAACCTAATTGCATGGGAATAACAATAATAATAATAATTAGGAGGGAGGGTTCAGTAAAATGATTCCATGTAGTTTGGTTAGGCTATTGATGATTATGCGGATGCAAAATCCTTTATGTTGGACCATTACTCAGATCAATAAATAGGATGATGTGAGGGCCAATGATTGGATGTTTTTATGAAGATACATCGAATAGAAGTGAAACTTGTGACATGTTTTCTAGCTTTGCCGAATGTCATATCTAAATTTTTTTTTTAGTTTCCTGTTTTAATATCCCATAGAATGTATAAGATTCTTTCTTCGGACTGTATTTAATGGAAATCACAAAATTTATGATCTATTTTAAAGTAATTTTATGGCATTTATTTGGTTATTGCAGGGTGATTCAGGTAAACTTTCTGCTGAGACATATGTTTGGGCAGACAAAGATGATCCAAATTTGTATGGTGAATGGGATTTTGAGGTACATCTCTGTCCCATATGTTTTAAGGTTGGGATAATTATACAGAGACCACTCGAAAAATTGATAATTAGAAATTAACCACCCATTTAAATTTTTTAAACTACCGAACTAATGTATTTACATGCGTTGCAATCAAACTATTGAGAATTTGATAAAAATGAAAAACATGGGTTTGGGTTTTCATGAATTTTTTATATTTGAGTGAGAATTTTCGATGAAAAAGGGTGGTCGATTTATAAAGTTTTAGGATCCGTCTTAATCAAATTTTGATCAGAACATCCTTATTTCATATTTCCTAATTGGATAGAAATAAATAGCACCTGAATTCCATATTTCGGCTTGTATATGATGAAGGAATGGAAGCAGCTGCACTTGAAGGATTTCCTCTCCATGACTGAAGGGTTTGTTAAGGAGTTAGAAAAGCTGGATCTGAAAACTAGGGTGGCTATTTACGAAGCCTACTATAAGAAGTAACCCCTCACCCCCCATTCATTCTTCATATCATATAATACCCTCTTGTTAATGATATTTATTTGTAATAATTTAATTATATTATAATTATTACAAACTTAGGGCCTGTTTGAGACATTACACTTATATTTCGGAACTGCTTTCATATTATTTTTTTAGAAATTTCTATGATTGGAAGTTATTTTTTTGAACTTACATACTTAACATCTGATACATACATATACATACATACATACATACATACATACATATATACCCATCTTTCTAAGTGGTCAGAAGTAGAAAAAAACAGGAAGGAGAACTCATCATTATAATAATAGAAATGAAGTACTGTGAGAGGGAGAAAGGGTGATAATGACAATGATGGTGGCGTGGAGGAATATTTGATGAAAAAAAAGGTGCTTTTTAGTCCAAAATGTAGGTAAGAAAAGTTTCATTGCTGTTTTCGTTTTTTGAGTAAAGGAGTTCACACAAGAATGCTTTACAAGTAATTCCAAATTGGTCGTTGATAAGCAAACTAGGCTTTTTTTTATTACATAAAAAATAGTTTGAGAGTGCAAAAAGGTTATAAGTTGTTCAACTCTTTAAAGGAAAAAAGAATTTTTACATACATGCCAAGTGATTTGTATATATTTACAAATCTAAACCCTAAACTTTGCCATACATATACACACACAATTTTAGTTTTGTTCATAACCATATATTTTCTGTGTACTTATCTTTCATTATTAATAATAAAATTAGAATTATATTCTATCCTCTAATTATGTATTTTATATTTTCACTATATTTACACATATAATAATATATAGATTTTTTAAATAAATCAAGCTAAATACAAACTCACTAACTTTAAACATCAGTCATTTTCACATAAAAGTAATTTCAAAAGAACCGAACAACATCAGTCATTTTCACATAAAAGTAATTTCAAAAAAATCGAACACAAGCCAAGCCGGGCTCGCACAAAGCTGATTTTACGACCTTATATGTAAGGGTGATAATTCAATGAGTATGGATTGATTATTTTCAAATTTGATCAAACCTTAAAATCCGAAATTCAAAAAATCAAGCCAATCACAATTTTAATAAAACTGAATTTTATCAAATAGAAATTTGATTTGATTAGAGTTCAACCTTGAACAAACATTAAGATTTGCACATCTTATATGTATAATATCAACTTGATTTTATCCTCCACTTAATTTCAATTTTTCAATTTGCTCCGCTTAATAAAAATTAAAATCGAAGTTTTTAATAACCAAAAGATATAATATATTTTAAAACCAAAAGATTATTTAATCCAGTTGTGGATATTTGATCAAACAATGCATGAGCAGGTTTTTTACTGCTGTAATTACTTGCTGCTAAGTGCTGTTATGATCAGTGAACAAAAAAAAAAAAAAAAAAAAAAAAAAACAGAAGTTAAAACAAATTTAGGCACCAATAACTGCAATACATAACTCTAATTTAAGTCTATATTTTCAAGTAGAGTTCAGTTCTTACAACTTTATACTAAAGACAACAAGCATATATGCACAACAAGAAAAACTGAAGACTTACAGCTTGCAGACATCCAAAACAAATGCAGCTTCTTAAATAGATGAATCAATAAGAATCAATGGGCCTACCACCTGACCTCAACGTGTTCATTTGTTAGAGAACAAGCATCTTCTTCTTCTCTGCATTCAATTCCTACTTTTACTTCTTCTAGTTTACAAGGTGAATGAGGTGGTCTGGATTGCCAGCTTCAGTTCATTCTCAAAATAGCTATGCAATCACAAAACAAAGCTTAGGTTATGACAAAAGTGTTAAAATAGTCACCTAATTACTCTTTGCAAGGAGAGAGAATATTGCGTCCCGAGTTGGGGCACGAGTTGCGTCCGCACAACGGACATGATACAGCGGAGGTCCGATCTCCCGCTCCGGCCCGCTGTATCACTTCTGCTGTCCGGACGCAATATTTTTTCTTGCAAGGGAGGCCCTTATTACTCCGGGTTAATAAATGTGCCAATTTCATCCCAAACTCTTTTATTAGATCAAAATAATCCCACGGAGAACTAAAATAGAACTAATTTGGCACATTTTAGACTTTGGGATTAAAATGGCCCCATGAAAAATATAGTCAATAGGATTATTTTGATGCTTTACTTCTTAAGTAATGGACGAAGTATTGTCTGGCTAACCTATTGAAAAGTCGTCTGATGAGTGTCATTCCAAATGATCATATGATCCGGTGGAGGGATTGCCTGAATTTTGGTCACACTGACCCCTCCAGGCATTCCCACCATCAGAACTACTGCAAGCTTGATTTGGTAGAAGGCCGTTGCCGAGATCGCCGTCCAAACTCATCTGCTGAACTTCTTGTGGAGAGAGAATCCTGATGTATCGCACACAGTTCACGAACTCCCTGTTCATCGAACGTTGAAGGCGCAATTCAACATAATTTAGAATGAAATTTGATTAAAAAAAAATGAAGTGAAAAACAGATGCATCTTAGAACTTACTCCCAAGGATCATCTCCCACAAGCAGGACATCATTCTCATGATCAACATAAACTAGCTTCCATCCAATCCTCTGCCGGTCCTCTAGCTGTCCTTCAATGCTGAACATTCTAGCTAAATCACGTTTCAATTCATCGTATCCAGAGTATCTGGTGATATCAAGAGATCTACCCACAGCTCCACGCTTGTAAACCTGCAATAGGGAGAGCAAAATAAAAAGTTGGGAGATTATTGAAAAAATATTTGAAAATAATCAATTAACACTCACAAAAAAAAGCAAAATTAAAGTCATAATATACATGCTTATGCATTAATGATATGTTTAATGAGTTTGGCCAGGCAAATGTATTCACTTTCTTAGACAACTTTAAAACTATCACCCTCAAATTGAATAGCAGGGACAACCAACCTTGGTATAAGTGCGCATTCTTTGGAACTGAGAAGTTGGTCCCCATGAATTTCTGTTCAACAGACTGCTCTCTGTTAAACTTGAATCAATAGAATTAAAAGCCACATCAGCAACTCCAAAAGACTGAGAAACCATTGAAGATGACATCTCTTGCTGTGCATCTTTTGAGGTAGTATAGTTCGTAATCGCATTCCCGGTTAATTGGTTTTGGAATTTTCCTGAATCAATACTATTTGTAAGTAAGGGATCATTAGTTAGAGGAACTCCCAACGGGACATCTATGTTAACTCCAAAAAGGGTATTATTATTCCTCAGATCAGTTCCTTGTACATCACTATCTGGTAATGTGCTTCTGAACAATGACGGTTGATTGAAAGAAGAAAGTGGAAGGTTTTGCTGCAAAGATCCATCATTTTGTGAAAGACAAGCGGAAGTTGCTGAAGAAGATGAATCCAAATAGTCCATCTGAGCAGCATTGTTCAAATAAACCTGCGGCGCAACTCCCTGGCCTTGCAGCTTTGAGATTGGCACAGATGGCTTCACATTTTGTTCTAACTTTGGTACATCTTTAGCTAATTTGGCAAGTGCTGGAAGGGCTTCTAAAGAGCAGGGATTTAGAATTGTTACTGGTGAAGGCAAAGACTTTTCAGTTGTAACCATGCTGTGGTGAGATATCCTACTAATAACAGGCTGAGGAAGTATTGAACTGTTGTTTGTGGAAGGTGATGTGGAACAAGAAGGGGCATCATCTGTGAGCATTGAATGAGTTCCTCCAGCTGTTAACAAGTTAACTGTTGAAAGAACATTGGTCGATGGAACTGGAAGAACACCCATAGGCAGCTCAGCAAGAGGCATTTGCTGCTGTTGAAGCTTTTGCTGCAGCAATGGTGAGGATTGCGGCACTCTTACATTCATGGCTGCAGCTTTACCGCATTGTGGAGGACTACTCTGTGGCAGGTGAGAAGATGGATTTGAATATGACGGATGCATTGCTGCTTCGAGAATTGTTATTTGCTGATCTTGGATTTGGGGTAGTTGAGCTTGTTGAAGCAAAGTTTGTGACAAGAGTGAAGGTTGCTGCAGCTGTTGTTGCTGCTGGAGCTTTTGCAATATTTGCAATTGTATCTGATGTTCAGATAAATGCATCTGATTTGTTTGATTAGGCACCTGAACCGTCATTCGGTTCAGCTGCTGCTGCTGATTTTGGTGTTGGATCTGCTGCTGCTGTTGCTGATTTTGGTGTTGGATTTGCTGCTGCTGCTGCTGCATGAGAAGCTGTTGATGCTGCTGAGAATGGTTATTTACAAGATTGGCCTGTA
Source organism: Phalaenopsis equestris (assembly GCF_001263595.1). NCBI lineage: Eukaryota > Viridiplantae > Streptophyta > Magnoliopsida > Asparagales > Orchidaceae > Phalaenopsis > Phalaenopsis equestris. Next base: position 6,191,226 of record NW_018164444.1, read on the forward strand.
TCACATGTTGATTCGGCACCAGTGATTGTTGCTGCGGGATTTGATTCTGCACCATAACTTGTGGTTGAGTGAGATTATTCTGCAACAGTGATGGTTGCTGCTGTTGTGGAGTTTGGGCTTGAGCAATGGAGACAGATTGATTGATGAATTGCTGCCTCTGCTGCATTGAAATGTCTTGATGCGGCTGAAAAACAGAACTCAGTTGATTCAATGGGGGCTGTATCTTTGGAAGTGTGTCAACCTGCTGTGCTTGTTGAGGTAGCCTGGGAGCATTAAACTGCATATTATTCTGCGGTAAAAGCTGAGCCTGCAAACCCAGCTGCCTCGAAATATCGGCCGCACCGAGGCTCTGAATCATAGGAGGAGCCAGAGAGCGCAAATAATCAGGCTGAATCCCTGAGTTGCCCAGCAAAGAATTCTGCTGCATGCTCATCCACTGAGCTAAGCTCAGACCAGGCATTATAGTATTTTGAGACTGAGCGTCCTTTATGCAGATCTCCTCACCAAGCCAGGGCATTGCCCTTTTAAATAGAGTCTCCATCTCTGATGTCTCGTCATCTGCAACATAGGATTCCTCATCAGCTGGGTAATAACTCTATCAGAAATACCATAAATTTTAGAACATCAACCACATTGAAGGCAAAAAAAGGTAAATTTTTTACACACAAAGTTGATAGCAGCTTTTGCACAGAAAGGCAAACCAAACTGTCAGTTTTCTTATAATTATTTTCAATTTCTATAAATATTTTACTCCAAAATAACCGATGAATTTTTTTACCATCTAAATTTTAATTTGGTAAAATGGGAACTAAAAAAAAGGGAGAAAAAAAAAACTAGAGGCTTGTCATTTTGAAGCTACAATTAAACAAGAGGCAGGGTGGACCTGCCATTCCTGGTTGCCTTGGACGTTTTGTCCTGAAAAATGGTGGAGGGCATATGAAGAAAGGGGCTGCCACAGGTTCAATCTCCCATATAGACACCCTGTTGCGTCTTTCCCCAGGCGCAGATTCATCCCATCCTACCTGATTAGCAATTTAAAAGCTCATAATTCATTCCCACTAACTTTAAAATAACTAAATTAGAATCTTAGAAGAAGCTAGACAAAAGTTCATAAAAAGTAATTTACATCCCAACCCCTCACTATTCTCCAAATTTTAGAATTCCTAAGCATTTAAAACATTTCATATATCCATAACATTAGGATATACAAAAGGTTGGGGGTGTATTTTTACATGCGGGAAGTTGGTGAGACTCATAGTTACAAGAACCACCCTTGAGGGGCCATATTATTTAACCTACTTCATAAAGTTCGAAGTCATGTTAAAAACCTGCAAATTGCGCCACTGAGAGTTTTTCCACCTTACAGGATCCAGATCGCTGATACCTGTAATTGTACCCATATACCTATAAAGCAGGAGGAAGAAAAAGGCTATTTAGTTTTCCAGGTTTTATAGACTGAACAGGCCAGTCGGCACATGCGATTAAAAAGTGGTTTAACTTTCAAATTGACCCATCGAATTATCAAAATTTATATTCCCACGTACGACTATTCAAAACTTCAAGAATTCATGGTGATTGTAAAAGAGAAAAATGTCCATACAGTCCCTAACTTTTTGCAGAGAATCATTTTACCCAGAGTCTAAAAAAGTGTCAATTTAGTCCCATATTCTTTCAAGATGAGTTGAAATAGTTCCGATGGAAGACCATTTTAGCCATAATTTAAAAAGCATGGATTATGTTGCACCATGTAAACGGTTGGGGTACTATTTGCCATTTTACTCAGATTGTAAAATGCTGTCTTACCTTCTTGTTCCTGATTCTTCAGTTTCAAACATCATTCGAAATCGCATGCCTAGAGAGAGCTGATGACCATAAACTGCTTTGTTGTACTTGGCTAAGGGAATAACAAATTCTGATGGACTGGCCCTGTTAAAACACAGCAGTAATACTCAAGCGGCAGGCACAATTTAAACCTGTATGATTTATATTATCACTGATTATTGACAATTTAAACCTAAATGCTGCAAGACCAGTCCTTATGCAATAAAGTAAAGACAACAAGAACATATAATTAAAAAAAAAAAGAAGCAACAAACCTGGGATTATAAAATATTGTAAACGGGCTGCTGTTTGCTGCAGCATGAGCTGCAGCTGCAAGAATTCCAATGTGCATGCTATCGCTCGATAAAACCGAAGATGATATATTAGTGGGTTGTCTATTAGCTCTCCTAATTCCCAAAAGAAGCTGATGTTTCTCATCCCTGCAAGTTTAATTATATGAAACGTTGAATTTCTAAGTGTATTAGTATGACATTTTTACACGCGGTATGATAATGGCGTCCGAGGAGATTATATCTGTTGGGAAGAAGGTAATATGATAAATAAATTATTTTTAAGGTTACAAACACAAAAATGCATATTGCTGAATTACAATGGGATGTGCATCCTGCAATAGAAAAATCTAAAAACAATTTGTTAGAACCCTGTTTTCCTTAAAACTTACTTAATAAATAAGACCGAATCACCAGCTAGAAGCCGCTTCCCACTCACAAATAGGCTCCAACCGGTTGTCAACAAGTGTCTTTTTGGTTGACCTAAGATCACAATATGAAAATTTTTAAACCATTACACAATGTGCAAAGACAGAGTCAACAGAGCCAAAATAAAGTTGATTTGAAGTATTTCATGGATATTGCGTCCTAATGCTATTTGTATGAGATAAGAATTTTAAAATTTCTATTTTTTCAGCTTATAATCACATACTAGCATGAATGGGGAACCCATAAGCAGTAGTTAGTGAGAATTAGAGCTATGTCTTAGAATAGGACATTGGGAGACAAAGTGATCGAGAAAGTGAACCAAAAGAGGGTCCAAATTTTGGTTAGGTACACCAATGATCTAGCTCATTTGGGTAAAGACCAATCATGTATTATTTTTACACCACTATATTTTCACCAATTCGATGTGGGACTAAACAAACCAAAGGCTTTCATGAGTCTTAACAACCTTCCTATTATACAGAGCTTTCCAAATCGTCTAAGCACTTGTGCTTGCTAAAAGCCAAAACAAACCACCTACGCTTTTTCACATTAAACAATGGTCTGCATTTAAGAAAATATATACTACAATGGATCATTTTACTGAGTTATAATGACTGTGTTGAGCTTAACAATACCTCGGTAGATATGTCTGAAGATCCAAACACTATCATGCAAGTCCCTTGCCTGCAGTTCTTGAGCAGGCGGCTGCATTGAGAAGTCCTGCATGAAATTTTAAAAGGACTAAGAGAAATGAAGTTTCCCGCTAAAAGAGAAATTCTTTAGCTAAGAGAAACTACTTACAAGAGAAGGAAATATCTTCTCTGCAGCACGACGGGGCACCGAAAACCCTCCATGTGTGCTTGTATCACTGGCAGTTAGTGTTTTACAGAAAAATTCTGTTTGTAGTTTGTTCGTTTTCAATGCAAGGTCTGATGCCAGCAATGCCTTCTCATCGTACTATGAAAAAAAAAGAGAAAGAGAATGTTACTTTGAATGGTATCATTTGAGTTTTTGCCTTCATGTAGGAATATTGATTCTTTAAGCAAACATTTGAATTTTAATAATTTCTAACACTGACAACCAGATGTAAAGATATTAACAATAAATTTGTTACTTTTATTGAGAGCCACAAAGAGCAAATTTGAGAGCAACAAAGAGCAAATCAATCCTTAGTGAGAGATGATAGCGATGATCAAAAGCAAACAAACCAAAAAGAAATGAGACAAATAGAGAGCAAATATCTCCTTAAGGAGAGAAAAAAGTAACCAGTGAAACAAAGCGAAACCAATGAAATCAAACAGAATATCGCTTGATGTAAACCCAACAATAGCATGAAAAAGAATTCCCATTTGACCAACAAGAGAATGATCACCAAATGGGGGTAAAGAAGTTGAAATAATTAAAGACAATTTTTGCTTGATTAAAATTGTTGATTTTCAGAATTCAACCGAATAATATTATTGATATGAAATAGGAATTATAAACGCCCCTTACATGAATCCCAAAATAGGAAAAACAATAAAAAGGAAATAGTAGAAAAGGAAAGATATAACACCTATATTTCAATTAATCAATTCATATTAATCACTTGGAGATAAAGAAAACAACATACAACATAAAATAGGAAAGAAAATAACTTCAATCCAAAGAAATAAATTTAATCATCGTAACTTCTAACAGGAATATATTATTTGATAATATAACTTGTAATACTCCCCCTCAAGTTGAAACATGGTTGAAAACCATGTTCAACTTGGATTTAAAAACATCAAACAATGAGCAAGGAATATTCTTTGTAGCAAGGAATATTCTTTGTGAGGTAAAACATGAAGTTTTTATCCCCTATTTGGTAATCAACCCCAAGAGTATTTAGTTGACAGGAGTTGTCTTTGTCTACAGTTTCTGCAGGCAAAGAAGTTCCAGAAAAACAGACAACCAATAGAAAAAGTTGTAGGATATGACCTCCAAAAAGGAAAAAAAACTCCGAAGGTCGGCCTTGCTATAGGAAAAGCGTTTAGAGGAGAGTCTGCTGCAGGAAAAATTCAGGTGGAGGTCGACTGCAGGAAAAATTCCGAAGGGCCTGATATAGAGAAAAGCTCTAGAGAAGAGTCTGCTGCAGAAAAAACTCAGGAAGAGGGTCTGCTGCAGAAAAGACTCCGGAAGAGGGTCCGATGTAAGAAGAAGACTCTGGAGGAGGGCCTGCTACAAGAAAGAAGAGAAGAGTCTGCTGCAGAAAAAACTCAGGAAGAGAGTCTGCTGCAGAAAAGATTCCGGAAGAGGGTCCGATGTAAGAAGAAGACTCCGGAGGAGGGCCTGCTACAAGAAAGGCTCCGAAGGAGGATTTGATGTAAAAAGATTTTGAAAGAGGGCCTGATGCAAAAATAAGTTTCGAAGGAGGGTCTGCTTAGAGTTTTTCTACTATAAAGAAGAAACCAACCGAGAAGGCCATTAGAGAAGGTAGATCCATCAAACCATGGAATGAGAGACCACATTCCATCAAAATTGAATCTTGGATCCGGGTACCCAAGAGAAGGGTGGCCGTTGAGTGAAGGTTGAATTTTGTTGATTATTTTTAGAGATTGGGGCACATCGTTTCCAGAGATACTAACATTATTTAATCCATTTGAATTTGATTGTGCAGCATCTACAGACACAAGGGCCGGATATGCAAAAAAAGCTGAATTAAGTTTTGGCTGAGAAATGGAGCACCATTGGAAGAGCTTGATCCATTTGGGAATGCTTTGGGCTGGAAATATGGAAAAGGATATTGGTAATGTTGGGTGTCATACATTTGGGTGTCGTGATCAACAGGCAAAACAACATAAGCAAAAGAGGTATAAGCACCATAAGGTGTATATCCATATCCATGGTGATACAAATCACCATAAACTCCATGTGGCATCTCCACTCCTTCAGGGCTTAAATGCCTAGAATACTTGTCCTAAGATCCCATCGAACCATCATAAGCTCTGTAATAATAAGCTGACAATGGATAACCGTTATGTTGATACCAGATATTATGATCCATGTACTTTGGAAGAACAAGGGTCACAAATCTCTCTGATGATGGGATCTGAACCTTTGGTGCTTCCGCACCATTTACTGAACCATAAGGAATACCAGTCAGCTTCTTAGCAACCTCAGGAGCATCATGAGTCTAGCTCTTGGAATCCAACGTTAGCTTCTACAGCAAATCTACGGCTTGATTTGCAGCGGGGGCAGGGACCGTCTTAATCGAATCTAGAGCAGAGGATTTCAGACAAAAGCAAAACTAGATATCAAGATGGTGTAGGACGATAAATCGAAACCCTAACGCCAGTGGAAGATGGCGCGATGGAGAGTGACTGAAGAGTTGACATTAGAAATATCAGCAAAAACCTAGGAGCGAGAAAGAAGAGCAAGCGTCGCCACAGGAGAAGGAGAGAAAGCTTCCCTTCTTTCCTGTAGGGAGGATGGCACAAAGGGAGGATGACGGCTCTAAAGAGAGTACCAACGGCTCGGGTATGAAATTTTTCTTTGATAATATGTTGATTTTTAGAATTCAACATGATAATATTATTGATATGAAACAGAGGATATAAAGAATCCTTACATGAATCAAAGAAAAGAAAAGACAATAAAAATGAAATAACATGAAAGAAAAGATATGTTTTAGAATTCAACATGATAATATTATTGATATGAAGCAGATGATATAAAGAATCCTTACATGAATCATAAAATAGAAAAGACAATAAAAATGAAATAACATGAAAGAGAAGATATTACACATATATCTCCAATTAATTAATTGTATTAATTACTTTGAGATAAAGAAAACAACATAAAGCATAAAATAGGAATGAAATAATTCCAATCCAAGAAAATAAATTTAATCTTCATAATTTCTAATAAGAATAAATTATTTCCTAATATAACTTCTTACAAAAAGTAGTGCTAATACTAATATACCTAAAAGCAAAAAAAGGAACAAATCCTAAAAAATGAGAATAAATTATGATAACAAGTATCATAAATTACTACCATAACTATTAATCAAATGTGGTAATATCGATAACATCTTTAAGCATAATAACTCTAACAATTCTAACAGACAATATATATTTTTTAAGGTTTCTATACATCACGAGTATGAGATTGTCAAATAAAATGGAAAATAAAAATGTATACTATCAGCCTCCATAAATTCTGCTGTTTCAGCTAAATGATTATCAACAAACCTAAAATGACGCTGTTTTTTAAGGAATTTCTTGAACATTATCAATTGATGCATGCCAAAAAAAGGTGTCCTCTAATTGCTATATATATCACTAGAAAGTTAATACAAACTATAGAAAATTAAATGCTGGAAAGCTCCCATTAATCCTTCCAAGAGCACCTAAAATATGTGATTGTTCATAAAGATGAAAACATCACAGATGCAGAACCAAGCTAGGCAGGAGAAAGTGACACAATTAGTTGGCAACAAGCCCCTGTTTTATGCTTAGAAATATGAACTGTAAGGGAACTTAAGAATGAATTGAATTAAAAATAGTCATACAATAAGCGACGGAGACAGGTTTTAAGTTCTTACTGAATTTACTGGCTGAAGGGTCATCTGTGCATAAACTTCATCTGTTTCTGTATCTGCCTACAGAGTTGAGGGTAAATGTGATCAATAAAAAAGGTAATTCACAAGATTGTTTCCTCAAAATAACTAGATTTTGATTTGAGCAAATAAAAAATTTAAACGTACATGCAGAGTAACATTGTGAAGAAGGCAAATTAGCTTGGAGGGAAGGTTTGGATAGTTTGGAAAATGAGCATCAATATCTTTTTGCATGGATGCTGCAACCTGCAACACATAGGCCTCACATCAGATAAATCAAGGAAAAATTCAGGCAACATCCTGTACAAACACCATCCAAACTCACATCGAAAGCTTCAAAAACTTTTATTTATTCTGAAAGTGTAAATAGGGTTCTGAAGCATAACTATTGAACATGAACATAAAACCAATCTGCAATACTAATTACATAAACCAATAAGCAGAGAAAAAAAACATTATCCTCTACCAGTTTGTTAGAAACAACTTCATAAATGCACAAAAGTAGTTGCCTTGTGAACTTCAGTTAGATGTTATAGCTAACATGAGATTCAAAGATCTCTAACAACAACCATGTTGCAAGTTTCTTAATCCTCATAAAAGGCGAAAGTAAAGTTGGCATTAGATCTTCCAGTGTCCAGTTCTAATGATTCGAAAAAGACTACATTAAACTTTTCAAGGGAAATTAAATTAAAAATGATACCTAAAAGTGAAATAACTCCAAGACACTCATTAAAAATTCTCTCTGGAAAAGAAAATTTAAGATCTGAATCCAACAAAATAAGGAGTACCATCTATCTAATTCCAAGCAATACGCCATAATAGAGGAAAATCAAAGGAATCCACCATTTCAGGCCATAAATTGCAAAATATATGGGAGAAAGGGAAGATTTAAGGAGGGTATGAGTGGTCACATGCCCCCTTAAATTTTTACTATATTTTTATATATAATAAGCATATATTAATATACATCTATTACTCGATATTTCTTATAAAAAAATTTCAATTTGTTCCCTCCACACAATAAAATTAACTCATGTGCCCACATTAGGATTACACCATGCTCTAGATGATGTATTAGTACAAACTCAACTCTTTCCACCAACATGAAAAACAGTTAGCCTTCTACAAGTCTACATCCTCAATTCAAAGCAATTTTACCATCCATAGCAGGTCATACCAGCTTTTTAGCTTTGTTTAGGGGAACAGTTCTAAAGAGACACAAGAAGAAAACTCCAACAATGAGTGAAAAATTCAACAGAACTCATCGTGGCATAAACTGTGATAAAGCACATGGCTGTTGCTAACAGAGAACCTCGTAGCACTCCTTAGACTAGCATTAGTATTTTCTCAGAAAAAAGCAACTAGCGGTAGTATTCTCTAAACCTAACAGCATGGGAAAGTCAAAATCCCAAAATTGTTCTTCGGAATACTATTGCTGACAGAGAAACAACAAGGCATATAGAGAAAAAGATAATCAGCAAAAACTATAAGAAAAGAGAGGAGAAATTCAAATAAACAGAAATAAGACAAACTAAACTAAAATAAGTAAAGGAGCAAAGAACTAGACATCATTTCGCCACGCAAATCCAACGAACGCCTAAAAATTACTTCTTAAAAATCCATTTACTTATAAAATTTACTGCATGCAACAGATTCTCAGAGCCCAAAAACTCATAATTCCTCTCAGAAACAGCAAAAAGTTCAAAAATCCCCAAAAAAAAAATTGTTTAAAAACTATAATATGAACATAAAAACCTAAAACAATAACAGCAAAGAAAACCACAAAACCACGCCATTCAATCCACAAAATAACACTATGAAGCTAAACAGAGGAAAAAAAACCAAATAAGCTGAAACAAGACAAAATAGGTACACATATTGCAGCGCAAAAATAGCAAGGGTACCATCTAGCTCATAATCTCCCCCCTCTCACCTGCTCGCTGTGTCCCTGCGGGAAGTAAGCCACGAGACTCCCCACCGGCGGAAGCGTTACCAGCGGCCCAGCACACGCGTGCCATAGCTCCGGATTTATCGTCTTCCTCTCCCCACCTGCATCCCAACGCATCCCTTCCGAAAAAAAAAAAAAAACAAATCTAACTTAAGTGCAGATAACGATCCGCGCTCACTCCTCACTTACCATCGCCGCCCCCCGCCGGTATTGCCCGCACCCGCCCCGGCGGCCGCGGCGGCCGCGCTCGCAGGGGATTTCATCATCACCACTCTTGGAAGCTCCGGCACATCGTAAAACAGTGGACGGATAGCAGATCGGAGACGCCGCCGGTGATTAAGCTGAAGATATAACCTTCAGCTGCAGCTCCGGCTTGGGGTCCAAATAAAGGCGCGACGGCGGAGATGATTTGGGGGAGCTTGAAGGCAAGCAGGGAAGGAAGGAAGCTCAGTGAGGGAGTGTCCGGCGCTGGAGTGGCTGTTTGCCGGGCAAGACAGGGACACCAGAGAAGTCTATGGAGGAGTAGACAGCCATGTATGGAAGGAGAGAAGACAGTTTTTATTTATAAAGGAAGATAATTTTTCTTTTTCTTTTTCTTTTTTTCTGAAGCAGAGAAATGAACTAATGAAGTAAGCGTGCTCGTCTCGAAACGTGCTCCGTCTTTTTGGACCAAAAGGGAAATAGGCAGCTACACTCTTGCTCTATTTTCCTCTATTTTTCTCTTTCAGATATATATGCTTCTGAAAATATGTAAATGCAAGTCTTATATGAAAATTTGGGGGGGTTAAATGTAAAATATAAAGTTTAGATGGTCGGTATGTATGTAAATGGCTCTATTACTTTTGTGATTGATATTGATTGTGACGTGTTGATATGTTGTTTTTGGCTTGACAAATTGTAAAAATTTAATTAAAAATGATAGGGTTATTAAATATGGGGTTGGACATTTACATCAGAAATTAAATTTAGGGGTATGTTTGAGGCGGCTGCAGTTTATTCAGATAAGTTGCTGATCAGCATCTGATCCGGAAAAACTGTCCGACTGTTTGGTTTGTGCGTTTGGAAAACAACTGACTCTGGATAAATTGTGATACATAATTTTTTTTTTAATATTATGTATCGCAATTTTGAAAGCATTCATGCATTGTATGCGACTGTGGAAGACAACTGTTTTCCAAACGCTTTCTTCCAAACATATAAATCAAACAGCTGAATCTGGATCAGCTGCTGATCAACAGCTTATCTGGATAAGCTGCGGCTGCCCAAACAGGCCCTTAAATGTTCTTGATTTTGGTATTTACACAAGCAGCTTGATGTTAAATTTTAATTCAAATTTAAAATTATTTATTTATTTATCAATTGTTATTATTATTTTGACTTGAGCATACTATGTTAAATATTGGTTTATGCAAGCTCGATGAATTCATAAATAAAATTATTTATTATTTTCCTTAAAAAAACTGATTATTAATTAGTAAATATCAAAATTTATTTGTTAAGCATGCAATAACATAAAAATTATGTGGTATGTATATAAATTCCCTAAATTTAGAGAGCTCGTTTAAAAATGAATTTATTAAAATTGCTTGTTGAGTTCAAAATTAATATTTACATGTAATTTTAAGTTTTATATGGATACGATCTACTTGACAATAACACTTTTCATTCCAGATCAAGACATGGCTAACAACAATGATAAAATAAATAAATATTACATTGTGATGAATATATTCTCTTTTTATTTTAGAGTTGACTTTGTATTTAAAGTTTGACCAAACAAAGACTTGCTCTTTTAAATGCCACTACTTTTAGGCCCCCAAACAATAATATTTACTAATCAATCCTTGGGGCTATTTTTTTGAACTATCGAACCAATGTATTTCGGTGTGCTAAGATCAAACCATTAAGAATTTGATATGAATGAATATATTTGCGGCGATCAACTTAAATTGATAGTTGGTGATCAACTTATAGTGTGTGCTAACTATAACTCCTCTTTAAATGGAAGTTATTTCGATATTAACAAGCACACAAATAAAGTTATTAGAAAATAGTGATTGTTGGATTTAGATCAGACTACACGTTGACCCAATGGGTCAAAATATTTGACGTGAACTCCTCTCGATCTGAACATGTTTAACACATTAGTTATATAGATTTTGTAATTAGTTTTAATTCAATATGACACACTTAACTTGGATATGACTCGTTTAAGTCAATCTGAACCCCCTATAATAATCGGATCAATTGTAGACCAACTCGGGTCAGCTTTAATCTAGCTTGTTCGACAATCAATTCTATAATTTTAACCATAATCCAACCTAAAGAGTAATATTGGTCAAACAAAACGATTTCATTTTGAGCTAGGTTCCAATTGGGTTGTTGGGTTGAATCATTTTTGAAACCTTTAAATGGAGTTGTAATAAAGTCGAGTACGTTATAGAGTACACTTGACTTATGTACTCGACTTAGTTGAATCATAAATTGTTCAAGTTTCGTTCGAGCTTGAGTTGTGCTTTCACATATATGTTCATACTCATTTAGGTTAATTTTTTTTTATAATCGTAGTTGAATTGTATTTAGTTTGTTTATATTAATAATTAAAATTTTGATTTGTACTTAATTTTTTTTTATATTAAGCTAGCAAACAAGCTAAAAATGCGAAAAAAAAGTTAGATTTTTTTTTTATATATAAAAGTATCAACAAATATTTTGTAAAACTAAAAAATAAGTAATTGAATAAATTTTAAATTAGCATCTAATTAATTTACGCTGAATAAATAAGATAATATATAAATTATAAGCAAGTTTTTGTTGCAATAAAAAAATAAAAATAAGCACTTATGAAATAATTCATTAAAATAAAAAAAAGAAATTGCATTAATTTTGTATAGATATTAATATTAAATTATAATAAGCAAGTAACGAATATATAATTAAGTCCTAATTAATAAATTTTATTTAAATAACATATCATATAAAAATAGATTATTTAACAAATTTACATGTTGAACAACATACGAGGTTGCTCATGAATATTATTAACAAATAAGTTGTAATATGTTCAAATTTAATTTATTTAACGTTTGAATTTTCAAAAAATCATTTAAATTAATTTATTTGCATTTATTTTCAAATATAACAATTTGATAATAATTTTTTATTTAATTTTAAATTACTTTGTTTCAAGATGTTATTAATTAACATCGATTTAAATTAGCCTAAAAAATTAGCGGAACTATCTGTTAATCTAAATATTTTTTAGAGGGAAATATTAATCTATTGTTTATATTGTAGATTAGTGGAATTAATCATAGTAACATGAGCATAAGTTATAAATATGAGTTTAAAGGATGAATCTTGGATGCTAAACCTTATTATTTTGTATATTATGATAGATAGCAAAAATCATAAAATCTCTTTCTATACAAGAATTTCGAGGTATTTAAGACATCCAAATTCTTAGAAGCTCACATATGATCAAGGTTGTCCAACATTGACCATCCATTCAGATGGTTGGAAATGTAACAGGCCAAAAAACTAAGTTGACGCTCCTCAAAACTCTATAAATTGGCCCCATTCTTAAGGCGAGAGAGTAGAGGAACAAAAGAAACGAAATTCTAGAGTATGTTACGGAGAGAGGTGCAAGTGAGTAATCACATGCTCAACAGCCGCCAACCATCATAGACCACCACCATGTCTATCACCGTCGACCACTGTCGGCGGCGCTATCATCTGTTGCTGCCACCGACCACCAGTTGTCGTCGACCATTGTTTGCAACATTTGTAATCAAAATACAGTTGTTGTGTTAATACTTATATTTCTATTTGTGTTGTATAAATATAAATATAATTTTTTCTCTGTGATTGTAACCATATTTCTAACTGTTATGAGAGAACGACGTATTCATGTACTTACAGTGAATAAATTTAATAGGGACATGCCCCGTGTTGAGTTTTTCCACACGAAAAATCTCAACATTTTTTTTTTATCTGTGTGTGCATTGGTTCTTCGTGAAAAAATGACATTCAGTTTAATAATTATAGCTGAAAAAATGGCATTCAGTTTAACAATTATAGCTGAATAGCTCAATTAAATTATATATAT
>NW_018164444.1:6208218-6215012 GCF_001263595.1 Phalaenopsis equestris
TCAATTAAAATATTGATTAAGAAAATAGAATAAAAATTATTAAATTAGATTCAAATGATGTTTTAATATAAATAATAATTTTTAAATCTTGCTCAAACTCTTATTGTCTTATGACTACATGATTAGGGTTGTTAAAAAGATTCTTTGTTCGTGAACAGCTCGTGTTCGGCTCGTTAAGCAAACGAGCCGAATACGAACACGCTTTTTGAGCTCGAAATATAAACGAGGTGTTCGGCTCGTTTACACCCCTACTCTCATGAAGGAATGATAGAAATTTTGAAGCCTGAAGAGGACTAAAGCTTATAGAAGGAGTTGAAGTCCAATATTATTTTGTCGCTGACCACCGTCAACAACCACTCCCCAACTATTGTTGGCCTCCAGTCGCAGGCTGCAGCTGACCATCATCGACTACGACTCGTCGGTTGTCGTCGACCACCATTGACTGTTGCACACTTCATACGACGTTCGCTCGCTCACTGCCAATTCACAATTATTTATTTTTCATATTTTATAGCACATTGAACAGTAAAATTAATAGATTATTAAATTTATATTTATTGTAATAAATGTTTGCATTCATCAATTCCACCACGGAGAGAGTGAAGGCTTCTGAATAAGAAACAATTCACAATTACCTGAGAGTACTCGAGACTTCTCCTTACAGTTGAATCTTTCGAGCCCCTAGAGGAAAGAAACTTTGAACTCAATGGTAGATTCATACGACCACACTTCAAGACATAGCCAATAAAGTCATTGGCAGTGAAATGCACCATTATAATCAAATATGATTCTATATGTCTTTTGAAAAAACTCAATAGGGCATAACACTTGTTGTTGCTTTCTCATACCTCTAGTAATATATAGAGAGAACTCACTATTTTATCATTTTATTCTATTTTTCTTTTCAAAGCTGTTTGTCAAAGAGATAAGAGAATCGAAAAACTAAATGTACGCCCAAAATGAATTGCTAAGCAACATGAAAGCCCAAATGCTAAATGAGTCTCATGGCATAATGAATCAATCCCAAATAGTTGTGCATCTAGTGACCCGATGCTGACCAAATCAATCACACTCTTTTGATAAACCTTCTAAAGTGACAAGTTGCAGAGCTCCTTACGACAAAATGATTTTGCGAGTACTTCTGAAGTACGTCAGCATTCCAACAAATTTTTAGAATGGGTCTACCATATCTCAATTTTCAAGCGAGCTCTTCAAGTCAAACTTTCTACATTATCCGAGTTCATAATTCATACTGGTATGAGTTGGTTGAACTTTCTCACCGAACTCGCATACAACTACTTAATCATACCATTGAGCTCAACGAGCAACTCCTGGATGTGGTTTACGAAAACATACATACCATCATTTATTAATAACATATGAATACATAACGACTGTCTTGTTGAAAGCGAGCCTGCTCAAGCCCTGTATTACATAGATTATAATATAACTTTTACATAAGCTTCCGATTATATAAATAAATAAAAAAAAAAAAAAAGATGAGAAGTGGTCCTCTCCCTCTCCCTCTCCTAATCCCGCACCCTAAAAAAAACTATAAAATCTCCTCAATCTTCTTCTCACTTCTAATTCTAGAAACTCTCCCAGATTATATGAATTCTTGAATTATACGAGATTTCAAGTCTCAAAAACAAATAAAAAATTTCACATAAAATATTATATGATTTTAATTATTAAAAAATAAAATACATCATTTCATGTACATATAAGATGTAATCAATGAAAAAAAAGTTGAAGTTTATAATGTAAATAGATTGGAATTGAGTCACATGCTATTTAAATAAATTTATCCGTTGTAATTCGTATGCCTGATTTGGACAAGTGTTCATCTCGCATATCCCATATCACCCAATCTAGCCGGGTCAAAAGAGCGGTCCCATTAAACCGGTCGCCTCACCGAGTCGATTGCTCGGTTCCGCTAAGAAGAAGAGCACGCCAGCGGGAATTCCGCCGTCTTTAACGAGACGCGATTCTCCACGCATCGAAAACTAAGATATTACACGTGTCAAATTATGGGGGCATGCCTTGTCAAATCCTGGCCGTCGCCTTGGGATTTGCATTTGATTCCCGTCTACCTTGAGGTGCTTGCCACGCTATTCCCAAAATAGACTATGTATTTTTTCCTCTGAATCACCTCCATGTATTTATTTCTTTCCATATTTTTCATCCCCCTTTTTATTCGCTTTTTTTTTTAATTTTAATTTTAAATTTATTTAAATGTGCCTAACTAAAGTGCTTATTTATTACTATATCATGCTAGTCTTTATCCACTTTGAGCTTCGCTTTGTAGGGATGGTGAGATTGTCAATATATGTTATGGTTGGGAGGAATTATTACGTGCGAACACTGCGGTGTTCGGTCAGAATTATTTTCATTTTTTTTTTTAAATTTTAGTGGGGCTCACCGAAATACATTGGGACCGTAGATCGGGTGATTTACGGTCCGGATCGGACGCCGTAAGCAAGGTATGAAATAATTTTTCCATGGTTGGCGGGTGAGGTTAGCTTTTTATGTATCAATCATTTAAAATATTATATTTTAAATATAACATTCTCTACTTTATTTATTAGTAAGAGCTTTTGAGTAAAAATTTTTAGTGATTAAAGTATTATATTTAAAATTTATTTGATTAACATATTATAATTAATATTTTGAGTAATTATCATATAAAAAAATATTTTTTTAAGGATAATAGGCTACTTTAATAATGAATTTAGGTACATACTTATATGTGAGGTTTTAAGTAGGGGTGTAAACAGGTTGAATTGAGCTCGAGATACATTTGATGAAAGCTTGAGTTGGCTCATGAACTTGCTTCTTTATTATGAAAGAAATATTATATTAATTTAAACTAGGGTAATAATAAAATGAGAAATAAAATTAATAGTTAGGGGATAAAAAAATAATAAATCATTTGATATAAAATGTATTATGTAATCTTTTAGACAATTTTTTTTATTGATACGAAGATAAAATCTTAAATTTTTAATTTATTTTAGTATACTTTGTAGTAATTAATTTTTAAACGAGCTAGCTCTCAAGCCACTTATAGAGGTGAACTCGAATTTGATCGGCTTAGTTGCAACCCTAGTTTTAAACTTTGTCCTCACGACCTTGTGAGAAGGAGCCAAAGCTCATGGTCATTCGATTATGATAGGTTGAATAATATTGGGGTTTAGATCTTTCTCAGTTTTGCTCACACATACATTTTCATCCTTATGAATCATCTTGACATGCTTCTAATTTTTTATGGTGCTTATGCTTTAATTCCAACAATCTTCCGCTTTAAATACACGATTTCACGCTTTTAAAAGATTGAAATTGCATTTTGTAAGTTACAGGAGAGCTAACACGAAAAACAGAGCAAAACAAAGAGTTTTGGGGAAAATCAGACTGACATAGATAAGTCAGGAATTAGCGTGACCACACCACTTAAGCAGCATGAAAACCCCCAAATTCTAAAGAAGAGCTATGTTTTGGAGGGTTCGGCGTAGTTACGCCGAATTGCAACGTGATCACGCCTCCCAACCTGAGAGGGCAGTGTAATTACCCTGCAAATCGGGTGTGGTCACATTGGCATATAATTTCTGATTTGAAAAATTTTAATTGCGGGACTCCGACGTATTTGGAAAGAATTTTGAACTCATGCTATAAAAATCATGTAATTGGAAGATTTTGGAAGCTTTTGGGGATGATAATTTAGAGGAGGCTAGGTTTTAGAAAGAGATTTTCTCTCTTTTTCGAGATATCTTTGTCATGTTTTTCTTAGAGAGATTTATGAGAGAAATTGAGTGTTGTTCTTGTAAGAGAGGAGATCAAATGACTGTAAGTTATTTTTATCACAATGAAAATGTTTCTTGCAGGTTTTTTTTCAATGAAATTGCCTTTGCTATTTTTATAAGTTATTTTTATCTCAATGAAAATGTTTCTTGCATTTTTTTTTCAATGAAATTGCCTTTGCTATTTTCTCAAGCCATAGTAGCTAAATATTTTTTTCACGCCTTCGTAATTTTTGGGACGAATTTCTTGGATTGATGTTTATCCCTGATTTCTCGTATCGTTTTCTGCACTTTAATTTGATAAAAGTTGTTAGTCAACCTTCTGACTTCATTTAAGCCAAACAAGATCTGTAAAAAATAGAAATATTTTTTTGTGGGTCCCACAACCAATTGAAGGGGTTTTGAATTTATTGGGGACACCATAAAGATAGGTGGAAGCTATCTTAGTGGAATTCCAATTCTTCCTGGGACATAGATATAGGCATAAAAGAACTTAACATCCTTGTGTGACAACAACCATGAAAGAGGAATTTATATGAAATTCAATCCAAGTGCCACACATAAATCACAGAGGCATGATCTTCATCAATCATGGAAAAACAACAAAAAACTTTGATTCCTATTTTCTTTTATTTATTTTCGTTAGAATCAGCCAGACTTAGGATTTACTGTAATTGTTTATAAATCTCACTGAACTAGTTTTGAAAAGGTAGTAAACTATAACTTAAGCTTTTTCAAATCAATTTCCGAACATGCTTCCTCGTGGGAACGATACACGACACTTCTTTAAAGCCGCATATTACTTGGACACGTATATTTGTGTATAGTGGCTATCTGCTTCGCGACTCTTTTGCGGATATCAAGTTTTTGACGTTGTTGCTAGGGTAGTTGCACTAAGAAAATGTTTTGAAACAAAGAAGAACTGTAGATGAACATCTAGAATCTAGGTTCGATATTGTTTCAGTTTTTATTTCTTTGTTGGAAGTTTTTCTTTTCTGATTCTTTCAAATTTTCTGCTGCACTTATATCGCTCTGCATTTTTCTTTGCAGATGTTGCTATAAAAGAAAATATGAAAAAACCAAAATTTTTTTTATTGATAATCATTTTTTTTCTGCATTTGTTTGATTTCACGTTGATTGTGATTGGGTGTTGAATCGACTCTTGTGTGTGCGTGTGTGCGTGTGTGTGTGTGTTGCTGGGGTCAAATTTTTGTGGTGCGTGTGTGCGTGTGTGCGTGTGTGTGTGTGTGTTGCTGGGGTCAAATTTTTGTATTATTTTTTAGTCTTTTTCTTTGAGTCTAGAATCCTTAGTGTGTGAGTTTCACATCCACTTTCCTTTTAATTTGACCTAACACCAATTGACCTTGAGATTGAGAGAACTTTTAGATGTCGTAGGAAAGCACTGACCACACCTATGACACCAGTAGGGATGGCTTACCAAATGAACCCAAATATGCACTTAGCAAATTTTTTAGAAATGCGCACCACCTTTAGGTATAACACTGTCCTCACTGATGGTGTTATAGTAAGGCTTTTTCTCTTTTCCCTTAGCGATATAGCTAAAGTGTGGCTGAACTCTTTAGCCCAATGATCCATCACCACTTGTAATGACCAAAACTATCAAACATAGGAATGATATCACATTATTTTCACAATTTGAGGGAGAAACTATTGATGAGGCCTCGAAGAGATTTAAAGGTTGCTTTGGAATTGTCCCCACCATGCTTGACGCAACTGGCTAACCATCCAAACATTCTATAACAGACTTGTAGATTCCCTTAGGCCCCTTATATAAGTTGTTGTATGAGGTTCGTTGATGACCAAACCTTATGAGGAGGCATATGACTTGATTGAGGAAATGACTACCAATAGCTTTAAATAGACTGTTGAGAGTGTGCAACCCAAAAAGGTAGTTAGCGTCCTTGAATTTGATGTTCTGAATATTTTAGCTAACCAAGTTGATGCCATGTCCAAGAAATTGGATAATCTCACTGTTGACATCATCATTCGATGTCAGAAGCGTAGGGTGTCCACTTAAATGACCTGAGAGTATGCTTCACGCATGTGTAACCTCCCAAGGCCCAAGACATTTGATTTCGATCCTTCAACACATGGTCAAGGGTGCTTTGCTGGAGACTAGTTATTGTGAAGGAGAAGACCGAACAACATTATGCTCGTTTGACGGATTTGATAGGACTGACGAATTTTGCTCGACACGTTACTAGTAAATCAGGCCGTGATTTGGCTTACTTGTCTGCAAAAATATTGTTTAGATGACTTTGGATTGCAAAATGGATATCACAGATTCAAAATGTTGTTTTTACTTAGGTTGGGTTTATCGAGTTAGAACATGGCGTAAAAACCCTAAAAAAGGAGACTCGACCCAACTGGGCCCAGCATGAACACACTTAGATTGGGTGTGGCCACGCTTGTCTTGTGGAGTGACCATGCCAGAAGTCCATACCTTGTTTGATCTGAGCCTTGCAGCGTGACAATGCCTGAGACCGATGTAGTCACACTGATCAGAAAGAGTGGGTGGCGTACTTACGCCACCCTTCGGGTGTGGCCACCCCACCTGCTCTTCCACGACACCTATAGGGTGGTGAGACAATGACGTAACCATGGTGTAGCCACTCTGTCGGAACCCTTTTGTCGAAGTGGTCCTTATTTTTTGGTACAATCGAACCAATGTCTATCAATTAGTGCTGACCTAACAATATCAAAGTACTAAAAATCTCTTTCTTTATCAGGGCAAAGAGTGCCCTTTGGCAGTTGGACACCAAACCTTCATCTCAAGGATGTTGCTCCCTTCTCTAAGCCAAGAACCAATGTCTATCAATTAGTGCTGACCTAACAATGTCAAAGTACTAAAAATCTCTTTCTTTATCAGGGCGAAGAGTGCCCTTTGACAGTTGGACACCAAACCTTCTTCTCAAGGATGTTGCTCCCTTCTCTAAGCCAGTGTCTCATGGATGGCATCCAACTTCTATTCCTTGA
>NW_018164444.1:6215112-6223152 GCF_001263595.1 Phalaenopsis equestris
GAAAGTTTAGCTGTTAGATATGTAAATACATAAAAGAATTGTGTGCTAGGTATGTATACTTCCCAAAAATGTTTACATCTCTGAGAGATGTGATCTTCTTCTTTCTAGTTTGTCTCTTGACCTTCATATTTTTTTCCCTTTTCTCTACCGCCATGGTCGAGAGACCTAATTTCTGGTGGCATAACGCTTTTATTAAATGGCCAAGGCATCGAGGATGGCCTGGTGGGGGCTCCGCACTTAACAGGCAACCCGTTGCAGCCATGTTATGATTTGAAGGGTGGATCGGTAGATTATAAAGCATTGTTGGGGGATTTTAAATCCGGTCATTCTTATGATTTTGCAGTTTTCTGCTTTTAATCCTCTCCAAATTTAGTATCCTTGATTTACGAAATTCTACTGTGCTGGGCTCCCATTAAAGCAGGTGAACCAATGAGAAAAGTAGATGCATATGAATTCAATGGTATGCATTTAAATCTTTATTTTGTTCAGAGATTCTAGTTTTTGTTCTTCATAGAGGGAAGAGATGACGAACCATCAATTGACCTTGAACTTAAGAAGGAATTTTTCTTTGTTTACAAACTATCTTCGAGTTGGCTTCAGATCGCAACCTAAATTCCATTTTTTTTTAAATCTCGCGAAGTGGTCCGGCCAAGCAAACTTGCGTCGAAATGCTATTGTAGTCCGGATTTAGTTTACTATGTTCGGAGTCCTGATTTAATATTTTTTCCCTATACAGGCATGCAAGTCTGCCATTAACTATGGTGAAACATGTGAAGTTTAAATGCATTTGACTTCTATGGTATGTATGTGCCGAATCTTTTTAGGATTTTGAAGCCCATATTGTTTGCAGGCTCATACAATTTAGGAAATACCTGTAAAGGAAGTGATAGAAGGGGAGGAAATGGAAGGAACAAATATGTATTTTGAGAGTTGATTTCCTGTTCTCAAAAAACAATGGCGAGAGATCAGATCCACCTCTATGGCGAGAGATCATCTCTATTTATAAGGCTTGAGATGGCTTCTCCCCACCCATTGGGTTACACAACAGGAAAATTTAATGATTTTAGTGGAATACAGTTATATGAGTTTTTCATTTTATTTTTAAATTCTATTTTTTGGTCTTTGTTGAGGGAAGCAATGTCAAATCATTGATTTATCTTGTACTCGAGATGGAATTTTTTCTTGCAATTAAACTGTGGAGGATGGATTCATGGACATGCAAGGTTGTTATTAAATAAGGTGAACCATTAGAGGTTTAAATATTTATGAATTTAGTGGTATGTATGAAAATTCCCCATTGTTTTTTTTTCTTGCACTGAGATTACTAAGGATGGAAATTTAAAGCACCAAACTACTATGCAGGTAAATATGAAAGTTTAAATGTGAGATATGTAATTGCATAAGAATTGTGTTCCACGTTTGTAAATTACCCTATTACTTTTTTTAGATTTTGTTTCTTGTTCTTCATTGAGGGAAGCGATGACCAACGTTCGATTAACTTTGAAATAAAGATGTAGTTTTTTTTCTTGCGTTGAAACTTTTGACGATTGAGGATGGTCTCGCAAGGGGGGGGGGGGGGGGGAGGGGGGGATAATAAACAACAATACATTGCTAGAGGCTTCTAATACATGCAGGGTTGCCATTAAAAAGTGAATCATGTTAAAGTTTTGGCGATATATATGCAAATACATAAAAATAGGGTGATGTGTATGTTCAACAACAAGTCTATATGAATCTTATTTCTCCATTTTCTCCTATTGAATGTCATATTTTCATTTAGTTCTAATAAATTAAGATCATTTTTTATTCAAAATGTCCAACTCTTTTTAGGTCGACTCGACCTTTTTGACATAAGTTATATCTAAAACGTCTTCTCTCCTAACTGGGTCATTAGATGGTCGATGTTGAATATGACCAAACCATCTAAGACGACTATGGCCCCATTTGGGGTAGTTTATAAGTGCGGGCGGCGTTTTCAAAACGCCGTCATCCTATTTGATAAGTGCGTTCGGACTAAGTTTTTAAAACGGCGTATTTTTATTGTTTAATAAACACGGCCACGGGATCGACACCGCGACCCGCGTTCGCAATTTTTATCCCGCTGCTCTCGTCTCTCTCGCGTCGCATCTCAACTGCCTTCATGAACGAACCTTCGCGATACATAGCTGGGATGGCAATGAAGGGATCGCGGCTTACAAAGACTGCCGAAACTCCCATCTTTCTCATCCTTCCTCACTGCTCCAACCAGAAACCATTGAAGAAGGTAATTACTTCTTTAATCTATTCTGGTGCTGAGTGATCCTCTTTCTAATGCTTGTTCTTTACTTTTTTTCGCTTCACTCTCCTAAATTTTACATTCTCCTTCAGTAGGCTTTCTAGTTAGGATGGTTCTTGCTGTGATGTGCGCCTTAAGTGAAAAAGGAAGGAGCTTTTATGAAACTAGGAAAGCGACGTTTATGAAATGAACCAAATTTTTTTGTTTTTCCATCTTAAAGGCGCATTATAGATGGGCTTTGAGCAAGGAATTTTTTTATCAAAATTGGAGTTACAGCTGAAGCGATCAGCGGCGTTGCCAACAGATTGATAAAACCTTCTAACTTCATCATCTCCCAAAAGGTATCGGAACTCCTCCCCATCGTTTCTTCTATCTCAAAAACATATAGTTTTGCAAAGTCTCATCTTTTAGCAGATTACCCTAACGTTGACGAGTTCACCTTCAACATGCTCTAATTCCTGATGCTTGTTCTGAAATTTCTATAGTTGTCTTATTAAGCTCATCTTTGCAATATATTGCATCATTATTTGCACCTTTTAGAGCTTACTAGTTTTTTGGTCCTATTGGATTGATCACTTGCTCTAAGCGCTGAAACATATATGTTTTGATACTGTATGTAGAAAAAGTAATTGGGATTGCCAGGATGTCAGAACCGATTATGCAGCCATATTTGAACTGAAATTTTTTTAAAATATTCTGTGTAAATTCAGTTTTTTATCACTGAAAAATATTTCTGCATCGTTGAGACATATTGTTAGTCTGCATGAAGATTGAGAAAATAATCATTCTGTAAATGGCTTGCTTGTGTTAGGGAGATGGAAATGAAAGCTATTTATGTGGTATGGAAAGGCTGGCTTGAGTGAGTGAATGAGTTATATCCATAGAGAAGTTTTAGAGCTGAAAAACAAAGTTATAGTGCTTTTGAAAGTTGTTAAATAGAAGAAATTATGTATGTTTTGTGTTAGGAATGGAGTTGTCATTGTTTAAAATAGCTTGGAGGATGCGACGATAGTGGTAGTAGAAAAATGAATTGACAGACACAAATTACATCGATGTTGATGTAGATTAACACAATGTCACATGCATGAAACATTAAGCAATTGTAGAGGCAAATTAGGCACAAGATCATAATAAGCAAGCTTTATTATATGATCCATAATAGATTTTGGAAGCTCAAGCTCTTCAGTTTCTTAATAAGAGTCTTCTAGGTTAGGTTTTGGCGGTATGGTTGGTCATTTTTAAAATTTTTGTAAGGTTGAAGGAGCATAAATGATGGGAATACTAGTTCAAACTTAACTTAGGATTCAAATTTGTTTGAATCTATTGAGGTATCAAAATACAAAAGTTTATGTAATTTGGTGAAGTGTTGGACACTTCAAGCACATGATTTGAAGTGTTTCATCTTTTTTTTGTACTGTTTTGTATTAGTTTTTTTTGCTTTTGCAGTATCGAATATATTGTCAAAACAGTTCTGTTACAAACAACATTACCTAACAGGTGCGGAATTGTCATTTTTCCACAAAAAGTTTGGATAAGCTGTTGATTAACAGTTTATCAGGATAAGCTGCTTATCAGAATAAGCTGGATAAACTGTAGTTGCCCTAAACAGATCCTATGTCTATTCTTGTTTGCCTAGAGCTACCCCAAAATTTCATAAATATATTAGTTTTACATTTTCTCTAAGTGTAAAGACACTCATCCATTTGAGCATTCTCATCTCAATAACACTTAACATAATTTTATAATTCTCTCTTACTGGACAATATTTTGCGCCATAAAGCATTGCAGGTCTCACCATCATCTTATCACACAATAGGCTTGTTGTATTCCTTTACTTCAACCATCCAACTTGAATTCTACTAGAAACATCTCCATTTATATCTCCATCACTTAGAACAATAGACCCGAGATATCTAAAACGTTCACTTCTTTTAATGATTTGATCACCCATTGTTACAACTCCGCAACTAGATCTACTACTAAAGTTGCATTCAATGAATTCAATTTTAGATCTACTCAAAAGAAAGCCTGTAGACTCCAAAGTTGACCTCATACATGAAGTTTTTCTTGAAATCTCTCTTGTTTTATCCACAAGAAGAATATCATCATTAAAAAACATATACTAAGGTCATGTAAATGTCAGATAAGAACATAATATCTTTGTGTTATGTATTTATAGTCTCATTTTATTCAATTTTTAGATTTAATTTCTTGTGAAGTTTTAAGTATTTATGAATTTGGTGGTATGTTTGTATATCCCTCACTTTTATTTTTTTGAAGATTTTTTTTATTGTTCTTCATTGATGGAAGTGATGATGAATCATTGATTGATCTTGAAATAAAGATGTAATTTTTCTTTGCACTGAAATTATTGAGGATGGCCTGGGCAGAGGCTTCTCAGGCAAAACATATAGACATGCAAGGCTGCATTTATAATAAAAATGCACCATGTTAAAGTTTAGGTATTATGTAAATAAATACATAGGAAGTGGGTGGTATGTATGTAAATGCCCCAAAATAGATGCATAATAATTCAGTCGTATGTATGTATTGTCCCTATTTTATTTATTTTTATATTTCATTTCTTGTCAAGTTCAGATTTTGTCACTTTTTCTTCATTGAGGTAAGTGATGATGAATCATCTCTTGATCTTGAAGATAGAATTTTTCCTTTCACTGAAACTATTGAGCATGGCCTCAGCGAAAACTTCTTAGACAACCCATATAAACATGCATGGCTGCCATTCAAAAAAGCAAACCATGTTAAAGTTTAGGTTTTATGTTCTGCAAATACATAGGAATTGGGTGCTATGTATGTAAAGGCCTGAAATAGATACATAATAAATCAGTTTTATGTATGTATAGTCCCTTTTTTTTAATTTTTAGATTTCATTTCTCGTAAAATTTAAATATTTAAGAATTCAGTGCTATGCATGTAAATGTATCATTATTATTATTTTTTAGATTTCGGTCCTCTTTCTTTATCGGGGAAGCGGTGATGAAGCATTGATTGATCTTGAAATAAAGATGAAATTTTTCTTTGCACTAAAACTTTTGAGGATGGCCTGAGGTGAGGCTTCTCAGGTAACCCATTAAGGTCTGCAAGGCTACCATTTAAAAAAGTGAATAAATACACAGGAATTGGGTGGTATGTATCTAAGTGCCCCAAAATATATAATAATTCAGTGTTATGTGTGTATTGTCCCTATTTTATTTGATGTTTAGTTTTTATTTTTTGGTCTTCATTTGGAGAAGCCATGAAATTTGTTCTTATACTGAAACTATTGAGGATGGCCTTGGCGGAGACTTTTCAAGAAACCCGTATAGACGTGCAAATAAGGTGAACCAATTGAAGTTTAAATTCATAAGAATTTGGTGGTATGTATGTAAATCTCCCTTATTTTATTTTATTTTTAGATTTCGTTTCTTTTTCTTTGTTGAGAGAAGCGATGACGAATCAATGATTGGCCTTGAATTGTAGATGAAAATTTGCCGTGTGTTGAAATTATTGACGAAGGCCTGGGGGAGGCTATTCTAGCAATCCGTATAGACATGCAATGTTGCATTTAAATATGGTGAACCATTTGATGTTTAAGTATGCACCCTTCAAATTATGAATATCTACAAAATTAATATTTTTTGTAACTTCATTTATTAAATTCCCATTTAAATATCAAAATTATCAACAAATCCTAACACGTATATTCCTGCATTGACATCAAGGGGATGTATATGTTAAACCGATGCAAATTTGTCTTTTATTAGCCTAAGGGCAATTTAGTCTTTTATTATTTATTATTATTATTTTTAAATAGGGTGTATTAGTTTAGGGTTAGGGTTATGCATAAGATTTTTATTGTGAGTTTTAGGTTTAGGAGGAGAAATTTCTTACATCTCTGTAAGAATTGGGAGAGATTGCCTACCTCTTAAATCATACATGCTTATCTTTATGTATTTGCATTGTTTTGTTTGGTGTTCGTGAAATAAAATATTTGTTGCTCTAATTTTTATGTGAAAATCTGTACCGGTTCCTATCAATCTCCCTTATTTTATTTTATTTTTAGATTTCGTTTCTTTTTCTTTGTTGAGAGAAGCGATGACGAATCAATGATTGGCCTTGAATTGTAGATGAAAATTTGCCGTGTGTTGAAATTATTGATGAAGGCCTGGGGGAGGCTATTCTAGCAATCCGTATAGACATGCAATGTTGCATTTAAATATGATGAACCATTTGATGTTTAAGTATGCACCCTTCAAATTATGAATATCTACAAAATTAATATTTTTTGTAACTTCATTTATTAAATTCCCATTTAAATATCAAAATTATCAACAAATCCTAACACGTATATTCCTGCATTGACATCAAGGGGATGTATATGTTAAACCGATGCAAATTTGTCTTTTATTAGCCTAAGGGCAATTTAGTCTTTTATTATTTATTATTATTTTGTTTAAATAGGGTGTATTAGTTTAGGGTTAGGGTTATGCATAAGATTTTTATTGTGAGTTTTAGGTTTAGGAGTTGGGAGAAATTTCTTACATTTCTGTAAGAATTAGGAGAGATTGCCTACCTCTTAAATCATACGTGCTTATCTTTATGTATTTGCATTGTTTTGTTTGGTGTTCGTGAAATAAAATATTTGTTGCTCTAATTTTTATGTGAAAATCTGTACCGGTTCGAAAATCTGTACCAGTTCCTATCAATGTATTTCATATTAACATGAAGAATAAGCTTAGCTGCCACATTATTTTGTCATTTTGATGAGAAGGGATCATTGTCTTACAACTCGAGCACAGAAGAAATAGCTCCCTTTCTATTACTGCCACCTTTTAGATCGGCCATTTTACATTTGTGCTGTGAGCTCGGTTTCAGTTGTCCTGCAATGCATGTCTGAAAAATTTTATGTAGCAATTGGTGTGTTCTTGCGGCGACGCATTGATATTTTTTGTGTGAATGTGATAAACTCGGACCGGGTTCTCCTACCTAAATTTAATGCGTGATAAGGTCCTGCTGATATGATATGTGGCTTTTAAAGTTTTCTTGATTGCATTTCATTAAGAGGGATTGTATTTGATGGCATTTATTACAAATGAGAAAAGTGTCCGAAGCCCTTCTACATTTTACATGTCATTTTTGTCCCAGAGTCTATAAAAGTTTCAAATTAGTATACTTTGCAGGGACTGTTACAAATTCTTCTGCAACGCCTACTTGATTGCTTCTAAAAAGAAAAAGTAAATTTAAAAATGCTAAATTTGCTTGATTTAAGTGTTTGGTTGGATGTGAATGAAGAGGCTGTGGTCTGTCCAGAGAAATGTTTGATCTTTTTCTTTGGCAAAGTCTAGTTGATAAGAGATGTGCGAAGTGTTTATGTAAATATGAAAGTTTAGGCGTGGGTAGGGGTATAAATGAGCTGAGCTTGAGCAAGCCCAGGCTCGGCTCATCAGCTTATTAAAAAATATCACTATTCGTGATTTGCTTTTTCATATATCGAATGCAAAAAAATTGATCGAGTTCTGCTTATTTGCTTAGCGAGCCGAACATGAGTTGTTCGCAAACAATGAGCCGTCTTGACAGCTCTAGTCACACAGTTGTAGGATGTTAAGAGTAGGGTAAGATTTAAATCTTATTATTTATATTAAAATATTCATTTAAATTGAATTTAATATATTTTTATTCTTTTTTTTTAATAAATAATTTGAATTGATTATAAATCTTTGTAAACTTGCAGTCAATTACATTATTTAAAAATCATACTCATCAAT
>NW_018164444.1:6223208-6239126 GCF_001263595.1 Phalaenopsis equestris
AAAGGACAGAAATATATATATATATATATATATATCGAGCCGAACAATAACAAACAAATCTTTGTTCGTGTTCGGCTTGTTTCTATATCGAGCTCAAAAAAAATATTTGTGTTTGATTTGAGTCAAATACAAACTGATTAACTAGTTGAACACGAATTATTTTTGAATAATGAGTCTTTTTGACAACTCTAAGTGTGAGATATCTAATTACATAAGATTTGTTTGCTACGGAAGTACGTTTCCATAAAAAATAAAAATAAAAAGAAGATGCTTGTTTCGCTATTTGGTTGGATGTATTTAGTTGGAACTAAATTGAAGAGGCTATGATGATATGCCAAGAGGATTCTTCTATCTTTCTTTGACAATAATGACTTTAATGGCCATGCAAATTTTTTCTGGGTCTCAAACTGGAATTTCATGGAAGATTGGCTGAAGTACACTCAGCCAGTGGTGTTAATTGTCAGCTCTATTTTATTTTCATATTTTCCATATTAATTTCATTTAAATTCAAAATGTTAGCGCAGGGCTATCAAACAAAATAATTTTAGCCATTTTTTGGTTTTTGAAACATTCCATTTACTCTCAGTTTCAGCATATTTTGTTTTGTCGACTTTTTAATTGTTCAACAAATGGATTTCTTCATCATAAAAGTGTTGTATGATCTTACTCGTGCAAGAATTTGTAGGCGGCCTTTTGCTATACGGGCATCCTACTTCTGTCATTATTATGAAGAAATTATGTGTATATGTATGTTTGTATATGTATGTGTTTTATATTTATATATACATGTTTACATACGATTGTACCTTTTGCTGGCATATTTCAGAAACATTTTAGCTTGAGCAGTTTAGCTTACCTGTCTTCAGCTTCCATTTCCTCCCATAAGTGTAGTAATTGTTCAAATTTTTATATTCATAAAATCATTATTAAAAACTTGATGGGCGTGTTGGTCACCTATGATGCCATCTTTTCTTTCTTTTGATAAATTAATGATTACGACTGATCCTGATATTTGTTTAACATCGATGAAAAAATTGATCAATCATTGCATTGCTTTATTTAGCGTTTTGTAATTTGGGAATGTTTGGATTTGGTTTTCCTTGCTTTATTAGCCACCTTATTTTTATGAGGATTTATTTTCTATCAATTAGAGTTTCTCGTTCTCTCTCTCTCTAGCTGCCTTTACTAATCTTCACAAACTACTTCATGCTTTACCACATCAACCAAATCATGATTTTTTAGAAACGGACTTCAGTGGCAATGTCTTGAAACATCACTCTCCTATTTTTCAGATCTAAAAACTATGTTTTTTTAATTAGATTTACTTTTTCACAATTTCAAATTAACTAAATTATTTTTATTGAACCGTTTAATTGAATTAACAAACTATTTTTCTATTTCTTAGTTAATGAATTCTTCAATTGATTTTATACAACATATGAACCATATGTGCAGCCTCGGACATGAAAATGGAGAGAAAATTGGATTATCGGAATGCCACATTTAGCTTCCCATTTTTTTGCTGGATTAAAATTAAATCTAGCCATAAATCCTATCAAAATTATGCTACCAAACACTCTCTTCAGGAGCATGATCTTGTCTGGTTCACTCTCTTACTCTGAGTCGTGCAGAAAAAATTTAGATCTCTGCGAGATGAGATATTCTTCACACTGCTGTGTATTTTGACCTTCATATTTTTTCCCTTTTTTTTCCTGGTATGGCCGAGAGACATAAGTTCTGGCCCATTTGAAATTTCTAATATTTTTGTTTTACTGTTTTTTATTTTCAAATATACAATTCTGTGATCGTTTGAGAGTGGAAAAAGTGACTTTTTATTCTTCATAATGCATCTCGATTTATTTTGGGAAAGGAAAAGGAATTTGTAAGTATTGGTATGCTGATATTTGAGATTTCAAGTCCCCGTCATTCCTAGGAATTAACAGATTTTAGGTTTTAATCTTTTTGAAATTTATTAAATTTGGGCTCACATTATTTACTAAATACTACTTGGGTTCTCTCTCTCTCTCTCTCTCTCTCTCTCTCTCTTTTGTGTGTGTGTGTGTGTGTTGCGCTTGTCTTCATTTGGCAATGCTACTTTGTTGTGCAGTCGGTAAACAAGGTGAGCCATATGAAGGGTAAATGCATAAAAATTCAATGGGTATGCATGTAAATCTTTCTTTATTTTATTTTTAGAATCTCATTCTTGTTTTTCATTGCGGGAAGTGATGATGAATCATGAATTGACCTTGAGATATAATTTTATTTTGTTTTAAGACTATCAGAGATGGCAAGTGGGTAAGCCCTTGTAGGCATGGAAGGCTACTATTAAATAATGTGAACCACCACCACAAGAACAACAACAAAACCTTTATCCCACTAAGCGTCGCTACTTGAATCTTTTTTCTCCATTGCATGCTATGTAGTGTCATATTTTCATTTTTTTCTAATAAATTAAGATAATTTTTTATAAATTTTTTATACAATATGTTTTATACAATATGCCCAAGTCTTCCCAGGTCTAACTCTGCCTTTCTTAACATAAGTCGATTCTAAAATATCTACTCTTTTAATAGGATCATCAGATGGTAGACGTTTAATGTTAACAAACCATCTCTGAAGACTCTAATTTTGTCCATCACTGGAGCTACACCAACCCTATCACGGATATATTCATTTTGCCTTTTGTCTCTAAGTGTAAAGCCAAAGTGTAAAGCCACTATTCTCATCTCGACAACACTTAACTTAGTTTTATGCTTCTCTTTTAAAGTCCAACAGTCAACGCTATAGAGCATTGCAGGTCTCACCACCATCTTATAAAATTTTACTTTTATCTAAGCGATACTTTTCTATCACACGGTAGGCCTGAAGCATTCCTTCATTTCAACCAACAAACTTGAATTCTACTAATAACGTCTCCATCAATATCACCATCACTTTGAACAATAGACCCGAGATATCTAAGCGTTCACACCTTTTCATAATTTGATCACCCATAGTTACATTTTTGCCACTAGAGCTACTACTACTAAAATTACATTCCATGTATTCAGTTGTAGTTCTACTCAAACGAAGGCTTTTAAACTCCAAGGTTAGACCTCCATATTTGAAGTTTTTCTTGAGCTTTTTGTCTCGTTTTATCCACGAGAAGGATGTCATCAACAAAAAACATACACCAAGGTACATCATCCTGTACGGTGTCCAGTAAGACCTTCCATAACTAAAGCAAAAAGATTTGGGCTTAAAATGATCCCTGATGTAAACCAACTGAAATAGGAAAATATTTGGTCAATCCTCCTTCAGTTTGAACACAAGTAACAACTCTTGTATTCATATCTTTAATGACTAGAATATAAGTCATATCAACACCTTTCTTCTCAAGAACTCTCCATAGGATATCTCTTGGAACCAGGGATAGGGACTTTTTCCTTGTACTCAGAATATGAAGGATAGCGCTGTGGGAATTTTCTCAGGCAACTTGTATAGACATGGTAGACTGCCATCAAGTAAAATGAACCATGTGAAGAGAATTCGATGGTATGTAAGTAAATCCCCCATTTTTATTTTATTTTTAAATTCTATTTCTTGGTCTTTGTCGAGGGAAGCAACGACGAATCATTGATTGATTTGTACCTAAGATGGATTTTTTTCTTGTAATGAAAACTATTAAGATAGTGTTATGGACATGCAAGGTTGCTACTAAATAAAGCGAATCATGTGAAGTTTAAATATAAAGATTCAATGGTATGTATTAAAATGCCCCATTATTTTTTTTTTTAATTTATTTTTTCAGTCTTCGTCGAGAGAAGCTTTGATGAATCATTGATTGATTTTGAAATAAAGATGAAAATTTTCCTTGCGGTGAAACTATTGAGGATGGTCTTAACTGAGGCTTCTCAGGCAGCCAATATAGACTTGCAATGCTGCCGTTAAATAAGGAGAACCATGTGGTGTTTAAATGCATAAGAATTGAAAGGTATGAATGTGAATATACCTTTTTATTTTACTTTTAGATATTCTTTTTTGTTCTTCGTTTAGAGAAGCGATGAAGAATTAATGATTGATCCTGAGTTAAAGATGAAAATTTTTCTTGTGCTGAAATTATAGAGTACGGCCCGTGGTAGGCTTCTTAGGCAACACCCATATAGGCATGCAAGATTGCCATTAAATAAGTTGAACCATGTGATGTTTAAATATACAGGAATTCAGTTGTATGTATGTAAATCTCCCTTTTTAATTTCTTTAGATTCCATTTCATGTTATATGAGGTAAGCAATGGTGAATCATCAATTGAATTTAAACTAAAGATGGGATTTTTCATTGTTTTCAAATTATTGAGGATGGTCTTGGGGAATGATTTGAGGCAACTGTTATTATGTGAAGTCTGATTGTGTAGATCAAGTTTTAAGCTATTTTTTCTGCAATTTTTTTTTTTCTTGTTGAATTTTGTATTCTTTTGTGCGAGGGGTGGAGTGCAAGTATTCAAGTATGTTCAAACTGGGAAGAAGCTGAAGTGATGTAATTTATACTATTCTCCTCTTTTTTGCTTCTTGGTGGATTTCTTGGTGTGATGCAGCTTCATGATTTTTTCCCATTGTCAGGATTTTGTTATGTTAAATTTGATGTTTTGTGTGCTTTTTATTTTATGCACTTTTGTTTAAAGTTTTGCTTCTAATCTCTTGAATTGGTTTCCACAATTTACATCTCACAACAAAAACTTGTGTAGACATGTAAGGGGCTAAAGGCTGAATTAAAAGATTATTTTAGTTTCTCCTCTTTCTCTCTCTTTTTCTTTATCTCTCTCACCTACTTGTGCTCTCAGGCATATGAGGCATTTGAGGCATTGGGAACAACCCATGAGAGTTGCTTAGCGCCTTGTTAACGATTTTTAGTTTTTGTGCTTCTTAAGGAGGGAGGAAAGTTTCTTCTCTCTCTATTTCTTTCGTAAGTCTGAAAACCATTTGAGCATGTCGTTCTTTCCAAGACTGTGAACTTATGTGTTTGGTAAGTGACATGAGATTTGTTAGGGACGCCAAAAATTTATCCGACACTCCAACTCAACCTGAACTTGCCTTGAGAAATACGGGTTTTGGTTGAATCAAATAAATTTTGGGTTGGGTTTGGGTTAGGAATACTAAACCGTTTAGGTTTATGAGTTGGGTTCGGGTTGACCCACAAACCCAAAATTGACTCGAACGATACCCACAAACCCGAGATTGACTCGAAATCTACTTGAATTTGTCCTGAATTTGACCCACATGGTTGTTCTGCCTTATGTTAAACAAGCTATATGGGTTGGCTTGAAGTCAACCTGTTGACGGTTGGTCGGGTTTGAGCTGGTCTTTCTAACCAATTTAATATTTAGGTTGGGTTTGGGTCATGCAATATCGAGTCGGGTTAATTTCAGGTCAGACTCATGCCTGACCCACAAATTTGAATTGACACCTTAGATTTACTCCATGTGCTTGTGGTTTATCTGGTTCTTTACATTGAATGGGCAAACAATCCTATGAAAATAGGACTACCTCCCTTTGGTCAAAATCACATTTAAATGAAATGTGGATTACATAATTCTCATGTGTTTATGCATTTAACACCTAAAATTTTATATTTATTTATATTACTTCTTAGCGACTAAATTACATCACAATCTACATGGTTTTTTTTTACTTTAGATAATTTAATGTTAGTGATATTTTTGGTGCTAGATATTTAGATACATAAGAATTCTGTGGCGTGCAGGTCAGTAGTTAAGAATCATTTACAAGGCAGGGCCTGAGATTATTTATTCATCGTGAGATAGAAGCTCTTGTAATTTACGCATGTCTTGTTATTTTGATCAATTGTTGTTGCCATCTAACAAATGTACATGAGAATATTCTTACACAACTTTCTCTATGAATGGTTAGGTGATAACAAAATCATCTACACAATTGATATTTTATGTACCAACATTTGTTATATTTCCATTGAAATATCAAAATTCACAACAAGTTCTGACACATTCCAGCACTGACATCGAAGGAAAGTATGTCATATTAGCATGAAGAATATGCAAGTTGCCACATTTTTTCATCCTTTTGAAGATGAGCAGGGAAGAAATAGCTCCCTTTCACATTGGTGTTGTGAGCTCGGTTTGGGTTGGCCTGGAGTGCATGGCTGAAAAATTTTAACTGTCAATTGACCTGTTTCATGAGGCTCTCCTACCTAAGATTAATGGGAGTTAAGGGCCTGCGGATATGTTATGTGGCTGTTATTGTTTTGTTAATTGCGTTTAAGTGGATTGTATTGCAGGGAAATATTACAAATGAGTAAAGTGCCAAAATAGTCCCTTGACTTTTTTACATAAGGTTGTTTAAGAGAGCCTATAAAAGTGCCTTATTAATCTCCAGATCTTTTAAATTTGGGCTGATATGGCTGCTTTGCAAGGAGCTATTCAAATTCTTCCGAAGGCCTATTTGGTTGCTTCGAAACAGAAAATGTAATTTTTAAATGGTAAATTTGCTTAATTTCAGTATTTGGTTGGATGTAAATTGAAGAGGCTGAAGGTCTGTCAAGTGTAATGTGTAATATTTTTTCCTTGGCAAAGTCTAGTTCAATATGGACCTGCTAAGAAGAGATATATGTGACTGTTAAACTTTTATGAATTGTATCATTAAGAGGACATATTGTAGTGACATTTATCTATTTATGCATCCCAGAGTCTATAAAAAATGCTTGTTTTCACTATTTTGTTGGTTGTATTTAGATGGATCTAAGTAGAAAAGGTTATGATGATATGTCAAGTGGTTTGTTCTCTATTTCTTCCGCAGGATTGAATTTAATGGCCTCACAATTTTTTGCAAGGGCTTAAAATGAAATTTCATGGAAGATTGGCTGAAGCACGCTAAGTCTGTCATGTTAACCGCCCGTCGTCTCTTTCATTATCATTTTTTCCTTAATTTCATTTCAATTTTTACGTACACACTACCTTGCCTTCTCTTTTTAAATGTTTTTATTATTATTTTTTTTGTGACGTGATATGAAAGATTTGGGTGGTATAAAAGTAGATATGAGATTACATAAGAATTGGGTGATATGTTTGTAAATGCCCCTAAAATGTTGATTCCGTGGGATTAGCTTTGCCAGAACAGATCAAAGGTATGCTGACCCAATTTCTTGAATTCTTTTGAGCAACATAACAAGAAATTTATAAATTCTGTTTTATTCTTGCCGCCAAACAACCTTCGAGAGCATGATCACTTCTGGTCAGCTCTGTGAGTTGTGCAAAGTGCTATGTATGTAAATATGAAAGTTTAGGTGTTAGATTTGTAAATGCAGAAAGAGTTGTGTGCTAGGTATATAAATTTCTCAATACTTATTACATCTCTGAGAGATGCGATCTTCCTCATTCTAGTCTCTCTCTTGTCCTTCCTTTTTTATTTAATGTTTAAATGCATATGAATTCACTAGTATGTATGTAAACCTTCCTTTTTTATTTTATTTTGTGGATTTTATTTCTTTTTCATTGAGGGAAGTGATGACGAAGCAGTTTGACTTTGAATTAAAGAGGGAATTTTTCTTTGAATTAAAGTTATTGAGGATGGATTGAGGGAGGGATTTTAGGTAACTTTTGTAAGACATGCATGGATGCCGGTAAAGAAGGTGAACTATAGTAGACCTGCCAAGCATAAATCTAAACTGATTATGAGAAATTTTTGCATCACGTCTTAACCCATGTTCAATACTCTATCATAATTTTAATGCATAACACATTAATTTAATTCCTCTATAATTTGCACCCTTTTTATGCATCCCCTTTAGTTTTAAAAAATGGGGACCAAAATACCCTTCCTCAACCTCTCAGACATCTTTTTAGTATTTAAAATAGTATTAAAGAGTATAGTAAGCCAAAAAGCTTTCAAATCTCCTAAATATTTTTAAAATTCAATTGAGATATTATCAGGTACGACTGATTTTTATTTTTTATTTTTCTTTAAAGTCTCTTCAATTCTCTTTTGACTAATGCGATGGAAAAAGTATAAAGTTCTATTATTATTGACGATATTAAGATTACTAAGATGGATCATATTTTCAAAAACTTCATTGAAAAGTTATCGAAATATCTCACCCATTTTTGTTGGATATCTTCTTCTAAGAAAAGCAAATTTTAATTATCATCTTTAAATATCTTACCGGAATACCAAAGTTTAAAACCTAAATTATCAATCTCCTTAGTCTTTTCTCCAACCCACTTAGTTTCTTGAATACATAAGATATTAATTTTTCTATGAATCATAATATCAACAAATTCTACTAATTTACCATTGAGAGTACCTATATTCCAAGATTTTATCCTAATATTAGTTTCATTAGTTTCATGGACTAACTTCTTTACTCGTATTCGCCCGTAATGTGGGAACCCTTGCTTATTTAACACTACACCTGGGTGTCGGTATAGCGGCCCTTGCGCACTTTTCACTGTATTCAGGCTATACAGCGCATCGCTTCCAGGGGACGCCCTAACACTTACACAATAATCAAAAGGATTCATGTCATGATTTTTTTCGACAAGTTTTACACTGGCTGTCGACTACCTAACGCAACCCTCCACTTTTCAATTATTACAAACAAGTAAAGTGCTGAAATAGTCCCTTGACTGTTTACATGAGGTTGTTTTAGAGAGCCTATGAAAGTGGCAAATTATTCTTTATATCTTTTAAATTGGGGCTGAAATAGTCCTATATCATATGGTTGCTTTGCAAGGAGATATTCAAATTCTTCCAAAGGCCTATTTGGTTGCTTCGAAACAGAAAATGTAATTTTTAGAATGGTAAATTTGCAAAATTTCGGTATTTGTTTGGATGTAAACTGTAGAGGCTGATGGTCTGTCAATTGTAATGTGTAATCTTTTTTCCTTGGCAAAGTCTAGTTCAATATGGATCTGCTGAGAAGAAATGTATGTGACTGCTAAACTTTTGTGAATTGCTTCATTAAGAGGACATATTGCAGTTAGGGCTGTTAAAACGGCTCGTTGTTCGCGAACAGCTCGTGTTCGACTCGTTAAGAAGCTCGTGTTCGGCTCGTTAATTTCGTTCGATAAGTTAATGAGCCGAACATGAACTAAGATGTGTCCGTTCGTGTTCGGCTTGTTTTGGCTCGAAATACTACTCATCAAGTTTATATATAAAGTAGTATTTTAAAAAAAATCTAATTGACTACAAGGATACAAAGACTTATAATCAATTAAAATATTGATTAAAAAAAAGAAATTATTAAATTAGATTCAAATGATTCCAAGAAAAGGCCCGAGGGGGACATACTCCCATGCTTGGATATCCCTGGCTGTAAAAGCAGCTCCAGTTATTGGAAACGTCAATGCAAGCTAAGCAACAAATTGAAATAACAGAAAGAAGAACGGTAATCACCACTCCAGTCATTCATAAGCACAAGTCCAAAAATGTGGTCATATGCCTCGCTAACATTGGCTCGTTTACACCCCTAATTGCAGTGACATTTATCTATTTATGCATCCCTGAGTCTATAAAAATGCTTTTTTTCACTATTTGGTTGGATGTATTTAGATGGATCTAAATAGAAAAGGCTATGATGATACGTTAACTGGTTTGTTCTCTATTTCTTCGGCAGGATTGATTTTAACGGCCACACAAATTTTTGCAAGGGCTTAAAATGGAATTTCATGGAAGATTGGCTGAAGCGCGCCAAGTCTGTCATGTTAACTGTCAGTTGTCTCTTTTATTTTCATTTTTCCATGTTAATTTCATTTTAGTTTGATGTTAGAGCGAAGGCTTTTTTTTTTTTTAATTCTAATAGATTAAGATCATTTTTTATACAATATTTCTAAGTTTTTGTAGGTCTACCTCTGCTTTTTTTAACATAAGTTGAATCTAAAACATCTATGCTCCTAATCGGATCGTCAGATTGTCGACATTTAATGTGACTAAACCATCTAAGACGACTTTCTCTAATTTTGTACTTCACAGGAGCTACACCAAGCTCCTGCTACACCAACGCTATCACGGATATATTCATATCGCATTTTTTCTGTAATTGTAAAGCCACTCATTCACCTAAGCATTCTCATCTCGGCAACACTTAACTTAGTTTGTGCTTCGGATTTTAAATGCCATCATTCCTAGGATTTAAGAATTTTGAGGTTTGAATCCTCTCAAATGTACTAAATTTTACTATGCTGGCCTGCCATTAAACAAGGTGAACCATATGAATGTTAAATGTATAATAATTTAGTGTTATGTATGTAAATCTTCCTTATTTTATTCTTAGATCCCAGTTCAGTTCTTGTTCTTCATTGAGGGAAGTGATGAAGAATTATTGCTTGGCCGTGAATTATTGCTAGGCTGCCATTAAATAAAATAAACCATGTGAAATTTTCATTCATAAGAGTTCAGTGCTATGTATGTTACCATTTTCATTTTATTTTTAAAATTTATTTCTTGTTATTAAGATGGAATTTTTTCTTGTAGTCCATGCGAGGCTGCTATTAAATAGGGCAAATCATGTGAAGTTTAAATATTTAAGAATTCAGTGGCTTGTATATAAATGCACAATCAATGTTCTTCCTTGCACTGGAACTAGAGTATGGAATTTTAAGCACCAAAGTGCTGTGTAGGTAAATATGAAAGTTCAGATGTGAGATATGTAAATACTTAAGGAGTGTGTGCTAGATATGTAACTTTTCCTTTTTTTCTTAAATTTTAGGTCTTTTTGGTGCAACTGCAGCTTATTGAATAATCTATTGATAAGTTGATTAAAAATAATCTAATGATAAGCTAGGTGCGGTAACTATTATAAATTTTTATTTTTTTGGAGAAGTTATATCTTTGCCAGTCACCACACTTAGATAGGTGCGGTGTGAAAATGTTGTTTTCAACGTTTTGAAAACGCATAAGTTGCCAAAATGTAGTTTACCCAAACAGACATATAGCATGCAAGGCTGCGATTAAATAAATTGAACCATGTTAAAGTAGGTGATATACATGTAAATACATAAAAGTTGGGTGGTATGTTGAGAAAAGCGATGACGATAAAGATGGATTTTTCCTTCAAGGATGGTCTTGGGGGGGCTTCTTAGGCAACCCCCTATAGACATGCAAGGTTGCCATTAAATAAGGCAGACCATGTTATGTTTAAAAATATAAGAAATCAGTGGTATGTATGTAAATCTCCCTTTTATATTTAATTTATAGATTTTGTTGCTTGTTCTTCATTGAGTGAAGTGACGTGGTTTCACCATCGATTCATTTTGAATTGAAAATGAAAATTTTCTATGTACTAAAATTATTGACGGCTAGCAGCACACTGCTTAGGCAACCTGTGTGGACATTCATGGATGCCAGTAAATAAGATGACTAGTGAATTTTCAATACATCTGAATTAAATGGTACGTGTGCTTTGTTTTTATTTATTTTATATTTTATTTCTTGTTTTTCATTGAGGGAAGCAATGAAGAATCATGAATTGACGGTGAACTATAGATGGTTTTTTTTTTCTCTTTTTTGTTGTATTGGAACTAGCATAAGGTTGTCATTAAACTAAAGGCTCATCATGTGAAGTTTGTCATGTATGTAAGGGGCTGTATGGCAACGGATGAGATTTAAGTTAGGAGGATTTTGTAAATCTCCTAAATCTGGGTTTAGATATCTTGAAAGTATTAAATCCCTAAAACTATGGCAACAGTTATGTTAAATCCTTTGAAGTTTGTATGCTCTTAAAACATTCTAAAATTGTCAAAATCTGCTAGTTTCTTCAATTCAATTAATATTTTATTTTAAATTATGATAATTAATTATCACATATTTAACTAACTAATTGATGGTGTAACTAATCAGTACAGAAATTGTTAGGAAATGAGCACATACTAAGGGAAGAAGTATAGATGAATTTAGGAGGCTAAGAAGGGAAAATATTATTTTTGATGGTGTGACTAAACTTTTTCAAATATCAATTAAAAAAGAGGGCAAAATAGCGTAAATGTTGGTTGCACTTCTAACAAAGAGATGTCGAGAACTGTACATACGTTCGTTGGCCTTATAGATAAGTAAAAAGTATAGAAACTCTAATACAAAACATCAATGTTTTCGCATTTTACTCTCTTCATCAATACTCTAAACAATATTTTTATAATGAGTAAGTCGAATTAATTCTAATCACCGCAGCAGCAATATCACTATTAATTTTTAAAAGGGATTTAGAGCACCGAAGTGTTATATTAATACCAAAGTTAGGTGTGAGATACATAAATACATAATAGGATGGTCTTGGAAACAAGCGAGGCTACTATTAAATAAGGTAAATCATGCGAGTTTAAATATTTAAGAATTCAGTGGTTTGTATGTAAATACCCGTTATTTTTCCTCACACTGAAACTACTGAGCATGGAATTTTAAAGCATCAAAGTGCTGTGTTGGTAAATATGAAGGCTTAAATGTGAGATATATAAATACATAAGAACTGTGTGTTAGGTATGTAAATTTTCTTATTAATATTTTTTTAGATTTCATTCTTGTTCCTTCATTGAGGGAAGCAATGAAGAATCATTGGTGATCTTGACATAAAGTTGGAATTTTTTTTTGCACTGACTCTTATTGAGGATGGGCTGTGAAGAAGCTTTTCAAGGAACCCATATGGACATGCAAGGCTGCCACCAAATAAAGTGAACCTTGTTAAAGTAGGTGATATATATGTAAATACATAAGAATTGGATGGTAGGCTGAGATAAGCGATGACGAATCCGTTATTGATTATGAATTAAAGATGGAATTTTTCCTCATGTTGAAATTATTAAGGATGGCCTGTGGGAGGCTTCTCAGGCTTATAGACACACAAGGTTGCCGTTGAATAAGGTGAAACATGTTATGTTTAAATGTATAGGAATTCAGTGGTATGTATGTAAATCTTCATTTATTATTTCATTTTTAATTTTTTTTTCGTTTTATCTTGTTCTTCATTGAGGGAAGCAATGATGATTCATCGGTTGACTCTGAATTGAAGATGGAAATTTTATTTGTACTAAAATTATTGAGGATGGCTTGAAGGATGCTGCTTAGGCAACCTGTATGGACATTCAAGGATGCTGGTAAATAAGGTTCTCTCATCTCGCTCTCTTCATCAGTACTCTATACAATATTTTCGTAAGTTGTAAGTCAAATTAATTTTAAACACGGCAGCAACATCATCACTATTATCAATTTTTAAAAGTGAAATAAAAATTTTCATGGGTAGATGTAAAGTACTGAAGTGTTATGTATAAAAAAATCAAAGGTGTGAGATCCATAAATACATGAGGGTTGTGTGCTAGGTATGCTAATTTGTCTTTATAGGTATGCTAATTTGTCTTTAAAAAGGATAATTTATATGCATAGCACACAATTATTATATATTTACGTATCTCAAACCTAAAACAACCCCTTATTCATTTTTTTAGTTTTTGAAATATTCAGTTTATTCGCAATTCCAGCATATATATATATTTTTTGTTGACTTCTTTATTGATCAACAAATAAATTCTTTCATCATAAAGTCAAGTGTTTCGTGATCTTACTCTTGCAAGAATTTCTAGGCGGCCTTTTGCTGTGGAGGCTTCTTACTGTTGCAATTTCTTCTGAAGAAAGCACATGGAAAACTACTCTCTTAACATTGTCATAACTTTGCCTCATAAGCAGTATCGTCTTAAAGCTTGTATTGACTTGTCAATGGTTGCAGGAATTATATCCACACTATTATTCATATGATTTGGCTTACTTCATCTCATAGTGAACGTTTTAATTGAAATATAAAAAAAATTAATAAATTTTGAAGCTTACAGATTGCCTGTGACATATAACTAGTAATTTAGTATTTTCATTATCTCTACTACTGTATGAGACATCGCACATGTATGAACTGTTACAAGTGGCATGCATTTGTTTATATAACTATCTATATACAACAAAAAATAATATAAATGAATCCTAGTTGGTTCCTAAATGGCAGCTATTTATAAATACTTAAAAGAAAAAATGAGTCCAAGTTGGTTCCTAAATGGCAGCTATTTATAAATACTTGAGCTAATTGATAAGAGATTAATATGTTAGCTCTGTTTTCCTTTGCTGCTCAGCTGTTTGATACAACAATGACAACAACAAGCCTTTATCCCATTAATTTGGGTTGACTACATGAGTCCTTTTTCTCCACCATGTCCTATTGAGTGTCATATTTTCATTTAATTCTTATAAATTAAGATTTTTTTTTACACAACATGCCCCAATTTTTTTAGGCCTACATCTACCTTTATTAGCATAAGTCAACTCTAAAACATCTACTCTCCTAACAGGGTCATCAGATTTTCAATGTTTAATGCGACCAAACCATGTAGGGCGACTCTCTAATCTTATGTGCTCTGCTGGTCGACGTCATATATATTTAATTTTCTATTTAATATATCAATAGCATACTCAACGTGTTGATACTTTTCTATTCAGCAATTTAAACTCTAAAGTAATTAAGCTTTTGTTGACCCTGGCTATACAGTTCCTGTTAGCAAATTGGTCGTCTGTCAGCTCGGTTTTTGTTTTGTTTTGTGCTTCCAAAGCTAAATTTTGATCAATATCTCGTCTTAGGAACATTTTTGTGATTTCCTCGGGTTCTTTTTAAATGCATTGATGATCTTGTTGCTAGGTAGTTTGCTATCATGATTCTTACATGTGTTCATCTTCTGCTTCCAACCTACCCTTTCATTAAAAAATTGATTCTTTGGGATTAAGTTGCCAGTACAGATCAAAGGTATGCTTTTCCAACTTACTGAATTCTTTTGAGCAGCTTACCAAAATGCTGATGTCTATTTTCTTTTCATATTTGGAACCGTTTTTTACAGGCTTTGAAGCAAAGAAATCTTTCAGCAGCGGCAATGACTTTTCTGATTATTGTTCCTCTTTGGCCCCCTTCTGAGTATGGTCCAATTTGATCACATCCAAAATGATGCATATTTAGTATGAGAGATTATGGGCGGAACCTAAACTCTAGACCCTAAAGTGTCATAATGGTCACTCATTTGTAATTGGTTAGATGTGAAACTTGTGTACATTTTTATTTTGTAGTGTTTTGCACTAGATATTTGTTTTTAAAGTATATAATGTATTGATATGAAGAATTCTGTTGCAAATAATATTACTATACAATGACAGAATGATTATTTATCTTGAAACAGCTATAACACAGTTGTTTTCAAACTGCAAAAAATAGTCAGTTTATCCGTAACAACTTATTATTAAGCTGCAGTTGTCTCAAAACAGACCCTTGAGTGTCAATTTTTTTTCATTTTAACTTTTCTTTTCATCCCTTCTATTTAGATTTTCTTTTAAATTTGATTATTTCTCTTATCTTTTATAGAGAATCATTTTATTGATAAAATAATATTAGTAATTTTAAACGTCATTTTATTCTCTTATAGAATTGAGCTTATCAAAGTTCAATAATAAATTTCTTTTTGAAAAATCATAGTTTATAAGATACTTATCGCCGTTATGTTATAACAATGATGATATGTTTAAATCTTATAGCCTACTAATTGATCAAATTCGTTTGAAGTTAATCATGTGAATTAAGTGTTTTGAAATAAAATATATCATTAGAATTACCTACTAGCTCTATTTAAAAAATAAAAAAGATTAATATATTAAGAAATTAACTTTTTAATTTACTGCTAATTAAATTTCTAAATAACTATTTAATTACTACTTCTATTGAGGATTCTTGTTTATTAAACAGTAAATAAGACTAAAGCCATGATAATTATCTTTAAATTAATTGCTTGAACCCAACTTTTTGAATAAATCAATAATTTCATTAAATCAATTGTTAATCATACATACATACATATATATATATATATATATATACATATATATATATATATATATACAT
>NW_018164444.1:6239527-6242084 GCF_001263595.1 Phalaenopsis equestris
TATATATATTAAAGTTGTTCAAATAAAAGCTTATTCATAATTTTCTTTTTTAAGTCCATCCGAAACTTGTTATTTACAAATCTATCATTCTTTTTCGTCCACTTTTCAATGTCTCGATGAAATATCAAAATTCAAGACAAAAGCCCGACCCATATTTTTCATTTTTATCAAATATTAAATAGTTTTGAAAGTGGCGTGTGTAAATAAAAATCAGATTTTTTAATTTATAAATATTGATATTTCACACGATTTGAATTATTTTTATTTTTATTTTTTTAATGAAAGCAGAATCATCATCAGTCCACAGACTGGTCACTCTAATCGTGCTAGAACTACTGACAACCTAAGAGTGTCGGGGGCAACGATCCCACCAAGAATCGGCGAATAGTACAGAAGAAAAGTTGGGCAAAAGTTAAGCGCATTAAGGGTCTGTTTGGGGCAGCTTATTTAGTGCGGTGACATTTTGAAAATGCATCTGGACTGTTTGGATAAACTGCATTTTGGCAGCTTATGTTTATCATTTATGGACCGTTTGGAGCAGCTTATTTAATGTTCCATATCTTGTAAAAATTATTTAGTGTGGTGGCATTTTAATCAGCTTATCAGCAGATTATTTAATAAGTTGCAGCTGTCCCAAACAGACCCTAAATCGACCTTATGCACTT
Organism: Phalaenopsis equestris; assembly: GCF_001263595.1. Taxonomy (NCBI): domain Eukaryota; kingdom Viridiplantae; phylum Streptophyta; class Magnoliopsida; order Asparagales; family Orchidaceae; genus Phalaenopsis; species Phalaenopsis equestris. The sequence continues at coordinate 6,240,193 of NW_018164444.1, forward strand.
AATTATACAACAAATCATTTTTCTCTATTGTATCCTATTTATTGTCATATTTTCATTTAGTTCTAGTAAATTAAGATTATTTTGTATACAATAAGCCCAAGTCTTCCTAGGTCCACCTCTGTCTTTCTTAACACAAGTCGAATCTAAAACATCTAATCTCCTAATCGGATCATCAGATGGTCGACGTTTAATGTGACCAAACCATCTAAGACTACTTTCTCTAATTTTATCCGTCACATGAGCTACACCAACCCTATCGCGGTTATATTCATTTCACATTTTGTCTCTAAGTCTAAAGCCACTCATCCACCCAATCATTCTCATCTCGACAACACTTAACTTATGATTATGCTTCTCTTTTAAAGGCCAACATTCAGCGCCATAGAGCATTGCAGGTCTCACCACCGTCTTACAAAATTTTCCTTTTAGTCTAAGCGGTACTTTTCTATCACACAAAAAGTCCGGAAGCATTCCTCCACTCCAACCAACCAGCTTGAATTCTACTATTAAACTCTGCATCTATATCACCATCGCTTTGAACAATGGACCCAAGATATCTAAATCGTTCACACCTTTTAATAATCTGATCACTCAAAGTCACACTCAATTATAGAATAAACAAAATTAAAGTGTACTAAGAGTCAATGTTTACACTTCCAAATTTTGGTTTATATTTACAGATAGCTGCCATGGATTGTTAATTATGCATTAATTTCTACATCATGTTGCTAATCCCAATCTATAAATGCTATCAAGAAGAATCTTTTTCACTGTTTTTCTGCAATTCAAATCAGCACATGCATTAGACCGATTGAAAAGTCAAAATTATTCTTTTTTGTTTTTCTTAAGAACTTCATAGGCTTCAATTTAAAATGTTTTTGTAAATTAAAAATGATTGTTATTTTAATTATTTTTTTTATATTTAATTTTCTATATATGTTTGCATGTCAAAGTGCCGGTATTATCCTTAGTATTATATTAAAATGTAGTTTGACTTTCTTTTTTATTTTAAAGATATTATATTTTTATGTAGTATTATTTCCTTGGTGAGCTAGTGTTTATCTTTTTATTCGGTTGTCCTTTTTAGTTCGGTCAGGTCAGCTCCATGCGATTGGTAGTTCTTTGTGTTTGTCGGGATTGATTCTTAGACATGTTCGTGTTCAACTCATTTATAAATCGAGCTTATCAAAAAAAATTATTAGTGTTTGGTTCTTATGCTTGGTGAGCAAATCAATTACGAGCTACTTAGTAATGCTACTTAGTAAGCGGAACATGTGTAGTTCTTAAACAATAAGCTTTTCTGACAGGCCTAACCTAAGATTTAGAATGTAAATAAAGAGTCAGAGAGTGTATGTGTGGGAGAGAGAAATACTTAGGAGCCTTAAGAATATAATATCAATAATGTATTTTTGTATTTCTTTTCATTTTACATGTTAGTGTTCCTATGCATATAGTAGGAAGAAATTATAATGTGAAATATAGGTAATTCATTTTACATAGTATTGGTGTAATTCATAGTTTAATTTGACTAAATCAATTTGAATCAATGGCTTTTGCGAGCTGTTTTGAACTTGAGCTAAACACAAATATGTTTTAGACTCCCTCAAATGCACTCCTAATTTAGGTGTGATTTATAGATAAATTTGAGTTCAACACAATGTACAGTCATATTATATTAAATATGTGAAGCTATAAGTAATTTTTAGTTAGAATATTATCATTTAGATTTCATAAAGATGTTACTATTATTATTATATTTATAAGTGGTGAAACTTTCATTTTCTAGCCATTTCATAGATCTTATGTCGTAGGAGTTTAAACATTAAAATTTTAATAAAATAAACACGCAAATTATAAAATATCACACACACGGAAAATATATATATATATAT
>NW_018164444.1:6242466-6242950 GCF_001263595.1 Phalaenopsis equestris
AAGCCAACAGTTGATATATATATACATATATATATTTAATAGAAGAATAATGTTATTAGTAATTATAAAATATTGAGTGATATATCATTAAGTAAAAAATAAGAAAATTTTACAGGTATATAAGTCATAAACACCGCTGGCAAACATCATATTCCAAATACGTTTGCAACGTACATATAACATTCGTATTAAAGGCATGAGAATAATTTTTGGTCTTTGCAGTCGTTAACCACTGGTGACCACTGCTTACAATAATATAGACTTAACAAGAATATGATGTTCGTTCCTAGCACCTGTATTTTCTTTGTGTTATATGCCGACAAGTGTTGTATTTGGTGTGAAATAGTAACCTTGTCTCCCAGTTGTGTGAAAAAAAGATGTATCACTACAATTGGCCGCGAACACTTTTACGCGGACACCTCTAGCCAAGAAGTATGGATCTTCCCACAGACGGCGCCAATTGTTGTGAGATATGTACTTCCTG
>NW_018164444.1:6243431-6246054 GCF_001263595.1 Phalaenopsis equestris
GGTAGGTGAGATGTGGTAGGTGGCGGTGCCACATTACAAAATTGCCCTTTTACCTTAGTTCATTAATTGGGGGTCAAAATAACACTTTACTATCGTGAATTTTTCAACACGCAATAAATACAATTAATATACATTATTCAGATGACTCAACAAAAAGAGAATAATAAAAGCGTGTTACGCTCTCATTATTCTCTCAATTAAATATTTTTCAATATTTTTAATATATATTTATATATATGTTCATGCTTATCTTTTTGTTCTGATTATTCAAAGTATATCTAAGTTGTTTTACATGCTTTGCTATCTCCTTCTCTCTTTCTACTATTTTATATTCACTTAAGTTAATCCATGACTAGATCATGTTAATTGTCTTCATGGATTGAACATATCTTACCTTTTTTTTATTCAATTGATTAGATAAGTTCTTAAATTTCAATTAATTTTACAAAATCTATTTCAACAAAAAGTATCATAAGCAAATTAACTTTTCTTTTCAAAACTCATATGATTTTCCTAAAAAATATTTACACAAATCACCTCGCACGAACAGACAATCAATCATCGGGCACGACATCGACATGCAAATGAATGAACATGTTCTTATGATAATTGTCCTACCAATCAATATATGTTATCATGGAAATTTTGAATTATCTCTTCATAATATGAGAATTTACAAACATACCATTATAATTCCTATGATAATTGAAAATATTATGAGAAAACGATAGTAATAAAACAAAAAAATTGGACCTAGAAAAATCGATATATAGAAAACAGTGAAACACATAGATTTACGTGGTTTGACAAATTATCTACGTCCACGGAGCTGCAGAGGATTTTATTAGCTTAAGGATTACACCCGTCGATCACCTATACGATTACTAGAAAACGTTCTCTCTCTCCTCTCCTCCTCATCCTCTCTCTCTCTCTACCCGAGAGCTTCAAACCGAAGCACACTGAAAGAAGAACCTGGAAAATTACCAATGACGAAGAGAGATGCCTGGGAAACCAAATCTCGGGAGAAGTTACAAGAGGAGCTAACATGTCTATTTATTAATTTCATCATGTCATTAGACCCATTAATGAATTAATTAAATAATTAATGAATCTCATTAATTATTTCTTTTTCTCTCCTGTAGCAAATCATAGAAAGAATTAAAAATAATTAATTTCGAGTGTCAAATCCAATTTATTATCAAACATGAGAAAATGTTAATTTGAGGAGCCGATCGTCGAATCCAATTTGTTGTCAAACATGAGAAAATGTTAATTTGAGGAGCCGATCAATTTCCATATTCATCAAATGTTATTTTGCATGCTTATTTTATCCACGCATGCCAATCCATGACTAGATCATGTTAATCGCCTTCATGGATAGAACATTTCTTAGCAATATGAATGTTCCCAATCTTCAGAGTTTATCTATTTTGTTATTTATTATTATAATTCCGACCAATTGCACGTTAGCATTTGTCCGGTTATTGTCTGTAAATGACATTAAGCCAACAGTTGTGTTTTTCAGTCCCATCACACAATGGCCGAGAAATTCCAATTATCGCTTAATATATAATACAAGAAATTTACATCCTTACCAATAATTCATTGTATTTACATATCTAACACCCAAAATTTAATAACATATTCGCATGCAAGTAAATTTTGGGTGGCATGCATGTAAGTATGAATGTTTAAATGTTAGATTTATAAACACATAAAAATTATGTGGTATGTATGTGACGAGAAATTATTCCATACGGAGCACTTACGCAGCTCTGCATACGGACTTCCGGTAATATGCTGCAACGTGGAGGTTATTACGAGGTTATTGAAGTGAAACATCAGAGATTGTTGAAGGGTTATTGAGGTGTTATTATGAGATTATTGTAGAGGTTATGCCGGATACGGGGATTATTAGGGTTTTATTAGAGTGTTATTATGAGATTATTGCGGAGTGTAACAATGTAAATTATTAAGAGTGTAACAACGGTGGTTATTGAGAGGTTATTGCGGCGTTATTAAAGTTAATGCTCTATTAACCCCCTAATAACCTTCGCAGTTCGATTTCAATAATCTCCGCAAGGAGATCGGCCCAATATAGCACACATGACCGTATATTATTGGAGTCCACACATAATACTACATATGTGCTCCGTATCTAATAATTTCTATTATGTAACAACCCCAAGAACATTTGTTTAATTTTATAATAGATTTATTTGGAATGTTGAGGATATTTGTTTATTATTTTATAATGCTATATAGACAATATTCACGTGCATGCATGGCAGATAGAATAATGCTCTTATCATAAGGATGTCTCATGCCTTGAAAAGAGAATCTAATATGCGACTAATATATGAGCGGCTACGATCAGGAGAGAAATATTCTGAAAATTTGCAATTTATATATAGCCTGAGCATCATATAGGCTTCTCTTCGAGGCTTAAACCCTAAGAACAAGATAATATATCATATTTTGGTTGATACAGATTAGTTGCGACCAAGCATGTGCTAAGAATATATTGACGTCTAGCTGCTTGATAATTATGTGTGTGTGTGTGTGTGTGTGTGTGTGTGTGTGTGTGTGTGTGTGTGTGTGTGCGTGTGTGGGGGGGGGGGGG
>NW_018164444.1:6246067-6250551 GCF_001263595.1 Phalaenopsis equestris
TGTCTATATATATATATATATATATATATATATATACAACTCATAAACAATACTCAAAAAATAGATTTAATGATGTTTTTTAGAGGGCTATTCGTGTGATTTTAGAAAAAAAAATTGTTATGCAGGAGAAGTATGACCAGCTCTGGGAGAGATAGATGGAAGTGACTAGCCATACCTCATTGTCCGCCAACAATAATGGTAGCCAGTCTACCGCTGCTCAGTGAAAATTTAAGTTGTGAATGCAAGTGATGGGGAAGAAAAAAGGGAGAATGTACGGCCTAGAAGCAAAGGGCATAACATTTGAGGTTGAGTCCTCTCGTACAGCTATGGGTGGCTCTAGCTCGTCATAGACTTAACATGAGGAGCTTGTCAGGCGAGTCATGATGATGAATGAAGAGCATAAACAAGTGCGTAAATGACAACAAATTATTACAAATAATTTAGCATGCTTGACAGAGAGTTTATGATCACTTAGGCAAGCAAAATATGAGTGTTGTGGAGTAGTGTGAGATGGAGGAGGAGCTGGATGAGGATGAGGAGCATGATTAGGATTTTGATTATGTGTTTGTTAATGTTCCACCGCTATAGGGGCTGATTATATATTTTTTCCATTTCTGTTTAATCGAACATTTAATTTCTATAGTAGTGAACTTTGAACACTTTGATCCGTTTATCTTTAATTTCATTTGGTTTCACTATTTAGATATGTTGGAGATTTATTTTATTACTTCTGATGATAGATAAATGTCCTATTATTTTTCTTGTGTTTGTTCTGCACATGTATGTGAAAATCCAATGATTTTGTAGTGTTTTTTTTTTTGTCTGTTACAGGGTTGCGTCAGATTAACATTAGAATATTCTGATGTTAATATGTTGTTCCAACACTTTAGCATCTAATCTTGTCATTGCTAATTGGCGTCCAACTTGGCCAACGCTAATTAGCGTCGAAAGGTAGAATATTTGCATGCCTATATTAACGTCAATACCATCCCAATAGGATGCAAAATCGCTATCTGTCCATTTAAATATCTTGAAAAACTAGGTCTAAGCTAAGTTGAACGGCTTCATTAGGACTAATATGAACTCGTCAGAGCTATCATGAACTCATCAGTATGCTTTCAAACTCACAAGATCATAGTGACCTCATCGTAACATACACATGGCAAGACAAATTTAATTAATGTGTACTCAATTAAACTTAGAAGTTGGTCTTGAGCTTTCATTCATGATAGATGGCTTCGTTCCATCAAGTCGTTGAGATTGTCCTGGCCAATTCAATGACTTCATTCAATGGGATGGCTACTTCAACCAACAAGATGGTCTTTTTCACCGTTGATTTCATTTAAATCAGTTACTGTTCACTATAACTAGAGGTGTAAATAAGCCGAACACAAGCGAGCCCAAGCTCAGCTCTTGTTCGGCTCACTTATATTTCGAGCTCAAAAAGTGTGTTTGTGTTCGGCTCGTTTGCTTAATAAGCCGAACACCGAACACAAGCTGTTTACGAACAAAGAGTCATTTTGGCAACCCTAATCATGTAGCGATAAGATGTTAAGGGTTGGAGCAAGATTTAGAAATTATTGTTTATATTAAAACATCATTAGAATTTAATTTAATAATTTTTATTCTATTTTCTTAATTAATACTTTTAATTGATTATAAATCTTTGTAGTCTTATAGCTAATTTAATTTTTAAAAAATATTACTCATCAATCTATATATATATATATATATATATTTATCTTTATTGATTTGAATTAATTTAAATTCAACTCTGAAAAATTTTATAGTTGTGATATTATATTTTTAATATTGGGTGAAATTATTTTCCATTCGATTGATTAATTATATATTTATTTTCATAAAACATATTTAAGTTCTTAAATCATATTTAATAATTTTGAAATTGTTGAATCTAATATGTTTGGTAGACTACGCTCAAGGAATAGAGCGTTGGACCGAGAGATGGAACGTGAAAGAGCGAAAAAAGAAGAGAGAAGAGAAACACTTCCCGAGCAGGGGAAAATGGAGTGCTCCTGGGCTCTGTGACTCATTTTATTCTATTAAAGATATGTTACAATTGAGATCCCTCTTCCTCCTCTGGAAGGATCTCTTTTACATCATAAAACTCTCATATTTATAGAAGATATGAGGAGGTAGAAAATATACAAAAATTGTTTATTTAGTCATGTTTTGAAGAGAGAAGCGAAAAACATTTTAGTTATTTTTATTTCGACTATTGGTTCATCTCGAGATCGATGTAAACTTTCAAGTTCATGTTTGTCGGCCGATTGAAGTGAGATAGTAGAATTTGGCTGGTCGATTGAAGTGAGCTGACATACTTATTAAATTACCTCGAGATCGATGCAGTCTATTCTTGAATATACAGAAATTAAAATGACTCACCAAATTCTGACAGAAAAATCTCGAAATATAAATATGCCAAACACGAGCTGGGCCTAGACTCGCTCGCGTTCAGCTCGTTTACACCTTTATGTAAGTACCCCAATCAAAAAACGAAAAACTCAAACAGACAACATTAATTAATGCAAGAATTAATGAAAAAAACATAGATTTGAAATCAATGCTAGAAAATGACAGTCTACAATCCCAATTGCAATTGAAATAATAATTAAAAAAAACTAATTAACCACCTCCATCCTTAAACTCCTCCTCCTCCATTGTATCAGTCATCCCCCTCCCCCTGGTCTCCGGCAAGCACACCGCAAACATCCCACAACACCCAATCACCAAACCAAACACCCCAAATGACATCACCCTCCTCCTCCTCCCCTCCGCCACCACCACCGGCGCCACCACCCCTCCCACCACCAACGCCTGCCTCACCATCGCTATCGCCGAGTTCCTCACGCACGTCGGAAAAAGCTCGATGCTGCTTATCAGCACGAAGCTGAACGCCGTGCACGCCGAAAAGAAAGCCGCGAGCTCGGTCGCCATTTCGGCCCACCCCCCTCCGCCGCCCATCGCCGCGCAGGCGATGCTGAATAGTCCGCTGGCGGCGGTGAAGGCGAGGGTGGAGCTGCGGCGGTTCATGCGCGATATGAGGCAGAAGACGAAGAGGGAGGAAGGGAGTTCGGTGAGGGCGTTGAGAGCCACGCTGAGGTAGAGATTGGAGCTGAGGTTACCGAGGTTGAGAGGCATGCCGTAGTAGACCATGCCGACGCCGAAGCTGACGGTCATTAGTGCAGTTAGTCGCCGGAATGCCCAGCGGTTCTGCCATAGCTTCTTGGCGGAGGAGAAGATGTTGTCGGAGGTATCGCGGGCTGCAACAAAAGCAAATTTTGTATATAAAAAAGTGGTTATGCTCTCCTTATAAAAAATATTTCTTCCGGATGAAGTCTGTATGAACGGACGGCCAACGATCACCGGCCACATGTATGTCGATGATGCATATGATGAAGTGGCCTCAGTAGTTGGTCGTCCGGAAGTGTGGTGCGTGGACGAAATGTTCTCCTTTTCTTAGGAGGTAAACTGATCTTATGGACCCAATATAGGAAGGGGTAGAACAATAAAGAATAAAATGATATTTTATAAGGTAAAATTGATATTTTAGGAGAGAAAAGACCAATTTAGACAAAAAACCTTCAACACTACGTACGTCAGTGAGGTTACTCAGAGGGTATTGGGCGTTATATCCGTGTTATACACTCTTTAACCTCCCTGTAACCTAAATATAACCTACAAATATATGAAAACATAAGTGCAGAACTTACTAGAAAGTACAGATATGTTACAAGGGGTATAACGCAGATATAACCTCTCAATACCCTCTGAATAACCTCTCTGATGTACGCATATGAGTCTGCCCTTAATTGTATATTGTAAAATTATTAATTTTATTTTAAGATTATATGATACATATGCATGAATTTAACAATATATTATAAAATTTTCAAAATAAAATCATCAAATTAAAATTTTTATTCTAAATAAAAATAAGATAGGAATATAATCTTTATTTTGTATTAAATTTCTATATTCCAAACGTCAAGAATTTGATTAGGTTGTCCAAATTAATAATATCAAATTAAATTACTGAATTTATTTTAAGATGAATTCAATAAAAAAATTATTTACTTTTCTGCATAAAATATTTATTTTTAAAAAAATTTAATGAATTTAAGACTAATGGGGGCTTATTTTGAGAGAAATATCTGCTAAAAAGGTTTAAAAAGTAAAAGTTGAATTTATTTTGGAGTTTTTGGCTTGATAATTAAAAGGACAGTTTGGTTTATAAAATTAATTAGCCACTCATGTAATGTTAAAGCTGCTAATCAATGTCTAAACTTTACAAATCCAATTCAATTTCACTTCTGCTGGCATGTACTGATTGTCTGTGCCAAGCAAGGAGAATAAAATAATAAACAATAAAAATACTATAAAGTTCTTACTTAAATAAGTCTACTCAATTTGGGCACCACATGCATACCTACTGTGTGCATATATATATATATATATATATA
>NW_018164444.1:6250682-6251405 GCF_001263595.1 Phalaenopsis equestris
TTAGGGCCTATGATGAGAACCCCATGCACCACGGGTGGGTTCGAATCTTGCCAAAGGGGACTTACAATGACCCTACTTACCAACTGGACATAAATGATGCCTAATTATGAAATTTTAACAGCTTCTAATAAATTTAGAAAAATAATTTAAAAATAATAAATTCAATAGCAGACACTCAAAACGTACCTGATTCATCATGCTCTAACAGAATCCCCAAGTTAGAAAAACTGCAACTAACCATATCATCCCTACCCTTCGCCGTCATCTTCCTAATCGTCTCAATAGCCTCGTCCCTCCTTCCCTTCAGCAACAGCCACCTCGGCGACTCCCTCATCACCAAATACACCACCACCGTGTAAACCACCGACGGCACCGCCGTCAACACATAGAGAACCCTCCACGACTCACCCCGCACAACATATGCTATTCCCGGCAAAGATAGAAACCCAATCGTAAAACATACAAATCCAATGATGCTGACACGGTCGCGCCACCGCCGCGAGACTAGCTCGGTGGAAAGAACGAGCGAGGAGGTGCCGACGGTGGCTCGGCCGAAGCCGCAGATGGAGCGGAGGGCGGGGGAGACGCGGGGGGGAACGAGGAGGGAAGGGGAGGCGGCGGTGAGGAGGGAGGAGAGGGACATGATGAGGGAGGAGAGGACGAGCATGTTCTTGCGGCCGAGGCGGGAGTCGGCGAGGGTGGCGAGGAGAAGGCCCCCGGGGA
>NW_018164444.1:6252891-6259591 GCF_001263595.1 Phalaenopsis equestris
TGGGAGCTTCATATATATATATATTCATTTTTTTATTTAAAAAGGAATGACCGGAGGCTATTATATGAGCCCCGACCATCAATCATGCGGCTAAGAATTCAAGTACCACAACCTACACTTGAGGGGAATCAAACTCAAGACCAGAGAAGACCTACAACTGACAAGCAGATGTCTGATCTATTAATCTGAGCAAGCAGCAGATATATAAATGTCTATCTGTGTGTGTATTTACATAACAAATTTAATGATTTTCATGCTCATTATGACTGGATATTCCTTTATATTTTTTATTAAAACTTTGAGATGATTCATGATTAGTAAAACATTTTGTTTAAATTTTTTTCTATCTAAACCCTAAACCTTAAAAAAAAAAAAAAGAAAAAAACACCCTGTTTGTATTCTCGGCCAATTTTTTGTAGTTTAGTTCTATTAAATTTGTTAAATACCATTATATTCATCCTCAGCGTAAGCTTCACATGATCTTACCCATTTCTATCCACACACACACACACATTCTCTCTCTCTCTCTCTCTCTCTCTCTCTCCCCTTCCCTCCGCGCGCACGCGCGTAGGGCTGTATGGATCAAAATCAGCTCAAGGATTGATTCGATCCAAGTTTTGATTGAAAATGAATGTTTTTTCTAGCTGGCTTGAATTACAAATGAGTTGTCTTGAATGTCATTTTTAGCTCGTGAGTCTGATCTGAGTAAAAAAAATGAAAGACTGAGAGAATAAAGTTATTGATTAAAGGAAAAGGAGAAGGTAGGGACAGAGAGGAGATCAAGAAACAAGCACAGGCACAACCAAAACATGAGGCCCACCAAACCGTCAAAGGTGTGATTCCTCACCTATGTAGAATGAGGAAAGAACGAACAACTCAGCTATAAAGCTGAGTTGTCCCACAAAGAACTTATGATTCTATCAGGATCAAGAAAGCCTCTAACATCCTATATCAGACCAGACATCCATCTAGTCACATAAAACAAATGTTAGGTCAGTCAAATAAAAAAAACGAGTATTTTCCATGAGTTATGCAACATGTATTTAGTGATCTATGGTATCCTAATTCTGGAGGCCCAGTTACTATGAGATGGGAATAAATTTATGCATTTCATGATCGTTTAAAACTGGCTCAAAAAACATGCAGAAAAGTATAGACAATAAATAAAAGTGTTTGTTTTAAAATCTTGTGATGTTAGTCCAAAAATTTCTGAAGATAAATATTTTAAAATTAATTTTGTAAATAGTCGTTTATCCTGAAGAGCCTAATTATGATCGTATCCAGACAAAACACGTGCATAAGAAAGAAAGAGCACATGCAAAGTGCACTAAAGAAACACTTAATAAAAAGAATAAAAGGTCGAGTGTCGATGGGCCGACTACATTACTAGAAAAGAAAAATGACGGTAGGGTTCCATATATATATGCTTGATCATAAAAGCTATACAAAAATTATATAATATGGAATTAAGGTAAAAGCCACGAACAAATAGCTCCGGGTCCTTACCACATGGTCCCCGCTCCAAGCTCCAAGACTCGTGCTCATACCTTATTTATAATACATATTCTCCTAAAGGACTTTCAAAATACAAGGACAAAACCTAAAAAAAAAAGACTCGACTTGTAGAAAAAAAGTCAGTACATGCTATCTCATGCAACATGTAAAAGAACATAACCGATGGGAGGAGAGCTAAGCTGCACTTGCTGAAAATGCATTAGTCTTAAATCGTTATTAAGCTCATCCTTATTGGATATGGTTCCCTGCAAGAAAAAAATCATCTTAATATTTTTAGCCCATCACAAACTCGATAAAGCATACAAAAAGGCACGCAAGGTGTACGACAGCTAGCAAAAGCAAATGAACAATAATTTCACATAAAAAAACCCTAACTACACCCTAACCCTAATTCTTAACTGAACTTACAAGGTATTGCTTATACATATATCCACGGGCAAGACATGCAAGTGCAAGGGCTAAGGATCTTCCCATAGAATCTTAATCGAGTCAACAAGCTTGCCACATCCCGAGTATCTGAATGAACTAACCCTCATCACAATGAGCGACGAACATTAGATTAGACCTATGTTTAGAACGATTCTATGAGATCTGATAATAATAAGGTAACCCACGTTACTCGTTCGAACCGTTTTGTTTATTTTTAAAACTCTTGAGTCGCTGACTCGTCTGATTGTTGCCTTATACTTTTTCTTTACAAATAATCCTCTTTTTTGAACCACCGAGATGATTCAAAGAAAGAAGATAACTCAAAAGAGGAGAAAATAAGACAAAATCAGACAAAGAAATTAAGTTAAAAAATAACATATAGAACATATGTAAGGTCATTCTCGTGTGATAGGTCAAGAATATATATTCAAGAACGAGATCAGATTTAAACACCTTGAAACATATATCCACGAAGAAATTACATACATGGGAACCTTTATAACCAAAGAACCAAAATTTTTATTTTGTTCTAGGGTTAAGAGAAACTCCAAAAAAAAAATTATCTCTTTGGTTAATTACACCTTGTGAGATACCAAAAAAAATCTATGTAAATTCAGCTTTACAAAATCAAATTTGAGTATGAGACATATTTATTTCATGGATCGAGATGACTTTCGTGGGATTATGGATTCGATAAATTTAGATTTAATGGATTTGATAAATCCGGATTTAATGGATTTAATAAATTCGGATTTAATGGATTTAATAAATCATATTTAACGCAAACTTAGTTGCGGGCATACGTCTCCTAAATTGGAATTTGGATGGGAACATCTTCTCAAATAATGGCATATAAGAAAAAAAAGCCCTTTAACTTCTGTGAGAAGGTGCTACAAAATCATGGAACACAGTCTCATATAACGATCCCTAAGATCTAGAGGTGAAATAAGGTGGCACTCACAAACTAATAAAGGGCATCCTATGCTAACCCCTTTTGCCTCTTCGATAAAAGGAAAATGATGCCGACTACATGAGGACTTGATGCAACCTATACTTAGCCGACAACATGACTCTAACATATCCTACATGTTTTACATAAGTAATTTATAAAAAATAAAAGGGTAAGAAAATAAGCTTCCACTTGGTCATTTCATGAAATAACATATGCAACTACATAAGCCCTATCAATCAGTTGGACAAAGAAGAATCGTCACCAATACAGAAGGGTGTGCCAACAGTTTAGGAGGGCTAGTCCCCGGGTTAACTATCTATAAAGAGGACCAGATCGTTCAAAACCACCAAAATTAGCCTAGAGACGTGACCATAAAGCCAAAGGAGGTTGTTGCCCATGTGGAAGGTGATATGTAGAATAGAGTGCATAAATTTCTTTATGTTTTTGCACATTTTTATGGATGAAATTTTAATTTATTTATTTTTTCTTGCAAGTATAATAGGTATTAGAAGTGGAGCAAAGTGGAAAAGATATGGAACAAAGTGGCGGAGATTTAAATAAAAGGAGCTCACAAGAGGCTGGGGCCTAAGTGCCAGAACCTTGTGCTCCTAGGCACCAGTCTTTACCCTGACAACCCGAGAGACTGATACCTTGGCGTCGACCATTGGGAGCCAAGGCACTACCTTACTGGCGCCTAAGCATCAGACCAATGGGTGCTTAGGCACCCATACACTACTTGGCAGACAGAGAGGCTGGCACCCATACACGACTTGGCTGCAGAGAAATTGGCGCCTAAGCTCCAACCCTGTTGCGCCTAGGCAACAACAACTGTTGGAGGTAGTTTTTGATGGTTCGACTCTAGTTCGTGGGAAGTTAATCAACCAGACAAAGAGCTTTTATGAGAAGTTTAAACAACATATTTGAGTATGAAAGAGGGGGAAAGAAGGAAGCTTGAAAATGGTTTGCGGGAGGATTAAGTAGGATAGGTTTTCCTTGGTCTTTTGGTGAGGAATTTGTGTTATATTGTGAAGAGATTATTGAGGAGAGTAGAAATGGATCTGGAGATCTCTGGGTCAGAGCTTTGTAAAGGAGAGAAAACTAAGTATTGTGTACTTTTATTATTGTATTTCTGACAGCACAATTATTTAATGGATTTTCTTATTTCCAATGCTTCTTTGTGGTGTGTTCTTCATGCTTTCTAAGTAGTTCTCTTTTACTTTTCTTTGTGATGATTAAGTAGGATGAGGAAGAGTGCAAAATGTTATTAAACATGCTTTTAAGTTCTTAATGTGATGAGTAATCTTTGATTCTTCATTTACTTTTTGTTCTGCCCAAGTGAATTATTAAAATTTGTTGTGATCCATAATAACTCGGGAAAACTATGATAGAACAACTAGGTTATTCACATTGATCTATATGTTATGGTGCAAATACTTTCTGGGGAGATGCAAATGTTAGGGAGTTAGTCTTTGATGGGTTCAAGTTGGAATTTAAGGAATTAAAATCCATTTAACCAAACTTCTTTATGTACTCGGATAACTGTTCATGACATCCTCTCTTGTTGTCATTCAAAGTTTTCTTTAAGATCTGTACAAGCATCTTGTTGAATGCCTCCGCTAAGCCATTTGCCCTCGGATAATGTATTACTTACGATATCACGCTAAACCATTTAAACTATCGAACATGTTAGATCTATTTGGTTTCATTTATTTTAAAATTAAAATATTATATTCAAAATCAATCAATCATAACAATCTCTACAAGAAAAAACAATCAAAATAACCCACAACAAACAAACAAATAAACAAAGCACAACAAAACCAATTGAGACACAAACAAATAAAAACAAACACCACAAAAAAAAAAAAAAAACATCACCAATCAAAACAAGACGGGGAAACACGGTGAAACTACAAAAATCTAATCCTTTCATCCCTAATGAAAACAATTTAAAATTTTCAATTTAAATCTTGCCTTTGAGTTGAGAATTCCTCAGTAGCTCAAGTTCCATTTTTGAATCAAACTCGGTCTCTATTCTAAGTACATTTGTTTACACAGTCCTTTTGGTTTTGTTGATCAATTTGGTCAACACCAATACGTGCGGCGTGCTTGTGCATCACATGGGTCCATTTGCTGATCTTATTTTTTTTAGGTCTAACTAATTCCTCCTTAGGCACCTAAGATCTAGCCATATGACTTTTCTACTGACTATCCTAGCGGACTAGTACTAGGACCAACCCCTCTTAGAAATTCTATCCGCTTCTTAGCTCTTCTTGGGGGTCTCACATGAGTGGTTTTGGATCGCCAGAACTTAGATGGTTGAAACCAATATGATGAAACACAAAGAGAGTTCCTATAAGGATCATAAATACCTTAGGAGAGCCCTTTAGACTTGGGAGCTTCCATCCTATGGTGTACTTTAATTTTCGTACACTAACATCACAATTCAAATCGCTCACACCTTTATTTGTTTTGTAATTAATCAAAACTAAAATCAATTGTCAAAATAATCGACCACGAAATAAATTTAAATAAAACCAAATCTGACGTGTTTTTGACTCAATCGTTGATGAAGTTGCCCAAATGACATCGAATGACGAAACGAACTATGTTGGCACTCTAAATCATCGATTTTACTCGGGAGCACACCCATTTTGATATGCCTCTGAGCATGAATAAATCACAAAAAAATTGATGCGTTTAGGTGAAATAAAAAAAGAGCAAATCTCCCCTATTTAAACTCATGCACTTCCCATTCATAAAACCCTAACACTCATTTCGACCGAACCTCATAAAGTCAAATAAAAGAATAGTTTGGGAAGTCATCGAAGTTCACCTTTATTCAGTGACATTCCCTAGTCCTCACTCATTTGATTTTAAAAATAAATGCTCCTAGTTGATCTTCTCTCACTTGATTTTCCTGCGTCCAACCTTGAAAGCCTAAACTTTGAATTCTTGAAGACAGAACTATTGATCTTAATTGAGAGTCTTCTTAGGTGAGTTTGATTGCCTAAGATGTTATTAATTATAGAGGCTTTGACACATGTAGAAAACATGTACGATACCTACAATTTCTTATTAGCATATGAGTGATATGTTATGATTTACCTATCTATTAGTTTGTTACCATACATGTGCTAATGTAGTACATATTTTTAGCCACCCAACATGTTTATGTTCGAGTGCCTCTATTTATGTTTAGTATTGATTGCACGTTGCATGTTCTCAATACAAAATTAGTTCGGGAAGAGTTATTGTGTAAGCATTTCCCATTAAGTTAAACTAAAGATCTAACTTTAAAGTTTATAAATATTACAGAGCAAAAGAATATAAGACTAAGGAGGATTTTAATAAAAGGTAGAGAGCTTAAATTTCAGTGATAAAACATTCTGAAGGATGTGAATAAGGTTAGCAAGTAATAATACCTGATTTATAACTCTATACCAAATAGATATAATTTTTTGTGTTCTTAATATGAGGAATGAATATTTGAAAATTTAATACCTCAGCACTATAAATCCTGTTACAACTCAGTTAAGAGATTTAATTCTTAGATAATATTGGTTGAATTTCAAATTTTTAGAAAAATTTAGGAAGTAATTATAAATTTGAGTTAGGAAACTAGTATTCAAACTCATTAAAAATCTCTTAACTAGATATAATAATCCTCCTTGAAAATGAACACAAAAAGAAAAGCAAAAGAAAGAGGAAAATTAAAAAGTTCAATGCATAAAGTTTTTTAAAAAAATCGTAATCCTAAGAGATGAATCTTGAGGTTATGCTCCAATAAAAAAATTAATATTG
>NW_018164444.1:6259691-6260530 GCF_001263595.1 Phalaenopsis equestris
ATAGAAATTGAGTGGTATGTATGTAAATCTTTCTAAAGCAAAAGCTGTGGAAATTAGAGAAACATGAACAAGAGTTCCACAAAAACAAGTTCTAACTCTGGAAAAAAAGAGACATTTGCACTCCAACATAGTACAGCCAAATACTCGTTCATATGAGATACACTTGCATTCATTTTATTTAGCACAATCAAAAAGGGTTTACAGAAATTAGGGTTTTAGGGCATAGAGGAAGGAGAGAAATTAAGACAAGTAAAACAACCTCATATCAATGCCAACACGAGATCTCTAACAATAACATCCAAATAAGACCATAATAAAACATAGACTTCAACATATCACACGACGACTACACCGTCTTTAGTGGAAGGATAAAATCTTACAAGGCTTCTTGCTAAACAAATTATTTACAAATATTCATTTTAGTGTTAAATAGACCAAAAAATTTTAGCACAATCTAAGTAGTTATAATCCAAGTTTCAAATAGAAAAAAGAAATAAGAATTTGAATGGAGTTTCATGATACAGAAAAAACAAAATTTTCCATTCAAGAGTAAATAAAACCTCGTCGCACCCCATAGAAATCTACCATTTAATTTAGGCAGTTGGAAAACTTCCAATTAATCAAACAAGCAACAAGTAAATGATGACGACAAAGCTTTAAAAAATTTTCATTTTTCAAAATCACTCTTAATTTATGTTACATGTTGGGAAAAACTAGGAGTATATTATATTTTATTTACAAACATTTTAACTCCTTTTACATATTTTAAAGCAAAAGTTTGCCCAAATCACCCAATTCCTATGGATTTACATATCTAACAAATGGAATAGGGAAACTCT
>NW_018164444.1:6260630-6265402 GCF_001263595.1 Phalaenopsis equestris
CTATTTCATGTAATCCTCCTCAATGGTTTACAAGTCTCTGCAGAGAATTTATAGGCCTTCACAATACATAATGGATACTAATGAAGGCCAATTCTAATAAATTATTAGGATAATTAATTATTTATTTATTTGATTATTTAGCAAATTTTGAAGATATGCAGAGTAGAAAAAAATGAGAAAAAGATTAGAATCAATTTCAAACATTAAAATTTAATCATTAGGATTAGAATATAGATATTCTCTTATTAATATAGCATGTGTATGTACTATTTACTGCCTAGGAGTCATCATAAGAATTTCAACCAACATAGCCCTTTTTATTTAAAAAAATTATTGTTTCACCGGATTGTAAAAAATAGAGCACACTATTTACAAGCTTACAAGCAAGAAGTAAATATAAAGGTAAGACTACAATATTTTATGTTTAGATTACATTTTAAAAAAAAATTTTAGCATGGATAGTGTTTTAACTAATAACATATTAAAGAGCCACTCTTTTACATGAAACGGGTTTGAGAGGTTTCATGAGGATATGGTTGGTGTAAAAAATTTCTCTGCCTAATAAAGTAGTAAAACTTTTTCATGATGATTGTGTATGAAATCAATGATATTGGTCTGCACTTAGGCGTGAACCCAAACCATAAAAAATGGTTAGGTTTGATTCCTTTGTTTTTTACTTATGTATTCTTTCACATATATTACAATTCTCAATATGAAATTTGTTTTCATATAAGAGATATGTTTGAATAATTCATAATATTTTAATTAACTTTAATTCAACTCCTACGTGAGCATGCATCTAATTAACTTCTAATACCGTAGCATGTTAAGTGCTCAAAATTGCATAAATATTTCATTTTTTTTATATAAATGTATGATTATTTTGTGCTATTATGGTATTTTTGGTAGTTTTTTTTATAGGAAATCAACAAGATAATAATTTGATGCAGAGAAATAAACAAAATATTATGAACACTGTTGCAGTGCCAAATGCCCTAAACTCGAGGCAAAACGCAGAGTTGCAAAAAGCAGAGTTAACCTTACACTTCATTTAAAATCCCCTATGGTTGAATGTATATTGAAATGAACTATGATCGAGCAATTTTGATAGAAAGCTAGTAGAAAAATATGGCTGACATGCAATTTCTCTGAAAATGAAGGACTATCTTTTGAAAAACTAAAATATGAGGAATTGAGAATCCTCATGGCTTTTGCATTATTTAGTTTAACCTAAATTGTAATATGATGCCTCAATGCTCCTTGAGTCTAAGTCTTTATGGAGATTAATGAGTGGTTATGTCCTCAATTAATAAAATGTATAGAAAAATTGAATGCATATTACAAATGCTATATCTATTTGTTAGTTCAAAGAAACAATCATAATTTAAAAAAAATACTAAAAACAGTTATTTATATTATTCTATGAAAAATTCTAAATTTTTTCTTGTTGATAGAATAAATTTCAATATAACTAGGGTTGATAATTAAATTGCTTTATATATTTGATCACATTCCTCTAGAAAATTATCTTGTACTCAATTATTATATGACTTGAATATTACATGCATTTGTCTAAATTGTTTAGTGGCTAAATAAAAATTTTTACACTATTGTGAGGGAATCAATGATCAAAATTCAATCAAGTTAATAATAATTTGAAAATATTAGGTTTAAATTCAAATTTTCTTTATTTTTACCATATAACTGTCCAGACATTTGTTATTGTTCAACTTGGTTTTGTAAAAGTATTATGTAGTTCATTTTGTATTCAATTCTATAAATATATGTGCTTATGATGTATGTTAAATAGTGTCATAGCAACAATAAGTGTCATAGTGTCATTTCAATAGCCTCATAGTGCAAAATTAATAACACTGTAGCATCATTCATTTGTTATTTTTTTTATTTAAGTAGTGATTTTTTTTATTTACTTAACTATCATTTTTTATTATCTTATATTATCATTTATGTGATTATTATTAGTGTGGGGTTATCACTAATGCATTATGGTAGTTGTATGCGGAAAGTTAAAAACTATAAAATTAGTGTCATTTGATCTTGAAATTAAAATATCTTTATAAAAATTAGGAAACTTAAAAAGACTAAAGCTCACATGGAAGACATGAAAAACTCGTCAATAGAAAATTTCCAACTTAGACCATTTAGGGATTTTATCAATCCATTGATAGATGAGGTGCATCAAATCATCAACAGACACATTATTCGGGCTAACAACTTTAAACTTATACTATTTATTATCTAAATGATCAAGAACTCAAAGTTTAAGAATTGGCCTATAGAATTCCCAAATTCACATATTTTATGTTCCTAAAAAATTTATGCAAACTTTAATTATAATAATGTCTCATAAGATGCAGTTAGGCTGAGGTTGTTACTATTTTTTCTAAAAAACAATTCAAAAATATGGTTGAATTTACTTTCCCTAGGATCCATTATCACTTGGAATGACTTAGACAAAAAATATTTTTGGTAACTACTTTTTCTTTTAAGATTGTCAAGCTTAAAAATGACTCCATTAGAAACTTATTTATGAAATTTTTGCATTACCCACATGCCTACCTTATTGGCTTATATAGACAGGTGGGATCTTTGAGGCCCATCATAGACATTGCAGTAGAGGAGTCACTTTTGCTTAAACTAATTGAAAAGGAATATTCCTTAATAAAACAAATGGCATCCAATACTTTTCAATGGATTTAAAGGAGATTCCACCCTAAAAAGATAGCTAGAGTTCACTTCCCTGATGTGCTAGTTATGTTGACTTCTTAGTTAGTTGGTATTGTTAAATAATGTTGAATCGAATCCAACTCCGGTGGCACCTATAAGTGGGAAAAACACTTATAGACTAATAGGTGATCTTAATATTTTAGATATGGAGTCGATAAACCTATTAAGTAACACAACCAATAATCTCTACTCTAAAACTTAAAATGCTAGTTAAAAAATTATCTTAATTTTAACTTGAATAACAATCAAAATATATGGAATAATAATTAGACTAGAAACCAACCCAATGTAGTTGATATGTTGATAATTTTGCACTTGTTAATACTTGTATTTTTATATTTTATATGATAATACTACACTTTGAGGAAGGTTTTATGTTGTTTTATAGGTCATAGCAGGAAATGAGATGAATATGAATCAAAATGGTTCGAATGAGATAATGGAGCAAATTTTGCCACTAGGAGCATAGACGCCTGGCTACTGGCGCCTAGGCAACAGTTTTCTCACACCCTCCGCCAACCCAACAATCATTTCCTTATAAATGTTGTAATTTGATGTAGGATTTTTTTTTATGTGTGTGGGCTGCTCTTTCCCACTTACTAATGATTATTTTGGTTGACATTGACACTCTTTTTTTCCTCCCCCTTGGTTTTGGGATTTAGGCTCTGGATGTGTACATATTAGTCTTTGTTGGAGTTTTTTCTTTTATAACTAGTTCTAGTTTGTTCTTTTTGGATGCATCTTGGGATAAAATTTTTTAGTTTATAAGTTTTTTTTGGTTATTTTGGTGAACAATAATGAGGAAGACAACACTACCTACCCGTGGACTCAACCTTCTTCCTTTAGTGGTCAATTTTTCATGGATGGATTTAGGATTGATGCATATGCTTTTCAATATCTTTATGTTGGTGTTTCATCTTTGAAATACAATCTTTTGTCTCGACTGCCTTCTGGTAAGAATATATCTTCCTTGTTCTCTATCTCTGATGATACTTGGAATCAATACATTTTGACTTCCAAGGTAGCCTGAAAGGAGCCAAATCATAGAGTCATCTGTACTCCCTCAACTCTCATTCGTCCTTTGGAGAGATTCATTTTGTGCTTCTATAGCTTCTTTAGAATGTTATTGTTTTGGTTGTCTTTTGTTTCACTCTTACATGTTCATATGTTTTACTTGTGCATAATACCTATTTTCATTTTCTTTTATGATATATTTTATTTATAATTGAAATTGGTAGTTGTGGCCCTCATATTCTCCCATAGAAACTAGCTTCCTTGCCTGAAAAAGTGGACCTTTTCCACATAAAGTTGCAGTTAATATTAGATTTTAAGCACTAAATAATATCATATTTATTTGTTTCCTGTGCCCGATGAACTGTAATTCAAAATAAAGCCAGTAATAATCTCTCCTCAAGCTTCTATTTGGGGCAGCTGTAGCTTATTGAATAATATGTTTATAAGCTAGATAGGGTTGCTATTACAATTTTTTATTCTTATGGAAAAATTAGACCGCAACCAGGAAGCTGTCACAACACGTAGATAAGTGTGATGTGAAAACACTATTTTTATCGTTTTGAAAACGCACAAGCTATCAAAACGAAGTTTACTAAAAAAGATCAGATGCGCTTTCAAATTGCCACCGTACTAAATAAGCTGCCCCAGGCCCTCATAATAATATGGGCAACAAATCAAATGCATAGGGTAAAGCTTAGGATATAAAGGAGATACTCTCTTCAATCAAAGGGGATATGCAAAGGCAGAACTATCAGGCGTGTGGCACGGAACCGCTAACAATCAATCAAATGGCAGAGCTTTTTTGCATCCCTGTGGACCCTCCCTTGATTAATTGGTACGGCGCACATGCCCGCATTTATGCTTATCATCCCTATATAATTTCGAACCTTTTTGGAGATCAAGGATTGATTCGATTGATATATATATATATATATATATATATATATATATATATATATATATACAAATATATACATTTATTTTTTATTTTTTTATCTCCCCCATATACA
>NW_018164444.1:6265807-6275786 GCF_001263595.1 Phalaenopsis equestris
CTCCAAATGACCCTTGAAGAGTTTCAGCTCTCCCCTTAACCTCTTCTCTTTCTTGTGAGCAAGAAAATAAAAGAGAAAATGGAAGTTGTGAGGACTAATAAATGAAAGAAACATGGAATCGATTTAAATGACCAAGTTGCATCTTTCGCTAGCTCCGACACCCATCGGACAAAAAAAAGCATCGAAAGTAGAGGACGATCAAGGGCCTTCAGTGTCTCTCATGGATTATGTTTTGATTGTAGACGAAGAATTTTGACAGCTTGACCCAATTATCCAAGAGACGGCTGGTGTTCTAGAACAACTTGGTACATCAATAACATCCAACATTCCTCTTTTTAAAGTTCAGAAGAATAACGCTTCCATCCAAGATTTACCCATAACTTTCTTCGAATTGGGTAGGGTGTCACGTATGATTGATTGCTTGTTATTAGTCAAAATTTATTCTTTTTTCACATTGTACTTTGATGCTGGTCTGGATGTCGGGGTTTTGGCAAGTCCAAATATTTGACCCACCAATGTCGTTGTTGATTTCGTTTTCATTCCAGCATTTCACTTCAACACCCGACTGAAGAGAGTCAACAATTGATCAATGATGTGGTTAATTAGTTGGCAGATCTTCTTACTACTTCCCAAGGGATGGATGGAGGTCAACAACAGTCTTCTGGGTTGTTAGAACGTAGGGTGAATGAAATGGTTCATTCTTTTGAGTGTGCTGCCAGAGGATCAGATAGTGACATCCTTCGATCAGAGGTGATAGCTCTTCCAACAGAGCTACGGGTTAGTTAGACACAATAGAAGGTTGATTGAGGGAATTATTTCGAGTTTGGTTGAGGACTATTTTTTAAGTGGTTGTTTAGCCGAGGCAAGTCTCAACTCAAGTGGACGGGGTCTCCAAGTGGAAAAATTGTTAGAAATAGTGGAGCCCGATCCACTATGCGTGGGCGGTTACTTTGCTTTGGAGAGTCACACCTCTTCACAAATAACCACTCTTGCCAAATCGTTTTTGAAGTGAAGCATCTCTTCGCTCCCTTCTGTTCGTGATTAAAACTTCGGATGACTCTCCTTGGGTTTTGTGGTCACGCTTTGAGTTCTTCGGTTTCCTCGGGATAGAGGAAGGTTTCCTCGGGGCAGAGGAAGACAATTGCAAGGAGCAGTTCCTTGTGGCAGAAGGAAGAAAAAGGAAGAAGAAGAAGTTTGTTCTCCCTAGTCTTCTTCTTGGTGATTTGTGGCAGAAGAGAAATTGTATTTATTTCTCTTGTAAGTTTATCTTCTTCAGTGCATTTCGGTGTATAGTTTTCTTCGGTGTATCTCGGTATTGAGAGAGAAGAACAGAGAAAGAGAAGAGAGAGAGAACAATGAAGAGTGAGAGATTCCTCTTGTAAGTTGAGGTGATCGACTGGTGTAAATTCCTCAAGTAGTAAAATCTTCTGCAACTCCGTGGACGTAAACAATTTGCTGAACCACGTAAATCTGTGTGTTCCGCTATGTTGTTCTTTTCTGGTGCGATTTTTCTCATTATATTTTTCACTTTGTCGATCGTTCTCCTGTTTGATTTATATATATACCACATCAACTGGTATATCTAGATCTCGCAACAACAAAAAGAGAGAGGAAGGGAGAGAAGAAAATAGAGATTTTCTTGTAAACGTCGAGGCGCTCGACGGTGTAATTCCTCGAAGAAATAAAATTCTCTGCAGCTCCGTGAACGTAGGCAAATTTGCCGAACAACGTAAACCTCTGATGTTTTTCTGCGTGCAATTTTTTCTAGTTCTATTTTTCGCTTTATTGTCGTCGTTTTTAACAACACTTATGCCACATCAGGATTGCTGAGAAGTATTATGGGGCATTTACATTTTTTTTGTTTTGTTTAGTTACTATCATTTTTATTTACTTATGTCATTGTTCAGGTTTTCTCATTTTCATCTAGCTGCACTATCGGAGAGGTTGATTCCAGACGCAGAAAGTGTATTTCATAAACATGTTTTTCTTTGAGCTCTAGTATTTTCAGCTTTCTTTATAAAGCCCAATTGCTAGATTATTACTTTGCCTTTGCCTTGTTTAAGGCAGCCCGCCTTACACCATTCTTTAGTAAGTGCGAAAGAAAGGATTCTACTTCTGCATTTTACATCAAGTGGCACAGACATCTTCCTACTTTTCCACCTTTTTTTGCTTCATGCTCCAGTCTTTGTCCTACTATTGTGTATTGTATGTTTGGAGTAAGATTTAATCTCATGCTTCGAAATTCTTTGTTGATTAACATGTTTGATGATGTCCGACAGGAGTACACTATAATGAATTTGTCTTGTCTTTTGTTCTTCTGTAATAGGCTCAAGATTTGACTCATAACAAACTGCTCCAGGAAGCTCAGATCCGATGGCTGAAACCTTTAGAAGTTTATTTTATATTAAAAACCCAAGAGAGATTCCCAATTGAACCAGAAACTCCAGAAAAACATCCTAGTAATATTGGTCGCTGATCGACCATCCAATAATGCTGATGAAGACATTTTCTGTTTTTTTGTGCATAGAATCACAGAATAAATAGTGATGATTGTATCGATGCTATTTGAAGCTTTGAATCTGCACGATGAGCTTGAGCAGGTCCTTGCAAAGCTATTGCTTTCGGTGAGAAGGAAGAAGAGAGATATTGTTGACGCAAAGATTGTTATAAAACATTTAATCATACTGTTCAAGGAACTATTTTCCTACCTTGCTTCTCCTACTTCAACCGATTCTATAAATTCATCACCTTATCCTCAGCTTTAGCTAATGATCACATAGATTTGGTAAAAGCCATATAGTGGAGGTGACTGGATTCCATTGCCATCAAGTGGTATCGAGCATGTTGTTATCAATTTTTGTGTCTTTCATGTCAGACAACTATTATTAGTGTTATGGGACCATATTTTCCAATACATGTGTGCGCATGACTCAAAACGTCAACATTACATTTTCGCGCCTGAATCAGGCTCAAATTGCCTCAATCATCAGTGAATTAATCTAGATAGTATTAGGTGATGAAACGGACTGCACGAGTGCATCCGAAACATTGACTTAGGAAGGACACTCATATTACAAATTACACGTAAATCGAGACATTTGAACTTAAAAAATTAAATTAAAAAAAATAAAAAAAGGGATAAATCCCTTATAGCAAAGAAGAAAGGGGTGTCCCCACTTTTCCCGCATGATGCCTTACGGAGCCCCCTATCACGCGTTGACTTGCTTGCCCGCTTTCCCTCTCACACACCGACCGCCTCTCACGCGATTAAGCTGAGGATGCCCTCAAGACATAATACCAATACTTAGGAACACACATAGGTTGCCTTTCAATTTTCTCTCTGTAAGCAACCAGATGCTTCAGAAACGTTTTGGTTTTGTTCACCTGTAGTCTTGAGGGGGGTGACGCACATTTCCCAACTGCCAGAGCAAGTACCGACCAAAAACTTCTTTCTTCATTCCTTTATTCAATTCTCACACCACAAGAGTGGGACTCTATAACCAGCAGAAAATTGAGCAAGACCATCCTTATCAATCTTGAACGAGAAGTAGTAATTGAACAAATTAGTTGACCACAGTATGCCCAAAAAGTGGCAAAAGACGACGAATGTCATAATCGTTGAAATCAAGTTTGACATGACTTGCGTAAAAATTACTCCATACTTGTTGAAAACACCTTTCATTTTGGTAAAATACTCGTCATCCGATCGGAACTCATAGTAGCTTGAGGCCCATCAAAATTGATCTTGGTAGAATATTGGGTTGTCTCCAAACCTACTCGTCACCCGATCGAAACTCATAACAGCTTGAAGATTTAGGTGAGCGGTAGGTGAGAAGGTAGGTGAGCGTTAGGTGAGAAGGTAGGTGAACGGTAAGTGAGAAGGTATGTGAGCGGTAGGTGAGATTCTTAATTAGAAAGCTAATTAAATTAAGGTGGATCGGGTCTCCACATTACCCAACAATAAGAACCTCATGTTAGCACACAAACTTTTAAAATTAGAAAAAATAGAAGGTTAAAAGATGTTCATATCCAAAGGTCTGTGGATTCTGCTAATATATCAATTGGAGAAATTTTTTCACTTTTGTAACAATGCAAATACAATATGACAGTGAAAAATTTTCCTGTAAAGATGAAGTCTGAACCCCCAAAAGCCCACTTAATGCAGTATATCGTTTAGATTTCAGGAACTCCTCCTATTCAATGAAAAGAACATCAAAATCAACTTAGTTCACAAATATTGTAGAACCAAAAGATTATAGGGGCATTTACATCAATCCCACCCAATTCATGTGTATTTACACATTTAACACCCATTTTAACTTTAAGAAGGTCAAATACACCTTTTAGTTATATAGAGCAATAAATATAAAAATATGAAAGGCATATAAGTGAAATGAAAGCTGACGAATATATAAAAAATTGTTCAAAAATTTTTTTACCCAATAATAACAAATCTTATATAGTGCAATCTAATGATTTTCTAGATCTTTTCTTTCAAGATAATAAAATATCAGCAAATATGGTGATAATCACTGATTCTTCTATCATGAACTCTAAAGTCTGAATTAAAGGTTCAAATATTTTTAGCATGTCAGATTAAATTGTATTCAGTATAAATTGATTGAGTGGAATTAAAAAACTTTATTGCATTGATTTCATACCAGCATTATCTCTGAGTTGACACGATCCATAAACAAAGTTCGTGTACAAATTTTGCCCTAAATCTCCCCATATGTCGTTAGTTTGTATGCACGCTGCAATATATTGTGTTTATGTCGACCAAGGTTTTTATGTATTTGCACGTTACCGTTAGTTTAGTTAGTGTTGGAACGCCTCTCTGGTGGTCGTAATAGACCGATTGGAGGGATTAGTATCGAAGGCTATGCTGACGTCTCAAACAATCAATTTAATCTATAATTTGACACAACACGTATAAATACTAAGACTACAAGGTAACCAAAACATTTAAATAGAATCATGACATTATAATTTATGTGCAACTTCATATGCGATGTTCTTATGAGACTTCATGGAGAGGGAACAAGAAAACTGCCATTTTCTTTTTCTCAAAGCCATTTTCTTTATCTCAAATCCGCAACAAGCAGAGTCCAATGTTGGTTATCAATATTAATTATTGACACAGATAGTTGTTAGTCTGGAGACAGTTACACAGAGAAATTAAAAAAAAAAAACTAAAAGTTGCAGAGCAGTCTGCCCCTATTGTTCCACAGTTAGTTTCAGAGCAGCCTATTGTTCTCCACAACCTTACTCTCCAACTTTAAACTACATTCTGCTCATCGATGGCGGAGAACCTCAGAGTTATGAAAAAACCTTGCAAGGTAAAAATTCGACCAAGTGGGAGCTTGCCATGAACAAGGAGATGGATTCTCGGCTAGAAAATCAGACTTGGGAGTTGGTAGAACTTCCATATGAGAAGAAAATATTACACAACAAGTGGGTGTACTGGGTGAAGACCTAGCACGATGATAATAAGAGGTGCAAGGCTAGACTTGTTGTAAAAGGATTTCAGCAGAAGCACAATATTGATTATTCAGAGATTTTCTCTCTTGTGGTGAAGCTTACAACAATCAGAATTGTATTGTCTGTGGTGGATATGTTGTTAAATTTAAGGCGAAGAAAAAAACAAGAAATGACACAAATCCAGAAGAACACAAAGATTTAACAAGGTTCGGCAAAGATGTTTACATCCTCGAGAGCAGAGCGACGAATTTCACTATTTCAGAGGAGTAACATAATCATAGGGTTACACATCTATTTATATATAAAACCCACAGATAAATTTACAACCACGCCCTCGCTCCCCCTAACCCACTAATCCAAGAGACACATCTTTACACCAAGAGACACACCTTTTTATTCCAGGAGACACACCTCTCCAAATCCAAGAGACTCCAAATTCCTGGTATATGAGCCATACCTAACAATTCTCCACCTTGGCGAATATCCAGCCCCTTAGGAGAAAAACATCATGGAGTTTCTTACACTGAAGTGGATAGGGCAACATGCCAACTAGGAACTGAAAACATTCAACAAGTTCAAGTAACACAAGAACTTATTGAAAATACCTGGCTTGGTCAACTTTTCTACTGCATTTTCATTCTATGATCCGACAAAGTGAACTCCACCTACAACTATACTCCCCAATAGTTTATAGATATTACCATCAGGTTTCATACCTCGTAATGTCTTCAAAATTCATTGTTGTGTCAACAAATTTTTCACCATTGTTTGTCACAATCTGAAGTTCTCTGTTTCATCGAACTTCATTATCTCAAATTTTGCACCAGACATTGTCATTTGAAATTAATCCTGCAGTGAACTTTTCCTGTCTTGTATTGAAACAAAACATACCACAAATAATTTCAAAGAAACCTGAAATTTTCTCTATCAATTGCAGCAATTTTCCTGCAATTTCTTGTGATTCGTGAATCAAATTTTTCACACGAAACACATTTCCTATTAGCACAAAAAATCAGTCCAAATACTGCAAACACCAGTCGAACTCCACCTGTCACAATTTCTCCTGCGACAAACCTGCGAACGATACCAACCAAACTCCACCTGTCACAATTTCTCCTATGACAAACCTGCGAACAATCCACGAAATTCATGAACTCCACCTGTCGCAATTTTTCTTGCGACAAACTTGCGAACTCCGCTAGCTGAACTCCTCTATTAGCAAAAGCTCCTGTTCGCTCTAACTGCCCGCGAACTCCTGTTCACGAACTCCACCTCGTTGAACACCGCGAAGGTTCGTGAACTGTCGCGCCTCGAACCGTGTGAACGTCGAACGTCTTGTTGCGATGCTGCCCCAAGTTCGCCCAACTCCCCTGACCGCAAGAACTCCTTCCTGCAAGCAGTCACATCAATTTACGAACTGTCGTGACGATTCGCCGACTCCTCTGCAGCTCCCTTGCACAAATTGTTCTATGAAACTGGCGAACCTCCAGCTATTTCTTCACTCGCTTCCAGGAAATAAGTTTTCCTTCGATTTTCAAAGGCAAATCCTCTCAAGGAAAAATCTAGAAGGAATATTCCTCTGGTAGAAATTAAAGATTCTTTTATGCCTTCCCTTCCTCCAAAAAAATAGAATATTCCTGTAGTGCAAATCAAAGATTCCTTTATCCCTTCTTTGCCTCTGCCTGCAGCCATAGAAAATGTAGCCTTTGCCCAGGCTAACTCCCAGGCGGTTCCCTCTTCGCCAATATTCTCGCTGCAGCCAAAGAAGGGAATGTTCTTATTCCCTTAATCCCTCTCCAGGCAGTTATCGAACCGCCTCTGGAACCGATGAAAAATCTTCCTCCCACGCTCCTCTGCCGCAGATCTTCCCGTTCGAAGCGATTTCGCAGGCGAAGAACTCCTTCGCTGCAGAACTCCTCCCGCGGAAAAACCTCGCCAAACTCCTCGCGAACTCCAGCACGAAATTGCCACAGTCGCGAGCTCTTCTTCTCGTTTGTGATTCGCGAACGATAGTGCTCCTCTCGCCTAATCGAGGAACCTTTGCCTTCGCCTCTGCTAAAACTGTCGCAAACTGCTCTGTTCCTCTTCTGCAAACTATGAACTCCTCTGTTCCAATTTTCCACGATCCTCTTCCTCTTCCTTCTTCCTGTGTCGATCTCCTCCGACCTAGAACATAGCCTCGCTTTGATAAAAATTGTTGTTAAATTTAGGGCAAAAAAGAAAACAAGAAATGACACAAATCCAGAAGAACACATAGATTTAACGAGGTTCAACAAAGATGCCTACATCCTCAGGAGCAGAGCGGTGAATTTCACTATTTCAGATGAGTTACATACCCATAGGGTTACACATCTATTTATAGATAAAATCCACAGATAAATTTACAAACACGCCCTCGCTCCCCCCAACCCACTAATCCAAGAGACACTTCTTCACATCAAGAGACACACCTCTTCATTCCAAGAGACAGACATCTTCAAATCCAAGAGACTTCAAATTCTTGGTATATAAGTCAAACCTAACAGTTTACTGAAGATCTCTTCCTTGAACAGTTAGATGTGAAGACAACTTTTCTTCATGGGGATCTTGAAGAATACATCTACATGCACCAACCTGAAGGGTTTGTGGTACAGGGAAAAGAAGAGTCAGTTTACAGATTAAAAAAGAGCTTGTATGGCCTGAAGAAAGCTCCTAGACATTGGTACAAGAAATTTAATAATTTCATGCACAGTGCAGGGTACAACAGATGTCAGACAGATCGCTGTTGTTATGTCAGGTATTTTGACAATTCCTATATCATCTTACTGTTGTATGTGGATGATATGCTTATTGCAGGTACTAGTATATATGAGATCAATAATCTGAAGGAGCAGGTGTCAAAACACTTTGCAATGAAAGATTTGGGAGCGCCAAAACAAATCCTTAGTATGAGAATTGTTAGAGATAGAGTCAGAGGCATGTTGAAACTCTCTCAGGGTGAGTATGAGAAAAAGATACTTAGCAGGTTCAACATGGATAAGGCCAAACCAGTTAGCACACTCTCGAGAAGTCACTTCAGACTCAGCAAGAATCAGTCACCCAAGTCAGAAGTGGAACGAGACCACATGAGTAAGGTTTCTTATGTTTCAGTTATTGGTTCACTTGTGTATGCTATGGTTTGCACCATATCAGATATTGCCCATGCAGTGGGAGTTGTTAGCATATACATGAGTAATCCAGAAAAGGAACATTGGGAAGCAGTGAAGTGGATCTTGAGGTACCTAAGAGGCTCTGTAGAAACTTGCTTGTGTTTCTCAGGAAAGAGTTCAGAGGTACATGACTATGTTGATGTTGATCTAGCTGGAGACATTGATACAAGAAGAAGTACTACATACTATATTTATACTATTGGTGGCACTGCAGTATCTTGAGGCTCTGATATGCAGAAGATGGTTTCGTTGTCTACTACAGAAGCTGAGTATGTAGCAGTGTCAGAGGCTGCAAAAGAAATGATATGGCTACAGGGCTTCTTGGAAGAATTGGACAAGAAGAATCAGAAAGACATTCTCTATAATGATAGTCAGAGTGTCATATTCCTTACCATAAATCTAACATTTTAGTTCAGGATTAAGCACATTCAGATTAGGTATCACTTTATACGGTTATTATTGGATGATAGACAGTTGTTGCTTGAAAAAATTTGTGGAAGCCAAAACACTGCTGATATGTTGACAAAGAGTGTTACTTATGAGAAACTGAAGTTTTGCGCAGCTTCAGTTAGTTTTATAGCTTGAAGACAGGGGCCTTGAGTTACAGAGGGAGAAGGATTGTTTGAAGAAAAGGGCGACGCCGCCAGTGGAGGATATCAATTTGAGGAAGAAGATGTTGTAGTATGTGTACCAGTCTTCAAGTGGAAGATTTGTTAATCAGGAGATAGTTACAGGGAGAAAAAAAAAAAAAAAAACTAAAAGCCTTACCCGCTCCCGCCTTCCCCCCGACTCCCGCTCCGATTTCCACAAACTGTTCCCTTCTCTCTCTGCCATTTTCGCGAATTGACGCCCCCGCTCCTTTGAGTCGCGCGAATAGTAGCATCCTTTCTTCTTCTTCAGTGTGATCAACTGCTACAGGGAAAGATATCCAAGAGGCATTTCTCCGGGGCTTCGACTTGATTTGAAGAAAGAATCTCTGACAGAAAAATTGTGTTTTTCGCAAGGTACTCTCTCTTAGTTGTTTCTGCGTGCTTGGCAGAAGGAAGAAGAAGTTTGCTCTCTTTTATTTCTTCTTGGTGGCTTGTGGCAGAAGAGAAATATGTTTTTTTTCTTGTACGTTTTTCTTCTTTTTCAGTGCATTTCAGTGTAGAGAGAAGGATAAAGTAAAGGAGATGAGAGATTTCTTTTGTAATTGTCGAAGGAATCGATTGGTGTAAATTCCTCAATTAGTAAAATCTTCTGTAACTCTGTGGATGTAGGCAATTTTCCGAACCACGTAAATCTGTGCGTTCTTTTCTTGTGTGAATTTT
>NW_018164444.1:6276145-6294644 GCF_001263595.1 Phalaenopsis equestris
ATCGAGATTATTTCCTCTTCTCTTCTAAAATAAACACAAATGCATCGATGTCTTCTTCGGCTATGTACTGTGAGAACTTCGTCAATTTTCGAATGTATAATAACAATATTGCCGACATGGGCCATAATATCATCCCTGCACGGACAATACATATGTTTTGCGAAATAAATTTAATTATTATTTTAAATTCACAAAAAATGTAAATAACAATTGACTTTCTTGTGAATCGTGCACAGTATCAGTCAATCAAATCGAACATATGTGCCGCAAGAAAATCAACAAAAATTACCATAGGCTTTTCCCATAGGTTCAAATAAAGTATATAATTGAACACAATCTAATGTTATTGATAATAGACACTAAGTAAAATATATAATAAATACATTTGTGTTGTGGAAGTCCAAAACGATCCTTTCCTTTTTTAAACAGACGGATGCTTTAAATACCTCCTTCAAAGTTTCAACCAAGTCTGTTTCACTTTCTCCATCCTTCGTCTCCTCCTCCATAGCAACTATAGCAAGAACGCTCTCTTCCTCATGTGATTAAATGTCGGTCTGTACTACAAACCTCTTCTTAAATTCATATGACATGAATGGGTTGCCTTGCTTTAATATTCTCCCTAGCTTGCCTAGCTTTAACACGTTGTATAAGGCTTCTTAGAGAGGATTTATAAGTTGGTGTTGCCTTCTGTTTTCGCTCAAGAGCACATACTCTGTTGTGAATATCAGTCAATTTACTATTAATTGAAGCCTCGAACTCAGAATACCTATGTTCATGCCTCTTCATAAAAGAAAAGATTTCTTCGACGCCTTGCGCTTCAAATTTTTTGTGGGGATGAAGAATGGCCAAACACCAAAATCAATGCTTGCGGTGATTTTGGCAACGAGATTTCATGAGAGGGTTGATAGCGGTGTCATGAACGGGACTCACGAGCGAATTTGTGGGCTGATGTGTCAATGGAGCAAGCAGTCGTAGCTCCACTGCAATTAAGTCTTTGAAGAAATCAAAAACCTGCAAAAAAATGAATAAAAGATTGGTTCTCAAATTACATAATTACATATGCAAAAAATAATATCTTGTAGTAATTCTAAATAATTAGTAAGTAAACATACTTGTCCAGGATGTATCTTAGCAAAAAAAGAATCATAAGGTTTATTGCACCAAATCCCGCTTTTCGTCCACCTCAACATTTGTTGTTGAGCTTCAAGTATGCTAGGTGAGATTACATGTGTGTACTCATAAAACCATATCTAAAATGAGAAAGAAAATACATTAGTTTGAATTAAAAAAAAAAATCAGGTGTCGGGGGGGGGGGGGGGGGGGGGGGCGGCTGGCTGATAGCGATGTCATGAACGAGACTCGTAGGTGAATGTGTGCTCACGTGTCAATGGAGCAAGCAGTTGTAGCTCCACCACAGTTAAGTCTTTGAACGAAACAAAAATCTGCCAAAAAAATGAATAAAAGATTAGTTCTCATATTACATAATTACAGATGAAAAAGATAATATCATGTAGTAATTCCAAATAATTAGTAAGTAAACGCACATGCTCGGGATGCATCTTCGCGAAAAAGGAAACACAAGTTTTATTGCACTAATCCCGCTTTTCAACCACATCAAAATTCGTTGTCGAGCTTCAAGTATGCTAGGTGTGATTACGTATGTGTGCTCACAAAACCACATCTAAAATGAGAAAGGAAATACATTAGTCTGAATTAAAATAAGAAGTCAAGTGTCTTCAAGCATATAAAATGCTCACTATCTGCAAGACAACAAATTCATTCACATATCCAAGCAATTGTTGCCGCTTTATTTTTCAAGCACTAATATCAATTTGCTTGATAAGATATACTTGCCCAGTTGAAATTAAGAAATTATGCACATTTTCGACAATATTGTACAGTCCGCTTAGCATGTCATAATTGTTCGAGGGAAAAAATAAGTTTGATAAAAAAAGTTAATAACTAACTCAACAACAGGACAAAAAAACTCCCCTATAACAATACTCATGATATCGTTTTTTACTTGTAATGAAGTTATGCTTGATAGTACATATATTACAGATTTGTCCCAAATCACGGGTTCCTCTCTGTTGGGCATTCTTATTATCAATGCAACCTCATCAACATTGAAGCCTAAGGATTTTCCGCCGATCTTGAAAACCTTCTCATTAACATCCCAACATTTCAGAAGTTGCAAGGTCAATGTATTTTCTTATTGATACAAATACATGTCAAT
Organism: Phalaenopsis equestris; assembly: GCF_001263595.1. NCBI lineage: Eukaryota > Viridiplantae > Streptophyta > Magnoliopsida > Asparagales > Orchidaceae > Phalaenopsis > Phalaenopsis equestris. The sequence goes on from NW_018164444.1 coordinate 6,278,382, forward strand.
GAATTGGAATAAACTGAGATCCCTCAAAACGATAATAGCTTCATCATTCAGGCTTCCACGTATTTGGTCACATACTACTCTGATAGCGGAAGGTCTGCGTCTACATGTAAGCATCCTTGTAATTAAATCCCAACAAACAATTCATAGAAAGCACAAATTCATTATATGATAAAAGTGAAAACTTAAAAGTATATATAAATAATGCATCTAGTATTAAAATCTTTAATATCACATGAAACATTAGTACATATACACCAATATATATATAAGTATATAAATTGGTTTGCTCTTCTTAAAGTTGTGTGGTGGATCAATATTTACGATACCGGGGTGGTATTGAGGTAATATTGAGGTGGTATTGGCATGGTATTGGGGTGGTATTGACGCGGTGTTGTTGAGATCTTGGGAGTAAATCAATACATGTATTGGTGTGATATTGAGATGATATTGAGGTGATATTTTGGTGGTATTAAAGTGATATTGGGATAGTATTGAGGTGATACTCGTGATGTTGTTAAGGTCATGGGAGTGAATCAATACGTGTAATTTGTGTTATTGGGGTAGTATTGAGGTGGTATTGTTGAAATTTTGTTGGATGGTATTGAAGTGATATTATTGAGGTGGTGTTAGGTGTGAATCAATGCATGTGATATTGGAGTGGTATTAATATGATATTGGGGTGATATTGAGGTGGTATTGGGAGTGAGTCAATACATATGATATCAGAGTCATATTGTGGTGATATTGAGGTAATATTGTTGAGGCCTTGAGGGTGAATAAATGCATATCGTATTAGGATGGTATTGGGATAATTTTGAGGTGGTATTATTGAGGTCTTAGGGGACGAATCAATGCATGTGGTATTTGGGTAATATTGACGTGGTATTCAAGTGCATGTTTGGGTGATATTGTTGTGGTGGGGTAGTATTCGAGTGATATTGAAGTGATATTGTTGAGGTGGTGAAATGGGGTGGTATCGGGGTGGTATTGGGGTCGTATAAAGGCAGTATTAGGGTCATATTTGGGTGATATTGTGGGGTAGTATTGAGGTGGTTATTGGTGTGGTATTGAGGTGATGTTAGGGGGTGAATCAATAAATGTAGTATTGGTATTGGGGTGATATTAGGGTAATATTGGGGGTAATATTGAGGTGGTACTAGGGGTGAGTTACAATACCCCCAACACTTAGCCCAATATCACATGCACAGAATTAGTTCGGACGTAAAGCCACACATTCAACTATCGAAATATTACTGGAGTGCTGTGGCACAAGTGTCACCCAACACAAAATGATTTCCCCTCTTGTGGAGTGTGCACCCTAATCCTTGTCATTCCAATAAAACTTAAAGAAAGATGGAGCAAATAAATTTCGAAGCTTTCTTGGGGCGGCCTAGCATCTCATTCAGCAATGCACAATGTTCTAGATGGAAGGATTACTTAAAAAAATCATAAATTTTAAATTTAAAGAGTATTCACACAAATCCATTTATAAAAAAAGATACCAGTAATGAACCTATAAAAAACTATTCAATGTTGATGACAATATCAATTATGTAGGCACATAACCAGTTCAAATATAAGCTAACTGAATCACCAAGATAGTCTCTTAACAGTAATTTTGTTAAGCAAAACAAGAAGCCCTCTCATTAGTCAGCTTCACTACACGTTTACGAAAGGCAGGCCAACACAAACAAGCCCCACATAGCCACTAAAATAAAAAAATAAAACTAAAGCACAACAATACTAAAGGTTTCACACAACAATTATCAATATAACCCTCGCGTGCCCTTGCTTTAGACGCACCGGGGTCCACTTGACAATTTACCATAAACCAACTACACTAGTTAGCAAGAACTTAACGGCTAAATAACTCAAAATCAAAGCTGACCGGATGAATGAGCGAGGTAAGCCAGAGCCCCAACAAGTGGAGCGTTAATATACGTTGCCGGCTCCGACTGCACATAATCAGACCGCTCGTCAGGAAAACGGTCTTGAGCATCGGGCCCGCCTACAACCGCGCCAACGAGAACGTTCGGGTTAGGCGCCGACGAACTCAGTGCCGCGAATCCCGCGGAGCATGGTATGCGTTGTGGGTGATCTGCAACTGATGGCAGCGAGGATCCCCTGTGGTGGACTCTCTCAGGGTATCGCGACCCGTACCCCACCATGTAAGACATTCTCAGAGGATTATCGCCGAGGAGATAATCGATTTGTCGCTTAGCAATTGCGCGAAGCTTATGCGGGGTGACCGTTGCTCCACCGCAAGTTACCAACTTGGAGGAGAAAGTTAGGTATTTTGCGTAGGTGAGGAGGAGAAAGGAAGTTGATGTGACATACTGCATGTTGCTGTCGCTCATCTTGAAGAGTAGGCCGCCTGGGGTGTATTGGGTTTGTGAGGAGGCTCCCGGGATAAGGGAGCAGATAAAGTTGTCAGCGTGGCCTTTGTAGTCGTGGAGAGATTTGAGGTTTTGAACAAGGAATGCCTGTTGAGAACAATGTGGAGGTTAATTTGAAGCTGAGTTCGAGGGAAATGGAGAGGAGAAAAGAGGGGACCTTAGAGAGAAGGATACGAGCTCCGACGTGCTTGTTGTCCCAGCCGAAGGTGTTGTCAGACTCATCGGCGCCGAGGATTTGTCCATTAGCTTGAATGTAGTTCAAATAAACGGGGTTCCTGGTCGCCTTGTGAAGCCATGCGGCTCCCCACAGCAGTTCGTCCTGAAGAGAAACACAGGATATCAGGGATAGAAACAGAGACAGCGGACCAAAAGAAGAAAAAAAATGAATTGGGAGAAAACCTGATAGCCGGAGTAGGAGCAGTAAAAGGGGCAAACAAAGGTCTTTAATCCGTTGCTGTAAGGGCCCCTGTACTTGTCAGCAAATGCAAACACCTACAAAGAAATTGGAAGAGGGAAGGTTAGCATCTGCTGTAGGGGCTTATGGATACTGCGAAGAGGTTTTTGGGGAACTTTTTTACTTGGATGGCTCTCTTTCTAAGTATTCGAGAGTAAATGGGATCGTCTCGTCTGAAGACAATGGAAGCAGCGGCAAGAGCAGCGGAGGTCTCGGCGGCGACATCGGAACCGGGGTTGCTTTCGTCAATCTTGAGAACTGTTCTTGGAGTGTCCATATCCTCTGGTCTCTCCCAGCAAGCATGGTCTTTGTTCGCATCCCCCACCTGAACGTATATAGTATTGGGATGGTCAGTAGCCTTGAGGAGGTAATCAGTAGCCCATCGAATGGCTTCCCTTGCGTTTTGGAGCTCAGCCTTCATCATGCCACCAAACTCAATCACACTCCAAGAGAGCATGGTAGCAGTGAAAGCCATGGGGAATCCGAACTTCACGTTATCCCCTGCGTCATAGTAACCACCAACCAAATCTACCTGCATTTTTCCAATTTAAAAATAAAAATTCAAAACAAAAGAAAAAACATCAAATAGAGAAGTTCAGCGCGTTCTTACTTGCATCTCGGTGCCATCAGAAAGGCCAGAGTCTCTCCTCCATTTCAACCTCTGGTTTGGAGGAAGCTTTCCCGACCTTTGACCCTCAAAGAAAAGAATAGACTTGGTGAGGGCATCACTGTAGTCATGGGTAGCTGCAATGTGGTGTGGATGGTGCTCTTGTTGGTGGACAGGGAAGGCAAGGGCAATGGAGGAGCTGAGGTAGATGAAGAAGAACAGGGAAAGACAGTGGAAGAAGGAGATGAGCGAGGAAGGCGAGGAATAAAGCAAGAGAGCCATTTTGGCCCTCTAACCAACTGAACTACCTTTAGTTAACGGTCGTGAGCGAGTAGACAAGTAGGCAGAGGGAGTTGAATTTATATAGCAATAGCAGTCCTGCTTCTCTCCTGCTCTGCCATTATTGTCACCACTGCGAAAGGGTCACATGAAAGAACTGAGATTGAAATAAATGGCGCCGGGTTGCAGTACATGAATACCCTTTTCAAGATCGGAACTCCTATTTCTCCATAAACTCTTTTAAGTTTTTAATTTATGAATATTATTATTGTCCGGGCAAAATATAACTTTCCTTGTTGCTATAAATTTTTTATTCTATTACTTCTTAAACTTTAAGTAAATATAAATAAGAAAGATTACATACTGAAAACTCAAAATGTCGATATTTAAATATTTTACATAATTTTTTACATTTGACTTTCATTATTTACATCATTAAGCTCTCAACTAACATCATCAATGAATTGCACCCAATACAAAATATATGAGATTGAGTAGCATCATGCAAGGCTGATTAGAGATTAAATGGGGATTACTGGTGTTGACTACGGATAGGACGTAGGGTGGTCCGGTATTGTCGTTTAGTACATGCAAATTGTTGAAAGACCTCCGATATTGTTGGAAGAGGATGTATGGTAAGAGTGAAACGGAAGAAATGCCTAGAGGGAACCTTAGGCAAAAAAATTGATTTCTGACCTCCAATCAATCGGAGGAAGACGAGTTCTCAGAGGTTTATGTAATTCAAAGAGTTTTAGTGAGAGAGAGAGAGTGAGGAAGAGTGAGAGAGTGTGTGAAAGAGAGAGAGAGAAAGAAGAAGAAGAAGCTCTTCGAAAGAGTTGAAGAGGGAAAAAGGTTCCCCCGATAGCTTTTATTTTGTTGGCCCTTTTATACATGAGACAGAAAATAATATTAAATTTTCAAAGTAGAATATCAAAAATTATATTGGTGATTTTTGTCTTGTTGGACTAAATCCCTAGTGTTAAGAAGCACCTTTAAATGAAAGATTGACGGATGTCCTAGCCAAACCAGATGGCTTTCTTTAGTTGTTAGATTCATAGATATGGGTCTAAGTCGTTCCCATGGGGAAGATGGTGATAAGCCTGGTCGACCATTTCAACAAGTGGGTCTGATTCACTCATTTTAGTAAGTGGGCTCGATTCAACCAATTCAACATGTGAGCCAGATTCAGCTAAGTCAACAAGTGGGCTAGATTCAACTGCCTCAACAAGTGTGCTTAATTCAGCTACTTCAATAAATGGCTTGATTCAAGGAGACAAAAATCAATTAAAATTTTATATATGTATTTGTGTATACAACTAGAATCAAAGATAAAGACCAAACAAGATAACATAAGAGATTGGCTATGAGGAAGCGAAACTATGGGCCAGTAAGCCAAAACAAGATGAAGTTAAATAACATCAAGGATGATGCCGACTATAATAAGAGAAAGAGTTAAAATGTGTTATTTTTTTTATTTTGTTTTAATTTTATATATGTATTTGTGTATACAACTAGAATCAAAGATAAAAACCAATCAGGATAGCAGAAGAGATTGCTATGAGGAAGCAAAACAGTGGCCTAGTAAGCCAAAACAGGATGAAGTTAAATAACACCAAGGATGATGCAGACTATAATAAGGGAAAGTGTTAAATTTTTATTTTGTTTTAATGTTTTGAATGTTATATATATATATCAGTGTAATTGATGCGTGCTAGAAATTTCACGGCGGTAGAGTAGTGGATTATCGTCTTAGCGTTACACGAAAACAACACACACTCAGATAAAAGAAAACAACCAGTAGTCACACTAGAAGTTTTTTACGTGAAAACACGTAAAGGGAAAAAAACCACAATGCGTGACCTAGTTGTAAAAATCTACTACAAGTTGATAATTATAGAAACCCCTTATTCCACAGGTGAGAAAGAGTTACAAAGTCTCTTGAATTACAACATCAACGTGCGAATGAACTTGCTGTAAGAGGTGGGCATCAGTCGAAGGTGATCGGTAGAAGCCAACAGGTGGTGGACGGTGGTGGACGGCGGTGGTCAAAGGTGATCGGTGATGGTCGATGGAGGTCAGCGGTGATCAATGGAGGTCGGTGGCAGGAGTGGTACTGGAATTCAGCTTCTTATCAAAGCTTCAAGTTTTTTCTCAAATCTCAAGCTCTCCCCCTCCCCCCTAGAAGAGGGGCGGGGCTCAATTTACAACGTTCTGGGTTCCATTAATACAGGAATATGAATCACTTTGATCGGATAGTTCGTAAAGCTTTTTTCAATTAAATGACCTTTGATAAACATTTGAGTACCTTACTGATGTCAAAATGGAGTAATTTTGGGCTCGCTAGATTTTTCTTCTTGAGAAGATCAATTCTACTATAGGCTTGCTAGATTCGGGATTCATTTAACCTTCTAAATTTATCTGAAAAATTTTTTAGAGAGATTTAATGACTTGATCTAAGCTTAATTTGACTCGGATTTGACTAATTTTGATATCATTGGGTGTGTCTCATCAAGTTGATAAGTTTGACTTTAAGTTTGCTGAAATCAGAGCTCTAGATGACTCTTAATTGAAGTTTGAATGTTTTTTGCTCAAAATATTGCCTCGAGATTCATATTTTGTCTTGAGATTTGTGTTGGATGATAAAATTTTATTAGTGACATGTCAGTTGCCCCCTATTTTTGGGAAGGCCCGATTTGGTCGTCCAAAAAAATTAGTATTCGCAGCACTAATTAAGTTAGGTGAACATGGGAGGTATATAAAACAAAGTATATGCATACATATTTGTTATAATATGCTGCACCAAGAGATTAATAGTAGCTCAAAAATATTTTTTCTTATATATAAGAATATGTAAAATATGTTTATTAAAATTATAGCATGCGCAACGTAGTGATCTCGATCGATTTATTCTTTGCATTTGTGCGGCGTGTGAATTTCCTTCAACAAAAAATAAAATTTTTTTTGGATGTTTGGCTAGGCCTACGCTAGACCTTGGATTGTGAATAGAGGGGGCGGGAGAAGTTGATTCAAGAAATCTGATATATATTCTCATTACATATAAATGAAAAGCAAATTCTCCCATGATGTTTCAATTAACCCATGAGTAATCTGCCAACAAAGTTTCATGGTTACTTGAATTAAATTAGAAGTACTATGGGGTAGAAAGCCCTAGGGTAAAATTGTAATTTTAGAATTCTATACCCAAATTAAAAAATTAAGTCAAACCAGAGGGAGAGGGTACTTATTAGAATGATTTGACTTAATGAGATGATTGAAATGCAAGGGTAAAAGGGTAGAAACATATTCACACTATTTTCTACTTAAAAACATAATGGTAATTATTCAAATTGTTGAGGATTGTAAGATAATTAAGTTTGGATGATCCAAGAGTGGGGGATGTGAGTCGAAAGATCAATATCTCATCAAATTCAAACCCCAAATTTGTGGTTAAATGCAATTCAATCTTTAAATAAAGATCAAATTCCACATCATGAAACATTTTAAAAAATTACTCTACAAAGAGGGCTAATAGATAGGCATAAAAATCAATCAAACAAGAGGGCTGGGTTGAATCAATATGGGATACCACTACAAAAGAGGGCTGAGACTTCGGCTATGTTTGCAAAGAGGCGAAGGAGCTAGCAATGGTGGCCAAATGTAAGCTCAAGACAGCGAAAGACGAGATCTCTACTCTAACTGAGCTTTTGTCGGTCGCCAAACAAGAAAATCAGATGATGAAAAAGAAAATAGTGATTATAAAGACCAAAGAAGAGTACTTTTAGATGCTTCATTCTAATCTCTAACAAGTAAAAATCCTGAATGAGTAGCTTCAGGTCAGTATCTTCGTGACGATCGAACAATTCATTAGGTCGAATCTAGTGGACCCCAAGTTTGCAAAATTAGAGGAATTTGTTGTGCATAAAACTAGTTCTGAGGGATTTACAAGAGAGGACTGAAACGTTGGAGGCGACGAGGGATCTTCTACTCTAAACTTCGGTCAGCCTCCTGTGATTTAGGAAAAAATTTCTGATAGAGAGCTTTGTAAAGATATATATTTTTTGTTTGAAAACTTTTTTGCAGAGATAACTTGTACATTTTTATATTTAGAAATGAATGAAGTTTTCTGCCATTTTTGGTTTTCCTTCATTTCTTTTGTTATTTTACCTTCACCTCACTGTTTGCTCATGGTAGTTTGTGTTGGTAATGGTTGATGACTTAAATCTTTGGAAAGATCATTGGTCATCATCTCGCTCAAGCCGCACCTTTCGCCAAGTCTTAAGTGGACCTTGTCACCACCTTCGCAGGGGTAATTGTCGATCTCACTACTAAGGTGATTTGTAGGTTACTCTTTGTGGAGCTTATCGCTAATAAGCAAGGAACTGCCTCTAGAGCTTTATCTATGTTGAGGTAAGAGACATGAGTTTTCTTATGTTTGACATTGAGGGTTTAATTTTTAATGTTAGGACGTCGATCGGACATCTATGGTGTTGATGTCGATGTTCTACCAATCAAACATTTTTCCCATCACTATCAAATTATTTTAAGGTATTGGCACCTAGATTGCATCTTACTCTTTTCCAAATCTCAGTTGCTTGGTCGGATTTTCTTCATTAAGATTACCCCTTGTGCTAGGCTTACTGAGCGAATCTTGAAGCTGCATTCGCGGAGTTAATCATGGAGGCTTGCTTCTTGGGTTAATTTACTTGGTACCATTCACAGAGCTTATTGCTATTAAGCAGGGAACCACCTATAGATACTTATCTGATTCGAGTTTGGAGACCAAGGTTCAAAATGCGAGAGAATTGTGGGTTGTTCTGCTGATTAGACAACTTTGACATTGCTACTTGGGTTTGAGTTCCCCGAGTGTCAATTAGACTTAGGAAACATTAAAAATTTTTATGTGCTTTTTCATTGTAAAAAAATATAAAAGGTTTGAAATGATAAAACCTTTTCTTCAATGGGCTATGTGTCAGCTGCCCAGAGTCAACTGAGAAATGTTGAGGTGTCATCGGTCTGCTTTCCCTAAGTGATTTCTCCGACCGTTGAGGGTCATCGTCCATTTTGAGAATATGATTCTTGCCTTCAAGCTAAATCCTCTCTGAAGATGACAAAAATGAGATTTTTTTGGCTCCGTGATATGTTGGTGTACGAACTGTTTTGCAAGCTACCTATTATTAGTGTCTCTATGGTGGATCTCTCCTCATTGGTGTTGATCGTATTCTTGTTGGCAACAAGCTTTACGCTCATCACACCTTTTAAATTACGGAATCAAAATTTATCATGTGAGACATGCTCAAGGAATAGAGCAGTAGGAATCAGAAAGGAGAGAAGGAGAGAGGGGGGAGAGGATAGGATAGAAGAGGAGTGCACATCGACTATGGAGGTTATAAGAAGAAGAAGGGGAGAGAGTGTCTTCTTAAAAGAAAGATCAAGAGAGAGCCAAAAATCCCCTAACACGTGATCTAGCCCTCCTATTTATCGAAGATAGAGAGACAAAAAATGAAATAACATGTTTTACCCCTTCTTTAGAGAGGTTGTACAAAGTATTCTGATCTTTTTGAATTCTTGGACCTTCTGCTCAGCACTTCTTCAGGTCGACCGACTGTGCATGTTTCGGTCGCCTTTCATCTGGGAACCAGTTAGCTTTCGAATGGGAAGTCCTTTGATTCTTGAGTTGGATGGATGGTCAGATTTTTGGGTTGCCAATCAACTTTCCTACTTATTTCCTCAGTGATCTTTGGGGGAGCTTTTGAGAGAGTTTTGTGTTGATACCGTTAGATCATTAAAAGTGCTAAACATTTATCAGATTGCTTCCTTCAAAGTGATCAATGTGAGGCCGAGCTTGCCTTTGGTCGGCTGACAACTCTTCGATTGGCTTAGTTGGCTACTACTTGGTCAGATTCGCGGGGTCTTATAATTTTTCTTCAGAGGGATCCCCATCATATCTTTTTTTATTGTGGTCTGATAGATTATCTCGAGATTCATGCTGACACATTTTTGGTATAAACCAGACAATTCATTTTGAAAATACTTCTTCAAAATGATATCTTTTTCACTTTTCATCAAATTAATTTATTAGCTTCTAATAATGAAGTTTTATTATCAATTATTTTGAATGTTGAGATCAATCATTTTTTTTTTCTCAAATAGCTAGAGATAAGGATAAACCCTCTTTTTTTTTCTATTTATTTTAGCTATGAGTGTTTTTTTTTTATTTAATAATTAGATTTTTTTAGGATCTTAGTCAATAATCAAATAAGGAAGATATTAATATTTAAAATTATATTTTCTAATGACATTCTAGTAATTATTAAGGAAAATATAAAACAGTCTTCATAATCTTGGAAACGATCATTTCTTGTTAGAAAATCTTACAAATTAACAAGTCAATCTCTGCAAAGAGATAGAAAAATTTTATTTTGACTAAATTGAATGCTTAATGCAAGGGGTTGAGAATTAAATTAAGTAAATTATGTATCACGTGTTTATTACTCTTTTTAAAAACTACAAATAACCAAGTGAAAGATCTCTCATTATTTAATTGGTTGAATGCTTGGCTTGCTAAATAGAAGAATACGCCACTTTCCTTTAGTGTAATGTCTTAGCTTATATGTTACTATATAAACAATTTTCTTTGCTCTAATAAGTCTCCATCTTTGAATGCATATTGAGAAAAATTACTTTTGCAACTTTAGATTCATTATTTTGATATGGTGACCCAAAGAAAATTCATACAATATCTCTATAAAAAAATAATATATTTAAAGAAAAAGTGGCAATGGCTTTATTTTATTTCTTTTTTGGATTAAAATTTACAAAATAAAATGGTTTAATAATGCTAAATGGCTATTATCTTGTAGGTGAGTAGTGTATGCTTATGGCTTGCTTTGGGGAAGAATTTTTTGTTGGCCTTTTATGAAAGACTATAAGCATGCAACCATCTTCATGAGATGGTGTTTATCTTTGAGTATGGGAGATGATAACTTTTTATTTTTTTACTCTTAGCTAGGTGATATTAAAAAATAAAATTAAAAATTTTATTATGAAAGAAAATACTATTTAGATTATAACTTTTAGCTTAAAAATTATTTAAATTATCATAGCATATTAAATTATTATGAGAACTTAAATTTTATATGGTCCTCACTTTGAAACCATGGTAAATTTGATTTAGGGAGGATTGTTTTTCTTTAATTATCAAGGCTAAATTCTTGAGTGTTTCTCCAAACTCTATGAAGATTTATTTAAATGCTAGAATTAAAAGCTACCAGCTTCCATAAATATGGTTTAGCCAATATAAAAGAAGTGCTTGAAACTATGAATTTTATCATTTTTCCATAGCAACTACAAGTTACCAAGAAATAATAATAATAATAATAATAATAATAATAATAATAATAATAATAATAATAGAAAATAAATTTATGTTATATTTCATTTATGGCTAGTACTCTTCCCACTTCTTCATTTTACTATTAAACACTTATACAGATGCATGACCACTCTTGAAATGAAATGTAAATGAAACAAGTTTATTTTAACATGATTTGTAAAATATAATAGAATTGGCGGTCTTATTCTATGGTTGAGCTTAGTGGCTCAAACCATAAAAAATATTATTAAATTTATATTCTGACCAACATACTTTTATATAATTATTATGATCCACTTCCCACAACATTCTATCAATTTAGTATTAGAGCTAGAGAAGTCCCTCCTGCATACATGTGATGTCGGGATCTATAACTCATTCAACTTATTTGATAACTTCGATATATTTTTTTTAAATTTTCACACAACAGTTTTTCTTCGATTCCCATTCAAAATTTCACCTCGTGGCTTCTTCCCCTTTAATCGTTGGTTTGATGACCTTAGTTAACCTTTTAGGTTATTAAATAGATTATTTTTTTGTTGGTTGAGTGTAAATTGTTGTCTTAACATATCAAGCACGCTTGCCTTTTTTTTACTTTGCACTGCTCTAAATTAGAATTACATTTTGTACCCTTATAATTCATTCAGTCAGTACATAAATATAGGGCCGAAAGTCTGAGAAGACGCCCAATCAGATGGAGTTGGGCCGCTAGGACCGGAAGCCTATGATGGCTCCCGTCTCGACTTTTTGGTGTCTGAGAGCTTATGAAATAAAATTTTAATAATTTAAAAAAAAAAAACAGGATATATCCAATTGCAAGCATTAAGATTTTAGATTCGATCCATATGAAATAAGACATTCTTCACATCCAATGATGCACCATCATCAAAAACATAAATAGCATTTAAATTTTGAGCTTTAAAAGTACTATTAATTTCTTCCCTTTCGTCGTTAAAGAAAGACAATTAAGAGAAACAGAACCTCCCTAATTACCGGAACCAAAGACCTCTGGACCATGAAACCATCATTTTCCTCCCTTTGGATTCTTTCCATGTACCGCAGCACGAGCTTAACGGCTCCTTGCCGTTACTTTCCAACTTCTAAAATGCAACTTCACCCCGCGTGCTCCGTCGCTTTCGCCGTTGGGATGGAAAAGCTGCTGGAGAAAAAGCGGGAAGCGTAGGCCGCGATCTACGGCGGAGACGGCAGACAGTCTCGGCTTTGATGACGGCCCTTTTTTCTACGGTTTCCGAGGAGACGTGGACCGGAGGCGGGTGGGTTAAAGGTTGGGAATGGAGGGTATTGTGGGGTTTTAATGAATGTCATGTGCGGGCTTCAGGCTGCACGTTGCCCGATAACCAAAGAAGGTAGTTTTTCTCCGGTCAAATCTGTTTCTTCCCGCCATTATGGAGCTCAGAGACGAAAGCTGACGATTTATTTGTTTTTTTTTTATTATTATTCTGGGTTTAATTTATTATTTCATTATTGTTTTGGAGAGAATTGAGGGGCTTGGTGGGCATTATTGTAAAAGTAAAGTTACAAAAATGTCTGAAGGGCAAAGGAATGATCCCAAAGGGAGGAGGGTTTTAAAGAGCTACGAAACACAGAGGAGCAAAAGGAAACAATAACCAAAGTGTAAAATCAGGAAGGAAAAGTAAAATGAACAGGTATGGTCTGAAAAGACATCCGGTATTCATACCATAACCTAAATGGAGTCAGAGGGATGAAGGGAAAAGATCAGAGGTGTAGATCGGCAGAGGAGGCTTCTAAGGAGTGAGGAGTCCGGTTGTTTCTAAGTGGGGAGAATTACCAACGAAACCATCAATAGCATCAGTTAGGCTTGAAATAGCAGTAGGAAAACAAAATAACAAGTGCTCCATACGTCACAATGAAAATGTAATGAATCAATACAAGACTGGGACCTGGTTGATTCCAAGGGTATGCTCATAGTCCAGGAAACCTCCAAAAAATTTAAAAGGATCAGTGAATTGAGCAAATAGATTATGGAATATATTCTCAGTAATAACAATCCAAAGAGGGCCATAGTATCCTTTTAGAAGTAAAAACATAGAAGAGAACGATGAAAATCATATAAATCTTGACAGAACCAAGTAGAGCTAAAGAAATAAGTATATTAAGAGCCGCCATCTTAGATATTAACTTTTAGATGCTACATCCCTATGAATAAAGATTTTGAATTTCCAATTTCAGTCATCACTTTTAACTTTAATATAATATTTAATGTTATTAATAATAGCCTTTTTATTGACCCTCAACATTTCTAAAAGTTCTGAAATTTCTTTCAAGCCGAGCTGAAATGTGAACAACTAAAAGAAAAATCTCTTAGTTATTTTATAAGTGATGCTCTCAGTAAAAATTAGGACATATACAATGTTACAACCAAAATGGAAGAAACCAAAATGGAAGAATTGGTTTTGAGGAATGCATGCTTTAAGAATGGAGAAAGAAATCTGACACTTAAAGATTATGTGAGTTTTAGTTTCATAGAGACTATTGCATAACACAAAAGTAAGAGAAGCAAGGATTCCTCTAGAAATAATGACATCTAGAGTTTTAAGACCTCCTGTCATAATTTTCCAAGCAAAGGTAGCATATTTCTAAGAGTGCCCATTAAATTATATGAAATTGTGCCACTTTGTATGAGGGGGACCATCTTGTAAAAAGAAATGGAAGTGTGACAATAGGCTTTGCTATCTTTCCACGTAAATGGACATGAGGATTCTCATTATAAGTGAACCAATTGTAGCATACTTCTCCATAAAGTGCATGAATAGGGGAGCCTTTAATCTAAGGTCATGAAAGAAAGAGAGATTGCTAGTCGAATTAACATGTAAATATATACATCTTCTAAGTCTTGCAGTGATTTTTATAAGGTTCTTCCTAAAAAGTTGTGATTAGTTTTTTTGGTTGACCAAAGAGAGCCATTATTTTCCCAACACCAAATTACAGTAATTTTCGATATCAACTTCCCTTTGCACATGCATGAGATTAATGACATCAAAGATAGGGAGAAGTAATCCTCCCAACTGTTTAGGCTTGGTGGTATTAGCCCAAGAAGTAGTATGAATACGACTAGAAGAGTTGTGTAAGTGTAGAAAATTGTGCTTGAAAGTAGTGATTTTTCTTTCCAACAATTTGTTATATAATGGTGCGTCGAAACAAGTAATGAAGGTAGTTCTAGACTCAACTTTTAATAAATTGCAAATGCCCTGCAAAAGAAATAATCTATGCTTTTAACCACTAAGGTAATGACGCATTCTTTCCATAATTTTATGGGAAGCAGTAGTAATGGGTTTAGAATGACTTCTTGTGATACCTAAGTGATCCCAAGGAAGTAGTTTGTCCTTCAAGCTAAGCATGTGATACGCCTAAAAATGTACTATTTTTCATATTTTATTTTATAAGGATATTGCACTTTAAATGTATGTTTTCTTGTGTTTTTGGTTGTAGGTACATCAAGTTGAAAACTTTGGAGTGATTGGAGCAAAAAGAACATAAAGTGGACTAAAACAGAGCAAATCGGAACAAATCAGGTCGATTTGGGGTACACCGGAGCTAAGGGGACCTAAACTAGACACTTAAGTGCATGTGCCCTATGCTTAGGTGCCCAAATATGGTGCTTAGGCGCCACCAGACAGACGCTTAGGTGCCCAAATTTGGTGTTTAGGCGCCCAAATATGGTGCTTAGGCGCCACCAGACAAAGAGGGGGGCACTTAAGCGCCCAAAAATGACACTTAGGCGCCAAAGATGATTTTCAACATATCTTCTAGAATATACATCGGATTTATAAATTTTTTTAGTAAAATTTTTGAGGCGTTGCTTCGTGCATATCTTGGGGAATTGTTTGGAAATGATAAAATGGACTTTCTAGAAGGATTTGGGGCTGTTATAAGGAGTTTTGAAGAGGCACTTCAGGCACAATTTAGAAGATTCAATGAATATGGACAGTTTTGAAGAGACACTTAAACATATCTTGGAAAATTATAAAAAAAAGGCTTGGAAATGTTTTTAAAATGACTCTTGAACTCTTGAATCAACAGGAAGAGGAGAATAAGGCTTGGAGAAGAGGAAGAAGGCTTGGGCGTGAGCCCCAAGTGGGGCGACAAGGTGAGAAAGGAAGAGAGAGTGTGAAAATTTCTTCTTTTCTTTTCACTTTGTTCGAGGAGAGGATTGTAAGGAGATTATTTTTTCTATACAAGGAAAGTTTGATTTACATCAGATATAAGTATTTTCATTGTATTTTGATTTGAATTTAGTGTTTTATTTGTATGGTTTCAAAGTCTTATTCAATGAAAAGTTCTTGTTGTTTCTCCATGTGTAGTGAGTAGTTTTCCTTACTCTTTCCTCTTGTAATGAATTAGTATGCATGTGTAGGATATAGAATTGAGTAGAGTGAGAATATATTATGATTATTTTACTTTGTTCTTCATTTACATGTAAACTTGATCAACTTGCATGTTAAAATATGTTGTGAGAATTTGTAAGATCCGGGATGGTGTTGTCTCAATCAACTGTGGTATAATCACATGAGATTGTATAGAGGAGAATGTAGTCCATATGGTTGAGTGCAAATAAATAGAAAAATAATCTTTAATGGGTGTAGAATTAGAGGACTTTAGAGTGACAGGCTAAAGCCCCCTAATTTGGTCTATTGTTTTAGGTTTTGATATGAGATGTTTGCCTCCAGGTGGAGGGATAAGAGGGAACTCTAGAGTGAGAGCTAGTATCTTTCCTGTCTAGCCCGTCTTCAGAACTATTCAAACTTTAGATTAACCAATGTTCTTTATAGCATCTCTAGTAAGGTTAAAGAATGTAATTGCTTTTATTTGTCACAATCTCTCTCACTACTTGTTTTACTTTTACACATGTCACTAATTTCATTGTATGAGGAAGAGTACTTTTAATATATTAAAAGCCCAACTTTTTGATTTTCACTAAGTATTTTAATTTAAAAGTAGAAGTATTATTGTAGTGATAATTATATAATATAGAATATAATCAAAATCAAACATTTATTGACCTTCCAAGCTAAGGCGTGTCATTCTAGACTAAAATTTCTCTTGAAAGCCACCGTGATTATCCTCGATCTCCGTGGGATTGATATTCGGGGCTTAATCAGAAAGTCCTATATTA
>NW_018164444.1:6294849-6308300 GCF_001263595.1 Phalaenopsis equestris
TTTGTCAACTTCATAAATCCTTACATAAACAAAATATGGGATCAAGTTTTTGACACCATTGCCAAAAAATAATACTTTTCAGTATCAGCAACAATTTTAGAGAAGGTGATAATGGACTTTGTCGAGTTAGCTTGGAGATTAGAAACATCACAGAAGGCTTTTAAGGTTGAAGACAAGTTTTTGTATGCACATGAAGATGCTCTACCAAACAGAATTCGTCAACATATATGAGATCGTGAGTTTATCCTTATTTCTATCAATAATAACGGAGTTCCAATTCTTTTTCAAGAATCTGGAGAAGTCATCTATAGCTATTGTGAATAGGTAGAGAAAGAGGGGACAACCTTGCCTCAAACTAGAGATAGTGGTAAAATAGCCATGGAGTTTACTAGTAATAATAACCTAAAATGGACCTGTGAGGTGGGTTTCTTAATCCATTCAATGAATTGAAGAGGAATGCCTGATTTTTGTAATATTTTGTAGATAAAGTTCCTATTCACATAATTGAAAGATGTTTTATGCCAATTTTGTGCAGAAAGATTTGGAGTGGCCGGAGGAGTTGAAACCTTGAAGCTTTTCATTTGCAATCATAATATTATCTGCAATGTCCCACCTAGGATAAAAACTACTTGTGATGGATGGATAAAGGATGACAAATAGCTGTTTAATCTATCCACAAGAAGCTTGACAATGACTTTATATATAGTAGTGCATAGTGAGATGGGCTAATAATTAGAATGCTCCTTATTTCATATTTTGCTTGCATTAGTAAATTTGTTTAAAAGAACATATACATACATATATATATATATGAATCGTTCAATGAAATGTCTAGATAATACATTGATTAGGCAAATTTTAATTAAATAAGAATCTTTTTAAAAATAAAATAAGAACAAATTTTCCTTCATCATTGCTCTCTTTACAATTTTATTTTATTTTGTTTTAAATCTTGTTTCCTTGGCTCTTTTCTATTGTCTCTCTAAGTGCCATATATTTTAAAGAGGTGCTTGTCAAACTACAAGTTTTAGAAATATTACGTAATCTGCTCTAAGATTAAAATTAAAAACACTAAGTTGCCTCTTTTTCTCTTTTTATTACTCTTATTTTTTATATTTGAGTTTTGTATTTGAATTTTAAAAAAAAATTAATCAAGCTTAAGGATATACTGGTTTGTGGTTGTAAAGGGTCGTTTCTCTTAGATTTGAGCCACAAAATGTTATTTATTAGAACAATTACCCCAACAAATTTTAAATTTGACATGGAAAGAAATTATGATAAAATATCAAAACTAAAAAAATATTACTGAATTCAAAATTGATCAATAGACACATTATTTAGTCACGAGTAGTCGGTACAGAAAGTGAACGAAATAGTGTGAAAAATGTTGAATCATAAAGTTTAGAGATAAATGAGAGCTCGTATTGATACTGATGTTATTTCTTTGCTATAGAACCCACTTTAACTTTTTTTTTTCAAAATGAAACCCAAACTTATATAGGAATGGGGTATCTCAATTGAATTGATGAATGAAAAAATTACAAAATGCACGGAATCGAGGTGCATCTTAAGGAATGTATGGAGTTGCGATGCTCCATGCGACTTAAACGATATTGTAGCACTCTTGGTCATTGCAATACAGGACATATCAATAAGTAGGTTTTTGAACCTATTAAAGCCAAATTGGTTATTTGTATGGAGTGAACTAGTTGTTGGGTGAGTTCTTACTCATGAATTAAGTGAATTGTTGTGTAGTTTTAGGGTTAATGAGCTAACTTAGACATGAGGATAATTGATAAGTCATCGGACCATTGTCTTCAAGTTGTGCAGATCTGGTGATGACATCATGCTTAAGTGGGTTTTACCTAACCTTAATTAATATGCCACTGGATCCTTGCCTTTAAGTTGTACTGAGCTGATGATGATTTGGTGCTTTGATGGTATTATAGTCGACCCACATATTAGTTTTGTTGGCTAGTAGTTACGACTTGACCTATCGTAGTTAGACTCGAAGAATGACTTTGTGAATTAGTGGATTTAACTTGACCTATCAAATTTTTTAGTAAACATGCTAGTAATCTGACTCACTTACTTTTGAAAGCATGTTATCAAAAGAATATGATAAATAAGTTCAACTTGTGATTAATCAATAACAGTGCACTTCTTGAAATTAAGGATGAAGTGACACTTCCTTTTGATTTGATTTCTTCTATTGCTTATATAAGCATTTTTCATGGAAGTAAGGAGCCACAATACTTTCTTTCTTTTCAACTTAATCCCTTCACTATTAGTTTTTCATTAAAATCATAAATATCTCAAACAATAATTTCAAGCAACGAATGAACATATAGTAACGGTGATATTTGACAAAAGGCGGTAAGTAGAAGAATCTTCTAAGAGGAAGAAGAAGACGAATAACGTGAGACTTGGAGGTGATGGGGTTTTTAGTGCTCCAATTGGAATACATTCATAGAAGGTTTTTATCAGTATATTCTAAATTTTAGGATACAATTCTAAATTATGGAATATTCGGGCTTGTTGTACTTAATGGATGTTAGGTTCAAATTCATTCAAAAATAAGAACACTGAACATAGAAATAAAATGAGAGTGTGAACAATAGAGAGCCCAAGAGTATAGATAGAAATAATGCAAGGCTCAATTTATTATTAATATTTTCTCTTTCCTAAACATCCCATAATGATTTTTTTTTTACATGCAACCCCTATTTATATATAAACAGATATCTCAATTCATTACATAAATATAATGATTACAAAAAATTATGATGACAAGTGGTACCACGGAGTGCCTTATGGTTTTAATGCCCTTTAAGTTTAGATGATATTATAACACACTTTGTAATTTCGCAAATGATGACTCAAGTACCAAGCAGTTTATCAAAGTCATTGAAGCCGAATTAGCTGTGAACATTATTATTTAGATTAGTCATCAAGCTTGCTCTCAGTCTTGTGTTGGAACGAATTGCTAGGTAGCTTCAAGGGGTTGCAAGCTAATGTGGACTTGGAACGAATTAAAAAACCATTGGACCAATTTCTTCAAGCTATGCTGAGGTGAAGGAAAGTTGACGCCTAAGTGGGTTGATTGAAGCTGACCCTCGGACTGACTTTGTGAACAAGTGGGTATGACATCCTACAAGGACTAATGTGTGTTGGCCGGGAAAAATTATTTAATGCGGACTCTGTACATGCAGATTTTGTTGTATTGGTTGTATCAGTACAACCAATCCAACCAAAATATAACAAAATCCGTATGTGCATACTCCGCATCTAATAATTGCTCGTTAGCTGGCCGGGCTTGACCTTTCATGTATTTGAGCGTATGTATATTACATTATGATATCATTTTTAATTGAATAAATGCTATATTATATTTGATTAAAGATAAAACTTTGTTATCTTAACAAAAATTGTATAAAATATAGTGGTTGGAAGATAATAAAAGTTTCATCATCTAATTGACGTCAGTTTAAATCTGTGCAATATTAATCTTAGATGATTAGAGAATTTTTTGTGAAATTTATGAAATTTTTGGAAACAAATTAAGAAAATTAAAATTAGGATTTTTATATATATATAAAAAAAAATCTATGATATTGTAATATAAATTTAATTAAAATAAGAAATATTTACCAAAAAAATTATTGTTCAAAATTAGTTTTGTTTTTTTATGGATTTTGCTTTAATAAGAAAAATTTACAACCATCTTAAATACATCATGATCTCACATTCTGATAAGATGATTTTAATCGTCATAATCATATTTTAAATTTGCACACAAGCCTTCAAAATCAGGCTTAAAAATATACAATTTTTTTCATAAATTTTAATTTGGCTAGATGATTTTATGATTAATCTCTTTTTCTGAAAAACCATTCCAAATTTTTCTAGGAAGAACTCTTAAATATTTTGGTTTTATTTTCATATGTTAATTGGCTGAATAAATATTATTAAAATAGATTTTGTCTTTTCAAAAAATTCGGTCAAATGGGCAACCCATTTACATATGAAGCTAATATCATATATGATATTCATAAAGGGGGCTTTTTGGAATCAATTTTTGTTTGGAATTCATAAAGGAATGCTCATCACTTTCTTAAAAATGACAACAAATAATAACCTGACTGATTTTTTTGTTATCAATACTCATTACCTTACTTTATGTCTTTTTCTAGATCATTCACTTTGTCTTATAAAAGCCATGTAC
Organism: Phalaenopsis equestris; assembly: GCF_001263595.1. Classification (NCBI taxonomy): domain Eukaryota; kingdom Viridiplantae; phylum Streptophyta; class Magnoliopsida; order Asparagales; family Orchidaceae; genus Phalaenopsis; species Phalaenopsis equestris. The sequence continues at coordinate 6,299,075 of NW_018164444.1, forward strand.
CTGAAAGTTAATAGTGAGGAAATATTATGAGCTTTTTGCTTCTCTGATTTTTTTCCCTCCTTCTTGTTACATCTTTTTTACCGTCAATTAACCGCCTTCAAAGGTAAGTTCTATACCTTATCCTCATAGTTTTACATGGTATCAAAGCACATTGCTTCACCGCACCTATGGAAGACTCCTTTACTGTCAACAAGGATCTAGTCTCTCTTAGCATTGAAGAACAACTGATTCCTCACTCCCTCAAGTTTCTTGTCTCGAGCATCAAGAATGTTATCACCAACCCACTCTCAACTGACAACTACCCATTATGATGATCTTAAGTTCTGGTTCTGAAGATTATCAAGGTCAATGGTTTTACATGCTTCATCGATGAATCTATACCCAAATTGCCTCACCACACAAAAAATGTCGCTGACACATCTTCTCCAAACCTAACTTACAACACATGGATGCTTGTAGACCAAAATTCAGCAGCAGCCCTACTATCCACGGTATCAAACACTATACTGCCCTACATCATTAACCTTGACAGGTGAAGGGATCTAGGTCACTTTGGGAAAACGCCTACAAGAAACAAATAGATCAAATGTTATACTACTCAAAAATGAGTTACACAATGTATCAATGAAAAACCAAATTATGGCACAATTTTTAACACAAATTAAAGTCTTAGTAGATAACATAGTTGCACTTAATTCCTCAGTTTATACAAAAGACGTTATATTATACATGCTCAAAGGACAGCCACCGGCATATCAGGCATTCAAAACAATAATCTCGACATCTCTAACTGCAATCAATCTAGTGGATCCATATCCTCTCCTCCAAAGAGAAGATATAAATATCTCCAATGATGATTTCACTATTCCACAACAACCAGATCTACATATGGGTTTATACTCACAAAGTGGAAGAGGCCTAAACTTCTTTCGTGGGCATGGAAGGAACATAAATTCATCTAGAAATCCACTCAATCAGCAACAAAAACAGCAGCGAACATCCCTGTCAAGCACATGTCAAATTTGCTGCAAAAAATGTCATCTCGTTTTTGATTGTTGGCATCGATTGAACATCAACTACCAACCCAACAAGCCGGTTGAACATAAAGCACTCCTCGCTTTCTCAAGCCAAAATCGGGATTGGTACCTCAACCCCGAGGCTTCAAATCATCTTATCACCGGCGTCAACGCCCTTCACCAACTCAAACCCTACCATGCCCAAGGTCAAATCTTTGTTGGTAACAGTAATGTTGTATCCATTCAAAATTTTGGCCAAGGCCTACTCCCAACACCATCACGAAAGTTTCTCCTTTCAGAACTCTTTCATACCCTCTCTATCTCACAACTGGCATCTGAAAATAATTGCATAATTGTATTTAATGCTTCCAACTATCAAATTCAGGATCATACCACACTCTAAACACTCCTCCAAGGTTCGTGTCATGATGGACTCTACCCAGTATCCATCATAAAATGGCCATGCTCTCCAGCTCCATTCCCCCGATCTTTAGCATCATCGAATTGGCCACCCACATAAAGAAGTCCTTATTTCTATTTATAAAAAACACCCCTACCTATGTATTTCGAAACTTACTTCATTTTGCAATTCATGTACTACAACTAAGCAACATAAGACACCTTTCTCTCCCTCAAAAAATCATACACACAAGCCTTTAAAACTTATCTATTCATATGCATGGGGAACTTCTCCACATGTTTCCAATCAAGTTTTCTATTTCTACATCATGTTTGTTGATGATGCTACAAGTTATTCTTGAGTAACTCCCATGATTCACAAATCAAAAGTTCTAATTCAGTTTATAAAATTGAAACAACAAGTGGAGAAACAATTTAACACATCTATAAATTGTCTAAGGTCTGACGCGACGGTGAATACCACAACCACTAATTCAGCACCTCCTAGCCACTAGTGAATACCAGAACCACTAATTCGACACCTCCTAGCCACTCACAGTATCATTCACCAATTTTCATTACCTTATACCCCATATCAAAACAGTTTAGCTAAAAGAAAACATCATCAAATCCTCGAAACCACCAGAGCACTCATAGCCACATCCAACCTACCACTCCAATTCTAGCCTGACACTACTCCCTTCGTCCATCAACACCTGCTCACATCCATCATCACCACAACAGGACAAAGACACTTTCCCAAACTCTACTTCAACTACTACCTCTTCTCCATTCGCTAACTCATCCACGAACTTCCCACATCCTTTTCATACCTCATCTCCACCTCATAACACTCTCCAAGACCTACCACATCATGTAATGATCACTAGATATAACTTTGGATCCCTTAAACCAAAATTCATCTTCAATTTACAGTTCATTTTCAACGAAATTGAGCCACTAACCTTTTAGAAAGCATCGGAATACCCATAGTGGGTGCAAGTAATGAACGAAGAATTTAACGCTTTCCAAAACAAAGCAACATGGACACTAGTGCCTAAACTGATCAACCAACCCATTCTAGGAAGCAAATGGACTTACAAAATCAAGCGCCGCTCAGAGGGCAGAATCGCTCGCTACAAAGCTTGACTCATCGCACGCGGTTACCAACAAGAATATGGTCTGCATTAAACTGAAACCTATAGTCCTCTGGCAAAACATCCTACCATCGGTCTTCTCCTAACAGTCTAAGCACATTACCACTGACCAATCCTTCAACTTGATGTATCTAAGGCCTTCATCTATGGTGACCTTATGAAGACAATATAAATGCAGTAACCTCTGAGCCACATTCATCCACATCATCCCAAACACATGTGACTTTTACGCAAAGCACTCTACGATCTCAATCAAGCCCAACGTCAGTATTTCAATACCTTCACCAGACATCTCCTCCAACTTAGATTTCATAAAAGTCAAGCAGACTTATCTCTGACCATATACCATCACAACTCCACATTGCTCTTTCTCCTCCTCTACGTGGATGACATCTTAATTATAGAAAACAACTCCAAATTCATTGATGATCTATTGTTAAGGCTGAAGCATAAATTCATGAAAACCTTAGGACCTGTCTCCATATTTCTTGGCATAACCACCGTACACACCAAACAATATGTGTCTTTATCAAACAACTTATGCTTTGGAGATCCTCAGCAAAGCAAGCTTAGCTGACTGCAAACCCTCCTCAAACCAATTCTCTTCCTCAAAATAAACACACATTGACCTGAACCAACTATATCCCAACCCATTTACCTACTGCCAATTAGTCGGCTTCGTACAATATCTAACTATAACTTGTCCTAACATTGCCTATGTCATTAATACTCTCTCCAAAATTCTCCAGTAGCAACCATGCATCCACTTTAACCAACATAAACATCTACTTCACTACTTCAAGGGCACACTCTGCTTCGGTTTACCCACCACAACTGGGCCTCTTATTCTTCACCCATTCTCTGATTCCAACTGAGTCGATGATCCACATGACGGACGGTCCACCACAGGTCACTGCTCATTCCTCGACAACAACCTTATATCATCACAAGTCAAGAAACATCCAACGGTGGTATGGTCATCACCTAAAGTCAAATATCAAGCTCTCTCCACTAAAACCATCGATGTCATATGAGGGTCAGCTCCTACACAAATTTCAGATCTTGGATTACCCCTCACTATTATCCACTGCGACAACACCTCTGCTCAAGCAATAGCTCATAATAAAGTGTTTCATGCTCGCACAGAACACATCAAAATAGACTATTATTTCATTTGAACAAAAATAATTTCTAAGGAGAATGATATCAGGCATACTCCCACTACAAAACAATTCGCCGATATCTTTACCAAGTCTCTTCCCGACACTCAAGCAAAGTCCAACATTAGCTTGAAGGGGATCATAAAGGAATGCTCTCCACTACCTTAAAAGAGAAACCAAATAATATCCTACCTAATTTTCAATACTCATCGCCTTATTTTATGCCTTTTCTAGAGGCTTCTATGTCTTATAGAAGGCATGTACCTAAAAGTAATAGTGAGGAAATATGATATTATGAGCTTTAGCTTCCCTAGATTTTCCCTCCTTCTGGTTATTTCTCTTATTCAAATAAATCTCGTTCCCGAATCAAATCAATGATTCAAAGAGGAGAGAAATCAAAAAAAGGATATACGACAACAAATAAGCAAATAAAAAATAGAAACAAGCGGAAGGCTTATATATGGGTAATCATCGTGTGATGGGTCGAGAAGATACGTTCGAACAAGATCAGATCGAAGAACCTCAAAACACAACATCCATGAAGAGAATCCCTACATAAGCCACATGTAACTAGAGAACCAAAAAGAATATTTTTGTTATGGGGTCATGAGTCTCCTAGAGGAACATATCCCTCAAGTTAATTACATCTTGGGGGATACCCGAGAATACTCTTGATAAAAGGAGTTTCGTTTATATTATTATGAACCTGGAGAATAGGCCTTCAAATGATGATTATTTTGTATGGGAATGCCCTGATGCTTCAAATCTCTTGCTAAGCCACAAGGCAGAATGAGTCTCTTGTATCCCAAATGGGTATTGGTTCATTGACATCAGAACCTACGAAATAACCAAAATGATCTCGACCAGGATATCCCTATACATCAGAGCTCATCGGATCGTAATTCTAAAGGATGAATCACCGTATCTCAAACGGGCGACAACACTTCGTTAATCGAGCCATCAAGATGATATCCGGGAAGTCAAAGGGATGACGGGGCTCAAATGGGCTCAATAAGAGAAAGGGTAGAGTAATCCTAAAATGTAGAGGTAATCGGATTGGGGTACCATAGAGTCGTCATCTCAAGCTATTAGAACCCTAAGTCTAATTGGTTGTGAAGGTAGTCGACCTAACACTTCATGAGATTCCTACTCATTAATCCTTAAATTGTGTCATCCACGAGGACCTCGATAGCTCTAAGTTCAAAGGAACAAAACTCTATTCTATGACTACAAGTGGAGCTCCAATAGGTGAGACTCTTACCCACTGAAATGACAAGGATGTCATAGAAAAGGAAGAGAAAAGATGGTTCAACTATAAAGCTCGAAACGCTCCCAACAAAAAGACTTACACCTGTCAGGGTCAGCAGCCTTCTAACACACTAAATGCACTAGACGCCGCCTAAATAAAAATCTATGTTGGGTCAGTCAAGTTGGAGAAGCACAGGAGTTTCTCCTTGGGACATGCAATATGATGTAGTGATCAAATCAATCCTAATATGGAGGCCCTAATAAATATGATGGGAGTGATAGTTATGCATGTAGCCCATTTAAAATCTAGCCAGAAGGTCATGCCGAAAAGTAGAAGTGTAAATTTTAAAGTCCTGAATATTTTAATCCTAAAATTTTCATTATCTTGAATATTTTATTAATATTTTATAGCAAATTTAAAATATTTAAATCCTAAAGAGTCTATATTGCATTTGTGATTACCCCACAAACCACAAAAAGAAACAATGACATCCATTTCAATAATGTAAACATGCAATGGAACATTGGAAAACAAGTAAAATCAAATAATAAGAAAATGCAGGTGTCGCTGGGTTTACAGCATATCCCAGAAAAGAAAAGGCGGTCGAACTCCGCACATACATGTCTAATTCAAAATCTATACATCAATATTAAATGCAAAATTAAGATACGAGACACGAGTTGCCACTCCTGATCCCCCACCACATGGTTCCCATGCCAAACACCTCAAAACCTGTGCCAAACGCCTCAAAAATATATATGAGTACTAAGCGTCAAACAGACTAAGTGATATGATCATTACCAGTGAGAATCACACACCTAGGTGAACACATATTGTGTCTCATACGGGTTCAAAGGCAAGGGAGCATGACTCTTACTTAAAACAATATGAAATATCTATGACACTCTAGGTGGTGTCGAAGGAAGCGAGGTGAGTGACTTGTATAAGCCACCTCCTTGTAACATGTGTGAGTGTCTATCCCCGTGCATACAGCGACGTATGTGAGGAAAACACTTGCAAGTGTAGGTGTTCAACGAGACACCATAAGCATGGATGCTCAAAGAGACATACAAACATGTCACATCCAAAGCATATAAGGCAAATATATCAAGCAAGAATGATGCGAATATGCAAACAAGCATGCATCGGTCGAACGAAGTCGGACGGGGCAGCTGATCGAACCAAAGTGAATGGTCAATCGGACCGAGGCTGTCGATCGAACCAAAGTGAATTGACGATCAGGCCAGGACGACCGATCAAACCAAAGTGAATTGGCAATCGGACCAAGGCAACCAATCAAACAAAAGTGAATGGTCGATCGGACCGGGATGGCCGATCGAACCTATTGTTTTTGTTTGTTTGTTTGTTTAAAAATAAGATTATCTCAACAATTAAAATAGCTTAAACAAACAAATTTTTGTTATCCCTCTATTTCTTTATTAAAATAAACAAAATAAAAATTGATTCCAAGCAATACTTGAGCAAATTTCATTTTATTTCTTAAATCGCTAATTTCAATTAATAGCGGCATTTGCCCATCATAAACCGGAGCTTAAACCAAATTGACTTTTCAAGTCTCAATTGAGCCTGCCTATTATTTTACCGGTATGAAACATGTCTATAACTAATAATTCCTGGTTGGGTCTCATCAGTGTAAATCATATAAAACTATTATTTTTAGCTTCTGCTAAATCATTCCCCATCAAATTTGAGGCAACACCTGTAAACCTGGTGATGTCAATATTAGGGACCCATCTTCAGTAGTTGATGGATTCAGGCCCATACAGTTAGCCAAGATAGCCCAATTAACGCGCCCATTGGATTTTGACATCAAAAGTAAGAAATGATCCAGTAGGCCCGTATCAAACGTTCAACCCTTGTTTTAAGCACTCCGAATATGTCCAGGAACTATCCGATGTTCGACTAACAATTATTCTTTGCATTGTTGAGGGTGGAGTGATTGCTTATTATAGTTGGCTCGATTTTAATAGTTCGACACCTTACATTGGCCTGAGCTTTTTGCTCTTGAAATAGTTTAAACTAAGAGCTCAAAATATGCGATTGTTGATATGTCAAACCTAAAAATAAAAAAATCCACTTCATCCAGCAATTTTTCTTTTTTTTTTTTAAGATTAGAAAAGATTTGATTTGAAAAAGTTTGAAATCTAAATTCTGAAAAAAGTTGAAGTTTTGAAAAGTTTGAAGTTTGAAATTCTAAAGATGCTTGAAGTTTTGAAAAGTTTCATGTTTGAAATTATGAGAAGGGTTGAGGTTTTGAAAATTTTAAATGTTTAAAATGTTTAAAATTTGTAAAATTTCAAGTTTGAAATGTTTGAATGTTTGAAGTCCTGAAAAGTTTATGTTTCATCATATTCTTTTGAGGTTTTTGAGCAAAAATATGTGAATATACTTTTATTTTTTAGTATGCTACATTGAGCATATTGAAACCGACAAAATATTTTAAATAAAAAATAAATAGAAATTATAAATTTAAAATGACATAAAATTTGAAATAAAAGAAAATGTGTTCGGATTAACAGTTCAAAGATATCATAAATGTCATGCGATCTATGTTAAAATTGCCAAAAATATGATGCAATAAATCATGCACATACAAGAACACACATTCACTATAGTAATAAAGTGTTAAAAAAAATATCATTCCCTTGAGTATTACTTGGCAAGTACTTAAATTAAATCAATTAATTATTATTTAAATGACTGAATTGGGGTGATATAACAAACAAAGCTAAAAGTTAATAATAACATGATTGAGTGAGCAAAGGTATAGTTATGCAAGGCTTAAAACCAAGACAAAAGTGCTATGGGGATTTCATGTGCCTTAGTTAAACTAGTGAAATGATCAAAGAAAATGTGTATGGTTTCAAAAAGTACAATGGTCAAATCATCGTGATCACGAGTTTTTTGTCTCTGGCCAGGTTTCTACTTAATCTTGCACAATCTAACTATTTCTGAATGTTAGATTTAATACAAGAAAATTTATGAAAGTTTATAGGATCTCAAAAGGGCTGCACAAATTCACTACAGTTAGTTCTGTCCAACAGTACATCCTCTATGGTTTATATAACCATGATGAGTCTATCTTTCTCCTCTTAGTTTTAAAAAGATAACTAATGCTTTTACTAAGTGACGACGTAATTAATATTTTCTTATCAAATAGAACAAAATATGTAAAATAAAGATTTAAAAAATGCATGACTGTAACTTTGAAACCAACTAGAAAAATCTAATTGATGCTACTCCAAACGCTAAATGAGGCGTTTTAGTTCATGTTTAAGGTAGAAACAAATAATAAGTAATATATAAACACGTTTACATTAGTAAAAGCAAAACAATTAGGAGAAGGAAAGCTCATTAAAAATCTACGAAGCTTGTGTGATGATCTCTCATTAACCGTCAACTCAAAATCTCAAGAATTTTTATACAAACCTATCATATTTTGGTAGAGAAAACCTTAGAAGTTCTCTCTAACAAATTAGCCAAGTTTGTACTATGGCACGCCGGTTGTCGGAATTGGCACCAAGATATCAAACTCCTTGTCGAGTTCCTCAGGTGGGTGCCTTGGAATGTGTTGGGCACCTATGATGGTCTTTGAATACCTTTCTCTGAAGCTAAAACCCACAGGTAGGTGTTTAGATGCCTAGTTATTAGGACATCGCCTAGGCACCAGTGAGTGGGGGCATGAATATTTGTGTCTTGGCTTTTTTACAAATTATTGGACAACCGGGCACATAGGATTAGAGTTTAGGTTTGCTGCTAGCCAGCCCTTTTTCATCATTTTTTCTCTTTTTAGCTGTTGAATTTTTTATAATCCATCATGTCATCTAAATATATATTTTTAGTACTAACATTTTTTTTGCATCTAAGTAAGAAGGAATTAAATCATCAGTATAGAAAAATAAAAAATAATGATTGAGATAATTAAAAATTAATGAATAAAATGTAGGCTAAGAATACATTAATTTCACAACTGACATATCTTCCAAGGATTTTGAAAGCACAAGCATCTTCTGAGGCTTTTGCCCTCTAAGATTTTTTAAAGTGAACGCATGTTTTTAATGTGCTAATATTTTATGTAACATTTATATTTTTGGGATTTTTGAATGTTCATGTATCTTCTAAGGCTAATGTTCATTCAATTTTTTTTTTAATATAGTTCGACTTTATGAGTTTTATGCCTTTTGAATTTTTTTTTAGTATATATATATATATATATATATATAT
>NW_018164444.1:6309537-6344212 GCF_001263595.1 Phalaenopsis equestris
ATCACAATTATGAAATAAAAGAAATGCTAAACAAGTCTAATCCTACACATGATTATTTCTCATCACAAGGAGAAAAATAAAGAAAACTACTTTGATTTCATGGGGACAAAACAACAACACATGATATATATATATATATATATATAAGCAAGTTGAAGCTTCACAGTTTTAAGGGTCTGTTTGGGGGAAGCTGCAGTTGTTTGAAAAAGTAGTAGTAAAGCTGTTGAAGAAGAAAATGTCGTTTAAAAAGCTATGAGGGTTCAAGTTATTTTTTTTTTTGGGAAAATTTTGACTGCAACTTTCTAACAGTCACCGTAGGTAGCCAGTTCTGATGGGAAAACACAGCTTTTAGTTGCAGTTTTTTTAGAACGCAAACAAAATGTAATTTTGCCAAATAGAAAAAACTACGGTGCGACATCACGCTGTCACCGCACCACCGCTCCAAACGCACCATAAATCTAGAGTTAACCAGGCCAACTTGCTTAGGTAGAGCTCTTCCAAAAAATTTATAAAATTTGTGTATCAAACTGCAAACCCAATTTTAATATTTAAAAATTAAATTTGATTAAGACTTTCAATAAAATAAGTTTGGGTTAATATATCTTTAATATAATTCAATCTTGAAGCATTAACTTGTTAAATTAATTTTAAAAAATTCCTGATAAATAAGGTGGACATAAAAGAAGTTTTAAAGACTACTTACTGTCTTGAAATTGTTGAAATTTAGTTGATAAATTAATTAATAAATTATGCTAACATGATAAAATTCTTCTTTAAGGTTTTTAGTTTACAGGACATTTGCATTGATCATTTTTTATGGGCCTCATTTCCTTACAAGGAGACAATTTAACATGCAAAGCTCTTGGTCACATGGGCTGGTCTAAGTAAAACACTTGGTTACATGGCCTATATTCAGATCAGATATGAAGATTTATCATAGTTCTTGTATTGGAAAGCGAAAATTTCTTTTGTATACGACAGGTAGGGCTTTAAAATGAACCGATGCACTCATAAATAACTCATATCTGCTAATGGACTTCATTTACTGATGATAGATTATATTTTATACTATGCATTATTTAAATAAAATTTGATTGACAAAACTTTATTTAATTGTATATTTAATAGTAACATATTAATAAATATTGTAATTTAATATAATTCATTCTTATATTTTGATTTTATTGAAATAATTTTTTAGTAGTTATTTATATTATTTTATTCTAAGAAAAATTATTGAAGTAATTTAAATTGAGCTGCGTCTAGAAATAATCAGATTACTTTGAAACCAAATTACTTAGAAATCAAATTACTTAGAAATTTTGTTACCGGAAGAAGAGGTAAAGGCAAATTTAATTTAAGTGAATAAAATGAATTGGGAAGAATAACTTAATTATATAGGAAAAAAATGATTTTTTATTCTTCCTTTATTTAAATAAAATTTTGTGTTTTGAAGTTAATTTTAACATATATAAAATGTAAATTTGTTATGGCGGATCGTTTTAGGTACTGGATGATATCTCTATGAAGATTCTCCAAATTTGTTGTTTAATATTTGCTTTCAATATTATTGAGCCCGAATGAAAAAAAAAACTAATCCAACTCGTGGACGGAATATATTGAGACCAGACATCTCTTTATTTAATATGATGTTGATATTGATTTTATTCCTGTTAAGTTTCAATTAGTCAATATTATTAATAAGCGTTTGAATTAAAATTATCTTTGCGAACAAAGAGAAAAACTAAGGATGTTTAGATCCAAATTTATGCTCCATTGACTCTTTTTTTATACAACTTTATTTATTACTTGATCATGTATTTTTTATGCCCTCAAAAGGGGAGAGTATATATGTTGAAATCCTAAATTATTTGATGAGCATCTTTATACCTTCTTTTTTTTTTTCAAAGAATGAAGGGGGGAGATATTCTTATGTAGAATCAAGGACATATGGCAACTTATCCTAATAACAAAGCTAACATAAGTTTATCATCATAAGAAGGAAGGGGGCAACTCCTAATTTTTTCATTTTGTAAAATTTAGGAAATATGTCAATTTGTATTAGCTCAAAACTATAAGCTCAAGTTAGACTTATAATTTTCTCAGCCAGTTATATTTATTACTGTAAAATTATTTTAAATCATTTATACAATTTAAAGATTTTTATAAAATCTTTGGCAAAATACCACATTTTTTAAGAATTATTAAGAGTAGTTGTTTAATTTATGTCGTCTCAGATTATAAATATTCACTATACATTCTTGAAATTTGTCTCCCAATTCTAATTTCATTAAATTTATTTATTTTTTCATAGATAAAAATCGTATTTAACTTAAATTATTATATTTTGATAGGGTGGTTTAGTATAATTTCTTTTAAATATCATAACAGTTTAACAAAGATTTCGTGTAAGGCACATATTTTGAAACCAAGTCCTCTTAGCTGCTTGCAAAGGTGTGTTTTATAAAACCAACATTGTGGCTAGGCGCAGGACAATGCATGTCCATGAAATTTTTTTTAGGATATTTTTCATGTACAAAAATACACAAATTATATAATATATGTGTACAAATACAAAATAAAGGCATATATTTAAATTTATTTGTTAATTTTTTCTAAATAGAAATTCAGTTAAGGTCTTTTAAACCGTACAAAATTTAAAACACATCCAAAATCAATTCTTTTTTTACAATTTTTTTGCACACAAAATTTGAAGAATAATTAAATAATAATATTTTAGTTTCAAAATTTTGTATACTAAGATTGAATTTTAGCATGGAGAACTTTAATGCTCAAGATATATCTTAAGAACTTTAATGATATAATATCATAGATAATCATTGATATTTTGTCTAGAATTTTGTTGCACTTCACTTGATCCATTTGAGATGATTTATTAATTATTTTAGTCATTAGAGAAGTATGCATCTATATAACCTATGCAATATATTGAATCAAAAAGTCATGAATTTAATCCATTTAAAAGACTTTTTAAACATATATGAACATTAAATTTTATATTGATCATCATCAAAATCAAGATGATCAATCTTGAATCTCTTATGGTGTTGTGAGTGAAAATAACTTCAAAAATTATTATTGGATGTATTCCACATGCAACACTTTTCTAAACTATGTTTCTCAAACAGACTAAATATTTTAAAACACCAGCTTCTGAACAACAACATTTGAACTGAGATTTTGTACAATCACAACCGAAACAAACACACTATAAATTAGTCAATGATCTAGCTTGAATTATAACTTGTACGGCTTTGGAATTCTCTAAGTATAAGTTTCAAAACATTAAATTAAAAATACACAAGTAGAATCATCACCAATGTATAAAAATATGTTATAGTATTCACTTAATTCCTACCACAAAAAAAATGTGCACTTTTTAATATGTTCTAAAAATTGATCTATATTGATCACCTTATAATTTTTAAATATCTTATTATCTTAAAGAGCTAAAAACTCAACTAATCTTAGCCACATCAAATTTGTTGTATGACTTGTATCGAGATATTTATTCTAATTAAAATCATGTAAAATTTAGACTGAAATTTCACAGTTAGTTCATGTGTTGAATTTAAAGTCCAATTGAGCCTTGAATGTGCACTTTTAAATATGTTTTAAAAATTGATCTATATTGATCACCTTATAATTTTAAATATCTTGTTATCTTAAAGAGCTGAAAAATTAAGTAATCTTAGCCACATCAAATTTGTTGTATGACTTGTATCGAGATATTTATTCTAATTAAAATCATGTAAAATTTAGACTGAAATTTCACAGTTAGTTCATGTGTTGAATTTAAAGTCCAATTGAGCCTTGATTATGCATTTGCAATATTAGATTTGTATCATCAAACTGCAAGATCAATACTATAACTAAAACCATATTAGAGTCCATATAATGTTAAATCCAAAATTTGATGTTTTTAATTCATTCAATCTATTTCCAACCAATATGCCACGCATTCTCCGAGCACATGATAAAAACCATGGCCAAAAATATTTTATTGATCTTTTTCAAACCTCTACATCACAAATAAGTCCAAAGCCGAAGAAGATTCATTTCGCCTCACTTTTGACTCCCAAGAATAACCACCCCGTCGCACAATAATGGCCGTTAATATTTTATCGCCGCACTATCATTTTTCTATTATTCCCCTACAATACCTACTTAAAGTCCCCCCACATGATAAAAAACATAACACCATATAATCAAAAAGCTACAATTAAATCATCGAAGCCTATTACGTGGACGTGTGAGGAATACCCCCACCGAAAGCACTTCTATTTAAAAAAAAAAAAAGACGCAGAACCCACTAGCGTTGAACGGGGCGGCAAACCCACTTCACCGGACGCTTTTAGTGGCGCGTAATGTTCGATTATTATTATTGTTATTATTATGATTCGGTTTGAAGATCTCGAAACCATGTGCTCTCCCATCTCCTTCATTTTATTGCGGAAGTTAGATTCCCAAATTGCTGAAGCTCGCAGCAGCTCGAGCCAAAAGTTGAGCAATCTTGTACATGCACTTAGGAAACAGGGATGCACGGAGAACGACACGTGGTTGAGCTTTATGTCATAGTTTACAGTGAAAGGGAAAGGTCATGCAGTGCCACTCTCTTTATCAAAAAAAAGATTTAAGAAGAAGTTGTGATGTTAATTTAATCATCACGTATAATTAAGGCTGAGAGTTTAGGTTGAAGGTTGTCAATTGTTTTGAGAATTGATTTGAATTTTGGCTTCTATTGAGATTAGATCGGAACAGATGAGTTTGAGTTATAAGTTAAAATTTTGGATTGAATTTTTCTTAGTTGAAATTGGATTGTTAACGGCTCTAGTGATGTCAGGGTTATGAATTCAACAAATTTAGCTTGAAGGTTGTTAATCGTTTGAAAATTGATTCGAATTTTGGCTCAGATCGAGATTGTATCAAAATATACGAGCCGAGCGACGGTCCAAATTTTGGATCAAATTTTTTTCGAATCGGTTTTAAGCCGATCCCAACTTAACTTGAAATTGAATCTTTAACACCCCTATATATAATTAGGATCACATTTATTTATTTTTCTTATACTCACTCAATTATCAATGTGGTAGAATTCTTTTATAAGACTTTAGCGGGCAAAAAGTGAGATGGGTGTTATTTTTGTTAAGTAATGGAAAGTGGAACAACGAATTTCAACGACTCCTATGATTTCATTTCAAAAATATCATACTGTTTTTGTGGGGTCTATGAAGAAGGGAAAATGAAGGAATATATATTCTCCCTTGCTGCTTTTGAAAAGGCGTGCCGTAGATCACTTTAATTGAAAAGTGCGCAGCGTTCATTTATTAAAACTTTGAAAGTTACAAAAAAGAAACTGGATTAAGGAAATGGTGTTGCAGTGGAAATGACCTGAGTTCTGCCAGATAATTTCATGTTATATAAGTGGAGAATTTGATTAAATGATGATTTGACTTAAAATAAGATAATATAATTTAGATAATTTAGATAAAAGAGCCTGTTTTGGAACAGTTTTCTTTATTTTTTTTTCATACTAACAACACAATTCTATTTGATAATCTATTTTTTTTGTTGCTTTTTAAAAATCTGTGATAGAAAACTGTATTTTCAACCTTAACTGTTAAAGTGTGGTAGTTGTCATAAAACTGCGATCTAATTTTTTGGCGACTTTTTAAAAGGTATTTTCTTCTGCAGCAATTTCACGATTGTTTCTTCAAGCAGCAAAACCAACTGATGCTGGCCAAAAGGAACCCTTAAAATGCCATTTTTAAATTAATATAAATCTCTTGGTATTTATTTATATAGCATTTTTATTTGATTACAATTAAGTACAGAAGAAGTTGAGTTATTTGCTGATTTGACCAAATGCATGCTCTGCTTAAGATCACGGAAGTTATCATTTGATTGAGTATATTTTTAGTGTGGAAAACATCAGGTAAGTGCATATCTCAAACTTGAGCCAAACTCAACTCAATTGTATTATAACAAGTGCCCATGCGAGTTTAATCATGTGATCAATTTTTAAATATATTTTGGGTGACAAATCAAAATCTGTTTCATGAAGAAGGAGATTAACTTGGGTTCCAAATTTACTCAATGATTATAAATAGACGTAAATCGAAAAACGTTACATGTGTTCATTCTCCTTTATAACATGTGTATATGGCTAGGGAGAAGGAAAGTAATGATAACTTGTGTCTTGATCAACTTTATTTATTGGTCGAATAGGTCATTCACCACCGGTTACTATGGAGAGACAAGCCCATAAACTTTTGATTGCTATGTATATGCCCTTATTTAATTGTGAAATTTTGTTGAAATCTTTGCTTTTTGAAATTATAAGAGATTATATGATTTTAACTCAATTTGAGTCCTTTGACATATTATTGTTATTATTATTATTATTATTATTTTGAATGAGGTATAGTACTTCTAAACATTCACATCAAGAATGCTAGAGCCTCTATTTAGAGGGGCATTTTGTAAAATTTTTAATGCTAATTCATTATTTCAAATGCATAATTTTAATCATTACGAGCACTATAGCATCTCTCCAAATATGCCTATATTCTAGCAAATAGTGTTAGTTAAAATTGCCATCATCATTATGCAACCATATTGAAATGAATTCATATGGATTTATTCATATTTGAGGAGGAAAAGAAATTAATGTGATTTTCCATGAAAGAATATAGTTTGTAAGAATAGTTCTTGTTCACACACTTCTCTCCTTTAATATTGAAATAATCATATGATATTAGCCAATTAGCTCGGCTTAAATATGCTACTCAGAAAATTAACTATAAAAAATATGATAAAACTTTCAACTCAATGAGCATCAAAATGACTTTTGATGTATTGCCATCTTCTAGTCTAAAAATTACACAAACATGATCAATTTGATAGGTTCAATCATCCATCAATCATCTTACAAGTTCAATGAAGTTTGAGATCATTTTTGTAAATTATAAACTAAAAGTAGATTGAGCCGATAATTGAACCGAGTGAGCGTACTAGGACAATTTTCTATGAATCACTCGATTTTTACATTGATCAATTTAAGATTATTTAGAATTTTGAACACATGATAAGACATAATATTTTTCATATGAAAATTAAAAAAATAATAATTCAAAAAATTATATATAAAATATTGAGTTCAAAGTCAGGTGTAGCACTTAAAACTTTGCTATTATTTGAGATGATGATTTCTTTGTATAAGCAAAATTAATTTATTTTAATTCTTCTTTGATAGTGAATTTGGACTGGTGCTAATAGCCAAATGCCACAGCGATGGTTACGTCCTATGACGCAACAACAAACCAATTTTGGTTCCTCGTGTTTGACAATTTTTTTTCTTGCAATATATTTTTATTTGTACAATTTAAAATAATACTATTTTAAAAACCAAATTAAAAAAAATTATGTTTGCTCATTATTTTTTAAAAAATAAAGTCTAAATTTCATGAGTTCTTGTGCCCTTTGCCTTCAATTTTGCACCATTTTTTGGCATGCTCCATGTTTTTTGTTTTACCTACCAATATCACTCTACAAAATATCTTTTTGTTGTGTTGTCATTATTCTTTTATTATTAATTTGGAAAAAGATATGTCAAGCTCGGCTTTATTTTAAATAAGAAATATTTAGAACTCAAATACACAATAATAACACAACCAAAGATACAAATTCTAATACTAGAAAATAAAATTAACAAAGCCAAAAAATTAAAATTGAAAAAATCAATAAACAACCAAAACATATGCAGAAGAGACAAAAACAACAAAAGCACTCAAAAAAATGATCCAACAATAGAGTAGCTCCCAAACAGTGAAGATAAATAACCATGAAAGCCAAACCAATGATCAAAATATCAACAGAGAAGAGGATTAACATTCAAGAGGAGGAGAACAATTAATTGAAACCAGCAATCAAAAATTTAACCATAGCCATATATAAACTCTCCAAGAAAGGCAAGACCACATCAATCTATAAAATAACAAAGCAAACAAAACCACAATGAATAACAACAACATGAAATAGAGGAAAATAACCAACAATACTACAAAGAACCAAGATCCCAATCAAAATTCAAAAGAATGATATAAATAGATATATTATACAATAAACATTAAAACACGGTTGAATTTTAAATAGAGACAGCAAATGAACATTAAAATTTCATTTAGGCATCATGAAATTTAAATTCAAAAGTTTTTAAATATTCTAAAATACAGTTTAATTTTAATAAATAGCTGAAAAATATTAAAGCTAGAATTAAAAAAATAAAGCTAAGAATCTTACTTATCAGGAAATCATTAAGATTCCTTCAAAATATGGCGATTACCACGATTACCTCCACCATCTCTGCCATTATACTGCTTCGATTTGCCACTATCGCCGCTCTATATGCACGTCCTGTCTCCACCACATACATCAATTTAAGTAGTATTCAATACAAATATTGATTTGAATTAAAATTCAAATAAAATAAGCTTAAGAGAAATTGAAAGTGATTTCAATCATTCTATAGTTTAGTATTAGTGCAATAGGTCAAAATTTTAGCGTTCCGTATATCAACAAAGAGCAAAAATTTGCTTGACTCAAACGAAATATCAGTTTTTTTAATAAAACAATTCTATTTTCTTGCAGATCTGCCCCGATACCGAACCCATTTATTCTCTCTTATAATGAAGGCGTTCTCCAAACTTACAAGTCTTGTCACAACCGAAAAATTCACATACGTTCAGTCAGCAAGCAACCGAAATAATAAGGGAAAAAAAAGGAAGATTTACATACAAACCACGGAACTCTTGCCTAGTTAGATATATATGCCATCTTACTTAGGTTATGTAAAATTTTTTTCCCTTTTTAATAGTTAAATTATTGATTTTTTTTATGTGCTATAAAAGAGTTGTATCATGTAAATGTAAAAAAGTACCTCTACGTATTAGACATGTAAGTACATAAAAATTTGTTGGATGGTGTGCAGTCAGCGAACAACCAAAATTAAGGAAAAAAAAAAAGGAAGATTTGCATACAAACCACGGAACTCTTACCTAGTTAGATATATATGCCATCTTATTTAGGTTATGTAAAATTCTTTTCCCTTTTTAATAGTTGAATTATTTATTTTTTTATGTGTAATAAAAGATTTGTATCATGTAAATGTAAAATAGTACCTTTAGGAATAAGACATGTAAGTACATAAAAATTTGTTGGATGGTGTCCCCAAAAATTAAAGGGAATTTACATGCATAGCACACAATTCTTTGTGTATACGCATCTCGCATCTAAATTTTTATATTGACACACATAAAACTCAAATCTTTAATATAACATAAAAAATAATAATATTATCATTTTTTTAAAAGAATAAAATATATCTTTTCATGTATAGATTTAAAGTACCATTGTGTAGGGCTATCAAAACGGCACGTTGTTCGCAAAAAAATTCGTATTCAACTCTTTTAGAAGCTCGTGTTTGATTATTTCACTAAGCAAACGAGCCGAAAACGATCAATGATATGTTAACTCGTGTTTGGCTCGTTTTGACTCAAAATAATTATATATATACATTCTGTAGGGCTGTCAAAATGGCTCGTTGTTCGCGAACAATTCGTGTTCGACTCTTTAAGAAGTTCATGTTTAATTTGTTCACTAAGCAAACGAGTCGAAAACGAGCAATGATATGTTCATTCGTGTTGGGCTCGTTTGACTCAAAATAATTATATAATATATATATATATATATATATATATATATATTGAAAATAATATTTTAATTTTAAAAAAATGAGATAAGATGGATCTCATATTTAATAGTTTAAGTAACCGAGCACAACACTACAAATTTGTACATAATAAATTAATTGACTACAGGGATGCAAAGAATTTTAATTAATAAAAATTATTAATTAAAATTTAACACAAAAAATATATTAAATGATATTTAAATGATGTTTTAATATAAATAATAATATTTAAATTTCCCTCCAACCCTTAACAACCTATGGCTGGGTAACTAAGTCTTTCAAAACAAAACAGCTCTTTGATAGCAAACAACTCGTGTTCGTCTCGCTAAGCAAATATGCCGAACACGAATATTTTTTATGTTCAAAATAAAAACCAACCAAACGCACAAGTTCAGGTTGTGTTTTGGTAGATTACACCCTTATTAATGTGCACTATATATAATATGAAAGTTTTGGTGTGAGATTTGTAGATACATAAGAATAATGTATTTGGTTGTAAATTTCTCAAATAAAAAAACATGAGCATCGAAAACAAGTACTAAAATAACAAACGCAACCAAACCCACCGTTGCGTGCTAGGAAACGCAACCCACATGCGTGGTGGGCCTGCGGTGGACGAATCGCGTTTACTGAGCATCGAGAAATTGGGCCCGTCCGCGTTCGGTGTGGATTCCTCACTTAACGGCTCTCCGGCCTCCACCATGATTGGTTATCTTCTCCATTCATCAAACCAAATATCATCCTAATCCATGGCTACAACGACGAATCTATATAAATAAATATCTTCGTTCAGCCTTTCAACACGCAGAACACCTTCTGGTCCCATGCTTTCATTTATTTGGTCATTTTGATAAAATTATTTTGAGCTGAATATAGTCCTCTCCGTCAAATTTTTTTATTGATATGATTTTTCTTTTTTTAAGTTTAATTTATTGCAGACATAAAAATAATGAATCTATTGCTAGCATTTATGCGATGGCGAAATGTTTGAAGCATTTATCCGATGGCGAAATTATGAGAAGGAACATATCTATTAGAATAATATGAGAGAGGAACTCCCAATAAAAAATATTATAAGTGTTTTTTTTATTTTGAAGAAATGCCCCCTTGAGGGAATTTTCATTTAAACATTAAAAATTTAATTATTTAATATATAATATATTTCATTATAAATAATTTAAATATTAATATATATTAACTACTATAATATATATATATATATATAAACAGTATTGCATTGATGAAGATATTAAATTTGTTCATTATTTTTACATTAATTAATATTTAAATATAATTAAATTAATCAAAAAAAATAATTGAACAAATTGAATTAACTAACAACATTGATATTCATAAAATTTCTTTCATATTAAAATATTCTCGTAACATCATGTTTACAAAAAAATACTCTTTCACGTCGGGGTGGAATGACGTTTGAGACTATTTTATATCGAGACGGTGGTCGTAGTGGTCGATGTCGCAACTAATGCTCTTGAAATTCTTCTCAACATCATCATCTTCAGTTAGGTCATTCGTAGCTTATTGTGATAAATATTAATTTTCTTCATTCATGAGATTTGGTGGGAAAAAAATTTAAGATTTGCTGAATTCAAGCCTTCATTGGAAATAAATGTGGACAAGAGAATATTTTAAAAATTTAAATTCAGATCTCTACAAATTGTAGTTATTCAATGCAAGTCATATGATGAACCCTCATGTATCGATGGTACTGCATAGTTGAAGATCCTATAAAGCTGGAGGGTCCCACCAATACTAATTGAGCAAAATAAGCAGAAGACTTTGGATATTGTTGTTCATGGGACTAGATCTTTCTGTTATGCCAACTAAAGATCTCAAAGATTTCTTTCCAGCATCTGTTTTTGTTCATCTCATAGCAGTGGAAGACGACCAACGTTAAGTATCAGACGTTGATCTAGAGTAAAAGGAATATATCGCGAACAATTCCCAATTTTATCAGGCTTAGGTTCGATTAAAAACTAAACAACTCCGCAGAATAAAAGGATCACACCAATTCTAAAAAACCGAAACAAAAATAAATAGAAAGCACAATTAAAGCAACCAAAAAAGCACATGAGAATTTTACGTGAAAAAACTCATAAAAAATAAAAAACCATAGAGTCACACCACCATAAATTTTCACTATGAAATTCAGAAGGTTTTATAAAAAACTAACATAAGTTTTCTCTCCACACACAAAGAAAACTTACAAGACTCACTCCAAAATCCTTTCTATCCAATTCGACACAAAAATCATGTTGAATCACCGAAATCCACTTCTTCGGTACTCTCCTTCACCGGGATGCTCGTTGAATAATACTAGACTTGAAATTGGGATTAAAAACGAAAATTAAAAGAAGTAAAAAAATAAAAAAACCTGCTCCTGGCACCTATGCGCCTGAACTTGGCTCATAGGCACGGATCTCTCTATATCAGCGCCAATATTGAGCGCCTATGAGTATGCTTCCCCTCCTCTATCACCCACGTCAAGAGGGTGCCTATGCGTCAGCTCCTCCATCCGAGCAGCACACAACTGGGCGCTTAAGCACCCATAATCTGGTGCATATGCACAGGGTGCCTTATGCTCAGTCTCAACAGCTCAACAATCTCCCACTTAGAGACTATAACACCGAGCACCAGACCTTTGTACTTGCACCTCCATCTGAATTGAGTTCATAGTCGTGTATGTGGCTCACTCTCGGTCTCAACCTTCGTGAAACTCAACTGAAGACAAGCAAAGCTTTAGTTTCTCAAAAATCACCACATTTGTCAACATATCCACATGATTCTTAGTTGTGTGTATTTTTTTTTATAAATAACTGCATATATTCTAGAAGAGATTGAATGAAATGATACCTGAGTTGGATGTGTTTCATCTTGGCATAGAAAGAAACATTCTTAGCAAGTTAAATCACACTCATATTGTCACTATAAAGTTTTCCAAATCCGTACTCCTTGACCAATTATGCCATGAAAGGCCCTTGGCATTCCTCATCAATGTAGCTGAGGCATTTCAGGTCTCGTACCTCGATCACCTTTTGGGTCATGCTTCATAGTCTCAAAATGCACCCTTTGGGTCATGCTTCATGGCCTTTGGACCCACCCTTCGAGCCATGCTTTAAAGCCTCAGAACCCACTTCTTGGTTGGATGTAAGTCATGTATGCATTCCTCCCTTACTTACCGGGTTGGATATTATTCCCATAGTTTTTCTCTCTCGGCCACAAGTCCCACACCTTGAGCCTCTATGCCTCGATTAGACATCAAGATTTGATGTGAATCCCAGTGTTTTTTCTCCTGTGTTAATCTTTTTGGTTGCTCATCGAGTTGATGTAAGTCCCTCGGCTCTACTCAGCATACATGTTTGCTTCATAGGCATTAATGTGAGCCTTCGAGGTTTCCTTCTTAATGTATGCATACCTGCTTTTATTGGTTGCTCGGGTTTTGTCGGTTACATGACTAACCTCGACTTAATCAAAAGTTGAGCTACTTCCAACAAGTGCACTGCGCCTTAACGGCGTAGCAAACTTGTTGGGGTGTTTTTTTAGCATCATTTTTTTATGTCATGAGTGTAGGATGTCCACTTGAATGACTTGGGACAATTTAGTATTCCTTCATAGCATCTAGTAGCACAAGTCATCCATCAAGCCTCCCCCCCCCCCCCCCCCCGCGATAATTTAGACTTGCCCGGTATAATCCACCATTGGGTGGCATCAATCACAACATGAGACACGTTTAATGTCCATTCTGGTGTTTATAGGTCATGAGATATTCATATGGAGTCTCCCTTGGTCAAAGGAACCGATCAATGCTTCTCGCAGACATTTTTGAAAAAATTAGTTTAGAACGATGTACCTACACTGTGATTCAAGGCTCCCGTTGGCGCCAAAATCCTTGATACAATGCCCGTAAAAATACTTATCTCTAACGTTATAGAACTTTATTTTTATTCATATTTGATCTCTCATGGCTTTCAGACCGAAAAAAACCATCGTCAGACGCTTCTAGCAAAAACTAGGCTTTTTGGGGCTAGACTGGTGTGGAGGCACCAGTCTCGGGAGTCTAGTCGCCCAAAATAGCCCCAAAGAGCTTAAAAGAAAGAAGAGAACAACTTGGCACTAGGCCCAACGCCCAGGCTCCCAAAACAGCCTAAAATGGTCCTGGAATCGAGTCGACAGAAACCTGATGCTAGAAACATAGCGGTGCCACCAATATCCCTTGGCACCTCCGGCATTCCTATGAGATAACCATCCTTTGTGACACCTTCTCACTAGTCATTATTCAAATGTAAGCAATATACTTTTAATTGAGAGTATTCTTGGACATCCTATAACAAAGTGATACGCCCTTTAAGAGTTGCTCTTTAACCTGGAACAAGCAAACACACTTGATTCTATAGTTGTGGATTGCTTCTGTAAGGTCTTTTACATGGATATGTTCCAAAACTTTTTCTATATGATCTCGTTTTGAACGTACTTCTTGGGCTATCACGGGATGTTTACATTATAAAATTTATCCACGTTCTTTCTCTCGTTTGTTTGCCTTCATCGTATATCTTCTCTTTTTTTTATTTCTCTCTTCTTCAAATCATTCATATAATCTGAAAAAGAGATTTATTCAGAAAAGGAAATGATACAGCGGTAGAAAAGCCGGCGACTACTTCACAAATAAAATAGAGAAAAAGAAAAAAAAATAATGATGAGGTCATGCAAGAAGTACATTCACTATATGAGATATAATATTCATAAATTAAGCATACAACTATTACACTAATTCTTTTTTTATGATATTTATCACTGTTATTTATCATTGATCTAAAACATTATGAACCATAATAGAACAATTAGCTATCCAGAAACAAAATATGACTCATAATGCAAATACAAAAATGATTAGTTCATACATCAAGAAATTATGATAAAATAACATTTTAAAAACTTATTGCACTCATACATCACTATTATTTAAGAAGAAGTGTATATACTTAAATCTTATGCTCAAGCGCACTTATTGCACTCATACATCACTATTATTTAAGAAGTGTATATACTTAAATCTTATGCTCAAGCGCTACTGGCACTAAAAAACTCTATTTTCGTAGGGTCTCGTTACACTTTCATTAAATACAAATACAAATACATATATTCATAATTTTTTGCAGTTTCTTATATTATTTTTCTGGCATTTAGAATAGATGTTTATGCAAGTGATGAGCAAGGTCTAAAGAAAATAATAGTGCATGTAGAAACAAGTTGCAAAATATGATTTCTTAAAAAAAAATTTGCCTTTTTTTTCTTTCTTTTACTTCTAGGCCATAAAGGTGACCATCGTTTGGAGTGGCTAGATCCAGCATGTTTGATTAATTTATGAATGAATCCTTCACTTGAATCCTCTTTGTGCTCAGAACCCACATGCTTAGATATATCAATGTTCACTTCCTGACTTGGCGTCCAAGCATGATAACTAGTATCAATGACTCCACCAAATATTTGATCTAGCTTCTCTTTTAGTTTTGCGTCAATGTCCCAAAATTTAAACTTTTTCGTGCTTGGCACAGCCTACAATTTATAAACATCAAAATTATTTATATATGAAATGGGTTAAGAAAATGGAATGGTCTGACTAGAAGAAAAATATTTCACCTCTAATCTCTCATTCCAAATTCTTCTGAAACATCAATGGTTTGTTTTGGATGATCCCAATAAAAAAATGTAGCTCCTAGCTCTAATTCTTTTTATGCTTTTCAATTTTTTTCTTAAAATTAATTTCACTTTATCTTTAATTCTATCATATCTACTCTCTTTCAGTTCTTTCTTTACAATCTTTTATTTCCTTATTTGTTGAAATACTTTGTAAGCCTATTTTCTTAATTCCACCTCCTTTAGACACTGATGAAAAAAAACTAACTTCACATCTATTTCCCACATAGTGGAAGATACACATTCTCTTGTATTGCCCATTTACACCTCAACACGGACTGAAGCATAAATTGCTTTTCTAAATGATTTCCCCAACTATTCTTACTATCAAACTCAATATTATGAGTTATTTATACATACAAGCTATAACAATTTATATCACTAACACCAACATAATAATCCCTCCTGAAGATGAATAACTTTTAGATCATCCACATACCAATCCCTCCCCCACGCATATAAGATATTGTTCACAATCCTTCCTCCAAAGGCCAACACTAAGAAAGAAAATATCTCATATCGCTTTTCAGATTTTTTTCTACCAATTTGCTCAAATGACTATAAAGATTCATTAAATATTGATTGATCTTTGAAAATAAAAGTATTTTTATTGTCTGTTCCTACTATTATTGATTATACTAATATAAAAATTAATTTCAACCTTCACTTGTCAACTGGCACCGAGAGAATTTTTTCCTATATCCAAGAAAATCATTGACATACTTTACCATAATGAATCAAACTCTCAAAAATACATTTATTTTTATATAATCTTAAAGTTGATTACCCTACCCACCAAACGAATAACCTTTTTTTGTTCAGAAATGTTGCCACGCAAAGACCGCCAACAACCTTTCAACAGAAAAACTAAAAACATAGCCGTGAGAGCCAGGCAACCATTTGGGATCCATACAATATAAATTAATCAATTCAGATCTCTCTATACTCAAAAGAAATATAAAAAATAAGGCATAAATTATTTACTATAATGGACAGTCTCTAACTGATTTATAGAAAGAATTTTAATAGAAGATATTAGATCTCTTGTACCCTGGCGCGCCTCCCCTATTTGTGGATTCGGATAAGCCCGGATGCAATACATTAATGTTTAGATGAAAGTTACTAAAATATAAACTTAAATAGCCAAATGTGTGGTTGAGTTTCTTGTTTAGTGATCACTGGCGGGCCAAGTGACTAACCAAACTCGCTAGCCGAACTGACTAGTTGAACAGGCTGGGTAAACTTACTGACCGAACTGGCTGAAATTAATTAATTGATCAGTTTAACTGGCCAAAATTGTGATTCATGTTGTTTCATATTGGATATCTGAAGAACCGGTCTAGGAATTTTTTGGCTATACTTGAGCAAAATATCTAGTAGCTTTTATGGTTAGCTTTTCGTATCTGCTGACTACTTAGAATTCATGGCAAATCGATTCTCTTTTAATTGACAACTTGCTTTAAATAATATTTTGCAGAAATCCCCACTCAGATGATTTTCGTAAATTCTTTTCCCTTCAGTAAGAACTTCTCAGAAATTTGGTGACTAGGCCCCAGTTTTTTTGACAAAAACTATTTTAATAATCAAGCTCGATATAACATTTATTTCTTAAAATTAAAATAGTCATTAATAAAAATAGAAGCTGATGAGGAAAACTGCAACGCGATGCCTCCTTTCGGCTGCCTCACATTTTATCACATTCGAAGTACAAAATAATCAAGAGAGACTGTATGGAACATGATTGCTTTGCAGAAAGATTCTTTCACTTTATTAAAAGACTACTTACAACTTCTTTACAATCGACCTTTCGGCCAAATCATATCCCAAAAACCCTCACCTCCGAATGGGATTCGCTAAAAAAGAAAAACGAAGCTAGAAGCTTAAAAATCGAAACAAAATTGAGGAGAATCTTTACAGTAACACACTACCATGTTCCCACAAAAACATTACCGGCGAATATTATAGATATGAATAGATGTTAATGTGATAATATTTTGTGGTACTGCGGTGATGTTATGATGCAATACGTCTATAAAATTATCAAATATCATTAATTCATATCTGTGAATTCCGCTCGTAATATTAGCTCCAGTGTGATCTCGGCCCGGCACTATCGAGTAGGATCGCCGGCAGTTGTAACTGACGGCGGTGTCAGCAATTCAACATCATTGCGCTCTAGATCAAGCTCGGATCCTGCAACACCGCCACAGTAGAGCCTTGGATCGCGTGTTAGAAGCCACCGGATTAGCACCATCCGGCTAATCGCTGATTTCAAAGGCTGATCCTCCGCCGATTCGGGCCCTAAACTTATCTGCTCATTCTGGCCGTTCGATGCATCAGCTCTAATCGACGGAATTTCAATCGTAACCTCCCCGGGGACGGAATCGGATGAGGAAGAGCCCATCTCCTCCACCCGCTGGCACGACGAGCACGATTCGTTTCCGTTCGAATCCCCTGTGGTAACCAGGGAATCAATAGCAGGTGTCTCACTGGAGTAGCTCGTCGCCCCATTCTTCACCACCTCAACCGTGGCGCGGCAAAGTGGGCAGGTGGAGTGCGAACAGAACCACATATCGATACAATCGATGTGAAAGCTGTGATTACAGCGTGGAAGGCATCGGATTTTCTCCCCTTCCTTGAACTCGTTCAAACAGACCGCGCATTCCCCTGATTCATCATCTTCCTCTGCGCAGTCTGAAATAAGCAGAATCGGGAGGGATGCGAGAATTGAGGGATCGAGGCCTCGATTGGAAGCGCAATTGACCGAGTGCTGGCCATCAGAAGCAAATACAAGTTGCCGGCGGCGACGCGCACGGCGGGAAGCTCTGCGAATGACGCGCCAGCGGACGTAGAGGTGAAGAAAGAGGATGAGGAGGACGACGGTGAAGAGCACCACGATCGCGCTGAGCATGATCTGGCCGCTGAGCGCATAACTCCGAGGAGATTTGCCGGCATTAGAGGAGCTTGGGTCCATTTTGCTCTGTACAGTGAGACTCGGATTGGGGTAAAGGAATGAAGGAGGACTGTGTTTTATAGGCTAACAACTAGGTAAAGATTCGAGCGGTGACCGGGTAGGCCGCGTGGTGGGACCCGAAGTAATGGAAAAGTGAAAAGTCGTTAATACGCTTTAATAACTAATTTAACTTGTAGATATTGTGAGGGTAGTATGGGAATTCTGTATACCGTGTGGGACCCGCGAGTGTGATTGGTCTCGCGCTGCCTGTTTAATGAGCTAATCGGCCGCGTAAAATGTCCCATCCCGTTCCGAGCCGGAATAACTGTAGGTTGTCGTTATCGGCAAGATGTTTCGGTGAAAGATTTATAAGGGCGATTTCGCGATACAGTGATTAAGAGTAGAGTGTGTAAGTGAGTTAACTCGTAAGTCGGCTTTAGCTCCGCTTGATAAAAGGTTGGTGAACTAAATTTAATGAGCTAACAAGTAAGTTCAAGCTAGCCCTAACTCAAAATATATTAATTTTGAAGATTTTATATTTAAAAATATAAAAAATATTTAAAAAATATTATTCTTTATTTTATATTAAGCTATTACTTATTATTTTGCTCCTAGTTGGTGGTTCAAGTTGTCATTTTATTATAACACTAATTTAAATTAATATTACTTTTTCTCTTTTATATTAACTAAGTCGACTCGAATTAGTAGACTTAAGCTCGAGCTCGAACTGTAACTCGATAAAATTAATCAAGCTCAAGCTCTACTCCAAGGTGACTCGAGCCCGACTCAACTCATTTACACCCATAATTGAAGGTCTAATTTTTTTTTATGGTAAAAGTGTGGGTTTGACCTTTAAGCTTTTCTTCTCTTGTATATGGAAAGAAGGGAAAATTATTTCGAGACTCTAGAAGTTTTCAAAAGTAAGGAATTGGACTTTTTAAATGTAAATATAAACATGCAGTTAAATTAGTTTAAAATTGTTGAATCTAAATTTGTTTGGGAGTCATCCAAGGAATTGAGCACTCGAGATTGAAAGAGATGGTGAGAGAGAGAGAGAGAGAGAGAGGGAGGGAGAGAGAGATTGCACGATGTTAATGATTAAAATATTGTAACCTTTATTCATAAAATAGACCCTCTATTTATAGGGACTGATCATTATATACAATTACTTATTGTACCTCTAGAGTTCGCAGATACTGGATGGGTATTTCAAACTATTATAATATTTTCCATGGGTCTGACGGATATTGTCCAACAGGCATTCGGTCGAGCGGCTATCAAGTAGGGTGGTAGTGAGATTGGGCACCTGTCCGTGCGGCTGCGCGCTAAGGGTTCACGTCAACCGCTCTGAAAATAGAAGAAGGGCTTTTACATCCTTGGTCTATCCAGGCTAAATGGAGTCAGGTTCATCCAACTGAATCTATTAGAGGGATTCTTCAAAAGATGACCTACCATTTATCTGTCTAAATTGCACCATCTTCCAGATATGTTAGGGATTGACCGGTTAAGTGTGTGGTTCTAGACCGCACTTGATAAGTCATCACTCTTGTCATCCGCTATCATCCGCACGATGTGTTCGCTATTTGTGCAGACACATGATTTATGTACAAAAATAAATAAAGAGTAGCGTTAACACGTGGCTTTATTTATAGTTCGAAATAAATTTCCATGTCAATTTCTAATGTGGAAATTTAATTATAACGTAAACGAAAAATTTGTCTGCGTGTAAGGCGGTGCGTGGGCTCGTCCTGCAGCGAGAGGAAGGACCTCCCAACCGCTGAGATGATCCCTTCTCCAAAATAGCAAAAGACGTACTTGCATTGAAGACTCTGACTGAGCTTTTAATGAAGTTTTGAAAAAAAAAATTTCTATCATAAGTTTCCATTCCGATAATAATTAAAAAATTTTAAAATAAGAAAAATAGCACTAATTATTATTCTAAATATTCAGTATATTATCATAAATACTTTTTTTATTATAATGGTCTAAGGACAATTATATTAAATAAAAGCTTCGAACCAAACAACCCATGAACACGTGTTTCGAAATGTTTAATTTCTTTGACTATATGCACTCAATAGCTTGAATATTTTCACATAAACATTTTTAAAACTTTCAGATTATGAATTTTGAGACAATAAATCTTGCACACCTCATCAACCAATTCTGCAATTGCCAACAGCCAACCCCATGCAAGCCATCCATCAAGCCTAGCCACCAATCAATTTCACACGCATCATCACCCAACTCTGCACTCGTCGTCGATTGTGTCGCCATCTGGTCTACTAAACAACTCTGACAACAAACCATTGGGATAATAACTCCTAATTATCCCAAATTGGACGTAAGTTCGCTATGTATGTATATATATATATATATATACAGTAGTGAGTGAATTGTCATTTTATTACGCTTCAAAAATATTATGAAGGCAATCTAATGTAAGATTTATATTAAAGCTAGCTAACTATTTCATGATTTTAGGTTGTTATAAGGAATCTACATCCTTATATATGATTGTTGGATCTTTGATAAATATTACATTACATTTTGGACCTATATATGTTGAGTCATTCCTAATCACATGAATCGTGATAAAACTTTATCTCATTAGGCATCATAGTAGGTTTGAAAGTGCTAGTAGATATAAAAATTGCGATAGATTTGGTTGTATGTAAGAGTTCAGTGATATGTATTAATTTATAATTAGGTTTTGTATTTTTTTTGTGTCTCTCCCTTCTATTCCTCATAAATATAAGGTCTTTTGCAAGTATATAAGCACTTGATTTGTGAATAAAAAATGTTGTTTTAATTTTAGTTTACTCTTATCATGTTACCTTATCCAAGCAAAGAAACTTCTATGTGAGAGTGCCACGACTATGGGTGGCCGTCTTTCAAGAAAGTAAGAACAACATCTTGATTGTTTACTCTTATCGTGTTACCTTATCCAAGCAAAGAAACTTCTATATGAGAGTGTCACGACTATGGGAGGCCGTCTTTCAAGAAAGTAAGAACAACATCTTGATGAAAGTTTATCTATGAAACTAATATATATTTTTGGCAAATACATTAATGCTCAGCGTAATATGCACCATAGGTTTTGCTTTATTGTATTTTTATTATTCTTACTTCTTTTTTGTAATCTCGTCTTATCTACTTTTTCACTGTTGCTCTTATATATTAAAAAAAGGCAAAAGTATTACATATACTAAATTTATAATCACTTTTGCTAATTAAAAATAGTAACAGTTCATAATATTATGAGTATTGAGGTGAGTAAATGCATGAAATTTCCCTTCTTAAAACTCCTAAAGACTATCCTAATTTTTCTTACATTAGATTGGTATTAGAATAAATAATTTTTCCTCTAGAATATCTTATTGTGCAATAAATTACATTTCCTATAATGGATTTTATTATTATGCTCATTAATAATATACTATAGACACTTATCAAAATTAAATTAAAGATATAAATCACCAATTTATTAAGTCATATAAGATTGTTTATAATTTCATTTGTTTGCATATCATGCGAAAGAAACACATTAGCTCGCAAGAAAATTTTACATTTTTTTTTTGTCTTACGTGAAAATGTTCAGAATATTAGCTACATGTTCCCATCTCAATTTACACTCTGTTATTATTTCGTATCAAATCAACAAGATTTACCGCTTATAGAAAAAAAAAATAATTGCATCCATTTAAGCCCACAAAATAGTATAAATCTTAAAACAATCATTTTAAAATTATTAAAACTTTGAAAAAAGTAACTTTGTTAAATTTTTCATCTTAATGATGCCTAGTGGTAACCGTACATAAGAAAAGAAAATGTATTCTTGATCATATAAGAATTTTCCCAGCCCTTCATACGATTTATGATTAATGAATAGACCCACTAGATATTCATCTCAACATTTTAAAAGTAATTTAAGATTTCTTAGCTCTTGGTCTCAACTTTTCACAACATAGTACATGTTTAGGTTTATTAGCTAATTTTGTTAGCTTCTTTCTCCAATTTTAACTATAGGTATGAAAAGGAATTCCATGAGGAAAATTTCAACCTCAAAAAAGAAATAATTCAATTCAACTTATATCTAAGCTGAATCTACTAAATATATGCATATATAAATCATATCCTAAATTTCTGTTTAGTTTACTCATATTCAAAATTTAATATCCTTAATCTGAGTATTGTTATCCTTATAATTGATCGACCTCAAAAATACCAACAATGATAGACTATAATCCAAACATAGAAAATTAATAAAGTCATAAATAATAATGTTGTGATATATTTTGATGAAATTAATAAAGTAGAAAGGCACTTGATTATTTTTACTCTTGGGGATCATAAGAAAGTTGCCACCCAACTCCTTTTATATCTATGAAAGAAAAAACCTTTCATATTATTATTCACCATGAATTTTAGCGTGATAGCACTCTTGGTGGCATCCATATTTTGGATGTCATGAAAATTATGAGGCAATTTATAAATGAGCTTTCTTACCTTTTGATTAAAGTGAGATAATTATTTAATCATGTCGGGGACAAATCCTTGATGAAATATTATAACTGCACTCTATGCCTAATTGAATGTGGATATTATCTTTAATTTATCTTATATTGTACTGAGAAATGCATCGATTTTTATATTATTAAATCAAACTCCAAAAAAGGCAATTCCTATCTTTTATTAGGAATATTGTGTTGTGTAAGTCAAATATACTTTATTTTCTCTTCCATTAATGAACATGTATGTTTAAATTTTTCAGGTAACTCGGTATTTTTTTTGCACAAAACTTATATGATTCTTATTAAGAAAAACTCAGTCAAAATTATCAAAAAAGTTTAAAGATAGATTTAATTTGAATAAATAATGTACTTAGTAATAAAGAATATATTTTCTTAATACAAATAAGATATAAATAGTTTTACATGAAAATATTTTAAAAGTTGCTTTCATGAAAAAGTAAATTCTATAAAATATTTAAGCATGCACACAAATGAGCTAGAATTTCAATTAAACATTGTAACTTCTCTTATCATACAATATTGTAAATGACTATATATTATAAAATTATTTGTAATAGTATTATGCCTAATAAAAGCTTTCCTACTCTTCACCGCCAAATGTGATTGACATTATTAAGTCAACATTATGATCTCATATTAAATGAAAATTTTGCTAGTTATATTTTTATTCATAAAATTAGAGCCACATTCATTCCAAAATAGTCTAAGTATACATGGTTTAACTTCTAATATTAGGAAAACCTAAGTTATCCCCATGTTTCAAAAATTTAAGGGGAGGTAGGGGAAATTGATTAATAACACCAACATTAGTGGTAGAACTACTCTTGACAAGCCAATCATCTGACTAATTCCTTCTCTATAAATATAGATCCAAAAAACATGGAAATGATTAATAAAAGTAGTGACTTTCTTGGACCAAATTGTGAGGTACCAAAGTCTTATGCTTTTCCCATTTAAAATTTCCAACAATTACAAAGAATCTAGCTCAAAATGTACATACTTACATCTCATGTTAACAACTATCTTTAAAGTCATCTAAATAGCCCGAGCTTCAGCGTCAACCAATGTATTAACATGGCATGGAGAATGAAAAAAATTGAGGCATTTGCCCTTGCAATTTTTGAATAGACCACCATAACCAATAACGTAAGGAGTGTCACTACCATCAGTACTAAATTTAATTTATGTCCATTTAGGAGTCCTTTGAAAGATCTGATGCAATATTTTCTTTTCTAGCTTTCTAGCATGTATATTTAGTGATTGAAATATTTGGTGCAACCCTACTATCTTTGACTTTTCCAAAAGAAAAGTTCATGTGCATAAAGGCTAGTATGTTTGACACCACCTTGTCCTCCCCCGCATAGACCTTCTCATGTTTAATAAGTTTCTAGCTATCCAAATGAATCACATGGCAATGAAAGAAACCATTTCAGTTAAGTGTTTGATGTGGTATTGTGACTTCAAAAATTCCATACATTGTTCCAAATTAGTAAAACCATTAGTGGGATACACATGTCTTTCAGATCTTCTAAGAAAAACTACATGAAAAAAATAAATGGTTAGAGAATTCCTACTCCCTCTTGCACAAAAATGCAAAAGAAAAGTAGCCTTATTTCCTTTAATTTAAGGACATGATCATTACAAAGCATGTTAGCATCTCCAAACAAAGAATGACATGGAAGGATTTAAGCAATTGTTCCATATGAGACCTCCCCAATTTACTTTAGTTCGGTTGTGCATCTGCTGATCCATGATTTTAGTGATAGAAAATGTAGATGAAGCATTAATGATGAGCATATCCTTCCCACTTCATGTTATAGGAATTTCAGAAATCCTATGTGTAAATCCACATTGACAAATAATATTAAATCAACCATCTCCCAATTATCATCAGCCCAAAGTATTGAAACTTTTAAATTAACATTTATCCTTACTTCATCATCTCGGTTAGCTAGCCATCCTTCAAGAGTTCAATTATAAAACCAAAAATTCAAATTGTCATCCCCAATTTCCTAACAGATATAATATTTTGATTTGTCTCTCATTCTAATCATACATTTCCAAACATGAGTGTTTCCCTCCCTCTGTATAGCATTAACGAGATTTATCCCCTTATAGTTTTTGTTTCTCATGTAGACAGCCCAAAGAGAGTTTTTTATCCAAAATTTAACCAAAGCATCATCATATAAATCATCTTGATTGCTAAGGTTCTTAAATCCAACCGCCACCTTCAATGGGTTTCATAATCTCTTCAAACTAGCCCAGTGAATTCTCTAGCTTTCACCTAACCAAAGAAATCTATTAAGGGATTGTTCCAATTGTCCATGGGTGCCTTTATTCATTTTTAAAACTCATAAAATTTAGAGTAGAATGAAATTAAGAACACTCCTAAGTAGTGTGAGCTTTCTCCCATAAGATAGAAAAGAATTGGCCCAACAATGAATCTAAGCTTTGATTTTGTCCACCACCTCCTCCAACTGATTTTGTTTCATGTTGCCTTTGTTAAACTTAACCCCAAGGTATTTTATGTGAAGCTCTGCAAAAGTGAAGCTAGTGTGAGCATTAATCTTGTTCTTAGTCATGAGAGCAACTTTCCAACCTGTGTAAAATTTGCATTTAGACTTACATAACTCCATCCCAGATACATTCTAAAGTTCGGTGAGGAGCCTATAAGTTCTCTTATTAGTCTTCTTTCCAGCATTGGTAAAGTTGATGGCATCGTTGTCATAAGCTAAATGGGCAATATGTGTATTATAATTCTGAGAGTAAAGGATATTTTTGGGCCTTAACTACATATCATTGATTTTATTAGAGAAATTTAAAGGCAAGTATGAAAATTGTGAGGGATAAATGATCACCTTGTTTAATGTCTCTAATAGATTTTAAGTGTCCATAAGTTTTACCACTGAATAACTAGGTGTAATAGTTACCCTTTAGTCATCTGTGGATGAGGTTTCAAAAGTCATTGTGAAATCCTCTATCTTTCAAAACAACCAAAATGAAATTTCAATTGATAGTATAATAAACCTTCCTCAGATCAAGCTTCATAATTATTTTTCCACCTCTACAGTTTCTATCTAAGTCAATTATCAATTCTTGAGTCAAAAGTATATTATCAATTATACTTCTCCCTTTGCTTATGAGAGATTAAAGAATATATATGGGGTTGAAGTTTAGTAAAAATTATCTTGCTAATCACCTTAGAAATCACAGTTATTATGCTGAGAGGTCTAAACTAATCTTATTTTTCCTTATTTGTTGTTTAGGAAATAAGAGTGTAGGTTGATCTAGTGAAATACTTCAAATGTTCCTCCCTCTTGAAGTAACTTTGGGTGACATGAGAAACGTTGAGTTTGACTATACTCCAACATTTCCTTTAGAAGTCAACGGTAAAACTAGATGGACCCATGACTTTGTTGCCATCAATAATATTAACAACCTTCCAATTTTATATCTCAACTGGCATGCCAACCAAAATAAGATTCTTAATGCTCCTTCTACATTTTGCAAACAAACAAGTATCAAGAGTGACCTAATGATCTTCAACTTGTGTAAACAGTTATTGGAAATAGTTTTGCCCATAAGCTACAATAGTTTATTGATTATGCATCCAACTCCTATCAGAATCTTTAATTTTAAAAATAAAATTCATTATATTCATGTGTTTATTGTAAGGATATAATGAAGGTGAGTTCATATCCTCATCATATAAATGAACAACAAAAACCTTTTGTTTAAAATATTCTTGCTCTAATTTGATGGATAATATTAAGTCTTTTTTAACATCCAATAGTAGCTAATTCTCTCCTCCTCCTCGCTAGCTCGATCTTCAAACAAGCATACTTTTTTTCAGCTTTCCTCAGCTTCTGTTTAAGATCCCAAAATACTTCCAAATTCCACACTTTTAGTCTTTAGAAACATTTTTATAAAGGTTCCACAGTATATACCAAGCATTGCCTAAGGTTGTTCCATGTCCATTTGACAAAGCTTAAGAAATTATGCATGATTGGACCACGTGTTGTTAATATACATGAAAGGAATTTTAGTTGTTTTCTTCAAGGAGGAGATGGTTAACAGCAAAGAATTGTGCTAAGAACCAATTTTGGATAAGTCTTGAGTTATGGAGAACTAAAATTTGAAAAACATCTCATAGCTGGCTAAGGATGTGTCTAATCTCTTAAATTCCCTTTTACTTTACCAAGTGAATTATGATCCAGTAAATCCTAAATCAAATTATACAACATCACCAATAACATCATTGAATTGGCTTATAAGGTTGGGGTTAGCTCTCCCACCTCCTTGATTTTCTTTTGGCTTGTCATAGTGTTGGAATCCTCACCAACAAAACAACTTCCATCAGAAGTATTGTCAATAAATATAATATAGCTTTAAACTTATTCACTGGAAGCTTTAGAACAATTAGCATACACAAAAGTAGCTTCACTAACAATGTCATCCAAAGTTAATGCAAAATGTAGGATTATGAACATCAATCAAAACTTGAACTTGGAGCTCATTTCTCCAAAAAAACCAAACTTTTTTGTAGTAATTGCTATGTGATGAAATCTCCCCAATCACTTTACTGCATAGTTCTGTTTTTAGTGACCATGAGCTTCAAAATTGCAGAACAAAAAAAATTATGGATCCTTATTAAGATTCTTAGTTTATCAAGGGAAGATGGATCAATAATTCTCCTGATATTCCAAATTAATATCTTAATCATTATGAGAGGGCCTACTCCCTATAGTAAGTTTAGAGGGGTAGTTTTTCTTCATTGCTCAAGAAAATTGCTGCTATAGTAACCCTCTTGTGTCAATATGTTGTTTTTTCTCAAGTGTCTCAATTATTGAGTATTTTATTCTTCATTCTGTATTTTGAACCAACCATTCTTCCTCAATGTCATATCTAGCAGCATTCAAGTTATCCTCATCCACTTCAATTCCCTCCTGAATGTATCTCTATAAATGTGAGATCTTTCTTAACAATATATGGGTATTGAAATTCCACGATATGATGATTTGGATAAGTGTCAATCTTCTCTTCAAGAGTATCAAGGATGACTTCAATTCATATGTCTGACATAGTATTCATTATGTCAGCAATAAGGCTTTCCTCCCCTTTATAGACTAGCACTTCCTTACCTCTCAAAATATGATTTTCTTCCATGTCTTGTGTTTGAGTGTTGATATCCTTTCATGGATTTTCCTTCACATGTTGTTCCATATGTTAGATTGCCTCCCCAGTAACAATTATTCCAATAACATTTTCAACATGGTTGAAAACTCTCTGTTGCACATCTTCCTCAAATTTAGTAGAGTGAGACCTCCTCAACTCAAGATGAGCTCTATAAAAAGTTTTTTTATTGATGCCCGAACATCCTACATTTGTTGCAGCAGTAAGGTTTTTGCTCCATAATTATCTGTTGTCAGTACTCGTTATGTGCGGATCCAATCCACGACTCATCTGTCATAAGTTGGGTAATATCCCTCTCCATAAAAACCCTGACAGTCAATGGTCTTGATCAATTGAAAATGAAGAAGTCAAGTTTCATTGGTCTTCCAACATTTCTCCTAAAGAGGAAAGGATTTCCTTGTTAGAAAGGTGTAGTGTGAGCCCAAGAAACTAAAACTAAATGGGGAAAATTGGAAGCTTTGAGTGGAGATCAAAATCAGATGACCATTTAAGTAGTTTTATATATTTTATATCAATATTTTGGAGAAAATGTGTGTGTAATCTTCATCTGTATTTAAATGAATCATAATGTGTCGACAATCAAATAAGTCAAACTTTCATTCATCTAAATGTTTTATGCCATCAAAAAACTTTCTAATTTGCTCCATCTTGGGGTGACCAAAATGAAATTTCCCAAAAAGAGTAAACTTCCATTGCTCTAAAAGCTTGGAAGTCTAAACTTCATGTTGGTTTGTCATATTGATGACCAATCTTATGAACAAAATAGTAGTCTCTCCTTCCCTCCAAAGAGTCATGGTAAGTTTGTGGAATAATAAAAGAAGAGCTGTCAATTATTTTGGAAGAGCTATTATTTGCAACAATATAAGCAAAAGATGGTCCTTCCACAACTAAACTGATGTCAAACCAATGGAACAATAAATTTGAGAAGCGCAAAACCAATGGAATAATAATCAAAGCTTACCCAGACCCAACATCTTTTAGTGACTATCATAAATTTTGGGAGTTAATTTTTTTCTTAAATCTTATCCCATCAAAGGATTATAGATTACCTAATGTACTTGGGTATTATGTTTTTGTTACAAATTCTTCAATTGGGGAGGAAGACGCAGGATATATATTTAGTCTTGTTTAATATTTTATGCTTTAAGATTCAAAAATTTACGATAAATAAAGTTCTGCTTCGTAGAAGTTGTCATCATGTCCTAAATGAGTTTGTGAAATAATTCTGACGGTGGAGTCTATCATAAGCGATATAATTTGTAGAGCGGAAACAGCGAGGAATGAGCTCAGCAATTTCGGGGAAGGTTTGCAGCCCCTTCACACCTAAGCTTGCTGTTCTTCCTCATGATATTATTCTTCCTCATTTGCGGCTTTCAGTGAAGGACTTCATGACTGCATCTGTTTTTTTTTATTTTTTTCTAGAACTACCAAAGCCGGTGTTACCAGAAAAAAAGTAAATTCACGATCGCTTTGTTAAGGGCGTGTTTGATAACATAATTTTTTTCTAGAACTACGTGTTACCAAAAATATATATATATATATATAAATGCACGATCGCTTTGTTAAGGGCGTGTTTGATAACATATTTATTGTTAGATTTAATCATAAATTTAACTTAAAGCAAATCGAAAATCAAAAAAATAAAAAATTGATTCAACATTCCTTTAAATCGAGTTTGATAGCGCTCTGCCGCATTTTTCTTATGTTCCGCCACCTGTTTGACGTAAATTCGAATTTAGTAAATCCAATCACGAGACAGATTTATCACGAGCTCCTCCAGTTGTTTGTGTAATTCATATTTATCAGATTACATAGATCCTATTAAACTTAAATCTGACCGAATAAATCTAATTTTCTCAGATTCGGTCATGTCTTCTCGTGTTTCATTATCTTAAATATGTAAATTTGGATTTCATGAATCCGAAAATCCGACTGAGAGGCATATTTATACCGCAGTTGCTCCCATATTCTTCCGTAGGAATATGGGTTTGATGAAACGGAATATATCGGATTTGATAAATACTATTTAAAATGAAACTAATTAGCTGAAGACATGCACAACCAAAAGATTGCTAGTCATGTTCAAGTGCATCAACAAAGATTAGCTGTTCTTGAGTGCATCGCGTTTATTGATCCGCTCTCATGAGAATCCGACTGAGAGGCGTATTTATACTGCAGTTGCTCCCGTATTCTTCGGTAGGAATATGGGTTTGATAAATCAGAATATATCTAATTTGATAAATCCTATTTAATGTAAAACTAATTAGCTGAAGCCATGCACAACCTAAGGACTGCTAGTCATGTTCAAGTGCATCAGCAAAGATTAGCTGTACTTGAGTGCATCGCGTTTATTGATCCGCTCTCATGAATCAAATTTGCTCAGACAACTTCTATTTGCTGAGTATTACATCACCAAATATTAGCCATACTTGAATGCTTTCATTTGCCTTTGCTTTTAAAAAGAAATTCATTTGATTCGTTTTGACTCATTTTTAATTTTTATTTTTATAAAAGCGCAAATATTTTTTAGATGTTTTAAGACATTTGATATATTTTATTTGTTTTGACTCATTTTTTATTTTTATTTATAAAAAAAATAGATTTATTTTTATAAAAGTGCAACTAATTTTTAGATGTTTTAAGACATTTGATATATTTTATTTTAAATTAAAAAATATATATATAATAAAATAAAATGACCTGAAGGAACCTCTAAAGAAATCATATCAAACAAATAAGGATTTGTTTGAAATTATTATTATTATATTGTTTTTTCTTTAGTTTTTTATATGTTTTTATTTTTATTTTTTTATTTCTAAAATTTAGTCAATTAAAAAAGTCATCATAACTGTTACATATTTTTGTATTTAAAAAAAAAATGATGTTTTATATGTTGACGAGAGCACCAAATTCAAATACAAATATATTAAAAGAAAAAATAAAAGAAATTAAATAAATATAAAGTATCTGGATTAGGAGCGATTTTTGTGTATGTTGTCTGGACAGTGTTGCGTACGTACAACGGCCACGATACACTTGATCGCGGGCGGGTTTTTTTTTTTTTTTTTTTTAGGGGTTACAACTCTGGGTCCAAAACAATTTTTTTTCCCCGAAGAAGAGCACCAAATTTAATTAATCAGAGATGAAAAAGAGATCTATTGCAAAAACTTTAGATTCTTGATGAGAGCACTAGCACAAAACTAACGAGATATTTTATCTTAGAACTATCCTACTTTAAATAAAAGAATGCTCGAGATAGCCTTACCTCTTGGATTTGTACCTTAAAAAAATGTGATCTTTTTATTTTTAAAAGCAAAAGAACAGCCCATGTCAATTAATCCTATTGATATTAATTTTTAAACTAATTTTTAAAAGTTTAGAATAAATCTTATGTACATCAAATGTAAGCTTCAACATTTAACTTCTTAAAAATAATCATCTTTTTTAATACCTTTATTCTATGTGAATCATTTCCTACTTGAAGCAATTATATATTTTTCCTCCCATACTCTAAACCTTGTCACCTGTCTATTGATGAGCAAATTCTATTTACTTTGGCTACACAAAATTACTTTTTTAAGACCGTCAACTCATTGAGAAAAATTTGGTAAGTAAGACGTGCGCAGCACTGCGTACGTCGAGAAGGTTATTAAGAGGGTATTGGGGGGTTATATCTGTGTTATACCCCCTTGTAACCTCCGTGTAACCTACTTGTAACCCCCCTGTAACCCTCTGTAACCTACAAATATATGAAAACAGAAACGCGGAACTTATTTGTAGGTTACAGCGGGGTTACAGGTAGGTTATAGGGAAGTTACAGGGAGTATAACACGGATATAACCCCTCAAAACCCTCTGAATAACCTCATCGTACACAAATTTTTCTCAAACTCATTAAGACTGCAAATTTTACCATTTTCAATTAGAATGCTGCTCAAAAACAAATATTTGCGGTCAGCTTCATAAGAAAATTTTCAATTTTTTTTTTTATTTGTTATTGTTGGTCGTTGAGGGTAGGTTGAGGAGTAAAATATACTCTTCACAAAGCATTTCTAACAACTCATTAGCTTGGTTCCCATTCTCTTGATTTTGATATGATATGTGGTGGGTAAACATTAAGAAATTATGAAAATAAATTATTTGTTAGAAAATCAACAATATCTAATTCATTCGTCAAGAGCAAAACAAAAATGCCCTCGATTATTTTTATTTAGGCTTAAATTTAACATTGAAGATTTACAATATTTTTTTATTAGGATTTTAATATTAAAAGGGATAAATAGATATTGATTAAGATTTACCTAACAAGATACCTATAAATTTTAAGCAGGTTTCGTTCCAAGAAATAGATAGTGTTAGCAAATTTGAATCATCAATAATGTTCGAGCAAGTCGGACTATATTTGAGTCAGACTTCTCATTTGATGTAAGGAGAGAGGTCAAGTAATCATTTTCACTTAGACTTTAATATATGTATGCATTCGATTATGTTTTCTAGCCCATTTTTTACTTAAATTTTATTAATATTCTATGTAGAGGGATGAGGATGGTATGGGCATTCTCGTCTTTTTGTTTAGTTGGGCTTTTTCCGATGCACCTTTGAGCAGGAAATAGAAGGGTAAGAAATGGCATCTCATTAAACTATTTTTTCCTTGGTACGCACGGGCTGTTATGGGATGGGCTTTAACGCTCCCATGTGGGCCCTTTTCCTGAAATTTCAAGCATCTTCAACTAAAAAACTTTGTTAATGTTATGCATGGAGCACTTCAACTATTAGTGTAAATGAGCTGAGCCGGATCTAGATCGGCTCGTTAACAAGCTCACGAGCCAAGCTTATCTTGCCATGCACTCGAGCTTGACCTCATACTGGATTTCATTAGCTCATCTTGGCTCAGCTAGTTGGCTCGCGAGGTGGTTGATTAGTCTGTCGTTAGTCATTTCGATGCATTTTCAAGTGAGTTGCCACTGCAGCATCTTCCTCTTCTGGCCACCAATATCTTTTTTGGTGAGCTCCCGCGAATTTAAAAAGCCATGCTATTTATTTATTTATTGCTCGTTATTTTTTCTTTCAAATTTAAGAATCCTCAATTTCTCATTACTCATGTCTGTCATAACTCCACTGTTGACCTCACTTTTGGTTGAGGTCTAGAAAACTTCTTTAGTAGTCTAGGTCTAGCCATAGGACTTTCCTATTGACTAGTCTTAGAAAACTAGAAGAGGTACCCCACTATTAGAAATTCAAAACTCTTCTTTTTATTCAACTTGAAATTCCACATATTGATCTCAACCTCTAGCATTTAGTAGGTAAGATCATTATAAGAGAATTTCAAGAAGAATCCCTATAGGATTACTTGACTTTAGGGTCGACCCTGGAACTAGGATACACCATATCTTCAATTGACACGAATATGACTGTGCTAAGGATCTAATTGATCTAACTTGTGTCACCCCTCTTCGTGACACCCTTTAGATCTTTCAGATCTTTAAGATGAGACCGGTATGACGGCCCTGTCAAAGTCATATTTTACTCAGACTTATCCCGCACTTAGATACTAGGTTGACACACTTTTCATTAGATGGTGTGCTAGACTAGGATTTAGGGTGCTAGGTAGTTTTTTTTTATGTCTTGATATTGTTCTCTGTTGCATTAGTTGTCCTAGCGAGATATCTTTCTTTTGCATTGTGCTCTTAATGTGACAGCATGTTGCATATGTATGGTAGTGTGTTAGAGCGACTTTCTGCAGGGAGTCATGCATATTTATATGCACACACACATGTATCACTATGGGGGGAGAAAGTAATGATTTCTGACCCTTTTTGCTTGCAGAAGCTATTAGCTCCCCACTTTTAAGGCATGACTCATGATGCATTATTTGCATGCGAGCTTTCCCGCCGACACTTATTTTCATGCAAAATTGAGTCTTTTTCTTTTTCCTATGTACTTTTAGAGTCTATGAGAGTCTTGTAGTAGAAATAAGATATGGGCACAAGTTCCGAGGCATTTGGCGTGAAAACCATGTGGAGGGGACCAAAAGCCGATGCTCGTGCCCCGTATCTTAATTTTGCATTTTAAGATACGGACATGTATATGCGAAGTCCGGTCGTCTTTTTCTTTTCTGGGATATGTTGCCGATCCAGCGGTACCGGCCAGTTTTATTATTTTGATTTGACTTGCTTTATTTTTTGCATCATGTTGTATGTCTGCACTTGCATGTGTTTTTCTTTGTTTTTTTTCTGTGGTTTATTTGGAATTTCACGCTGAAACATTTGCTCATAATGACTTAAAATCCTAATTTTTCTACTTAAAAATCCTCAAAAAAGCATTCAAGATAATTAAAATTTAGGATTTAAAATTTGCAACATTTACTTTCCTGCATAAATTAATAGGGCCTCCACAATACTTAAGGAACGCTCTAGATAACTGCATTCAAATTTGCACGTCCTGAGGAGGAGCCCCCGTGCTTCTCCAACCTGGCTGACCCAACATACATTTTCTAGGTGGTTGTCTA
>NW_018164444.1:6344312-6351925 GCF_001263595.1 Phalaenopsis equestris
AGTCATCAATTAAAGTTTTAAAATAATCACTAAACCATTATATATAAGCAGAATGATTATTGAGCACATCATTGTTGGTATGAGTCCAAGCACATTCAGCTGGAATCAAACTTTGCTACTTAAGTTTTTCAATAACTGATAATTACATAAATTCATTATTTCATTGCAAAATTTATTGGAATATGTCGATTATGGGCAAAGATACAATGCAAGCAGTTGCTCATATGAATATTAGCTGAAGATGACCAACAACAAGTGTTTGTTGAGAGGCTGCCACACCTGTGGTTGCACGGAAGAGTCAGTTAAAATCTTAGGAAGACATTTCAGCCTAACAAACCTTCACACAATTTAATGGAATCATAGATTGAGCCACTATAGATCAATATACAACATTTAGTTCATTTTTCATACTTTCAATCATGAAAAGGACATTTTTCCCACAAACTTTCAATCATCATGGCCTTACAAATGACAACTTGCACTTTCTTTCTTTTTCCCCCAAATCAGGATAATACTTAGAAAGTAGCAAACTACAGTTAATCAAGGCCCTACAGTAGAGTGCAACTACAATCACAACATACTTTGCCCTTTGTTGGAAGTTTAGCCGCTATGTACAGGAATGATCATAGATCGAAATATTTGAAGGTGTTCAATAAGTATGCAGCAGAAAGGTGCCAACTATCCACAACTAAATATTCCGGAAGATCTGATCGGACAATCACTCTTCCATGGCATCACAGCACGACCTTGCCTCCCAATTCTGCCAAGTAACTTTAATTCAAGAATCTAAGCTTTGATTACCTTACTTATCTACCTCAATGATAAAACGATACAATCGCAATAAGCACGATGCAGCTCAAAGTTTTAAAAAAATAAAATTTTGCACTCGAAAAATCAATCGAAAGATCGTAGTCACGTCGAATTGCAAAACAAAACAACGATATAAATGCATCAATTTTTAAGGGAAACGAAACCTTCTATAGATCATTTTCAGGTTTTATAAATATTACATATTAGAAGAATGTTTCTTATAATGACTGGAAAGGGGAAGATGGAAGTTATCACCACTATTCAAATTTATGAC
This sequence comes from Phalaenopsis equestris, assembly GCF_001263595.1. NCBI lineage: Eukaryota > Viridiplantae > Streptophyta > Magnoliopsida > Asparagales > Orchidaceae > Phalaenopsis > Phalaenopsis equestris. The sequence goes on from NW_018164444.1 coordinate 6,345,397, forward strand.
TCCTCATCTCATTAAAATGTGCATATAGCAGCTATTATTCCTGACTAATCTATGCCATACTACATAATTCTTAGTTAAAAAAGAAGCTAATTACACAATTATTAGTTGACAATTTCACCAGAACTTCAAACTTCAAATAGATAATTACATAAATACCACTCAACTCCTATGTATTTGCATATCTAACACCTAAATTTTAATTTTTTACAAAGATTTACATACATGCCAGTCAATTCCTATGTATTTACATATATAAAACCTAAACTTCAATTTTTACATATATGCCAGGTGCATTTCACATTTTAAAGGTTAATATAGAGATGCTAAAAAAGTGCATAAATGTAAAAGAAGTTCAGGTGTTATATATGCAAATATATAGGAATTCAGTGGCATGTATCCAAATGCCCCAAAGAAAAATAGGAGTACCGAATGAAATGCCCAACAAAATCTCTATAGTTAATGAATACCCAACAAAATCCCAAAAATCTCCCCTAGAGCATAATATGGCCTCCTCCTAAATAAATGATGAAAAAATTATGCAAAGATATTGAAAATTCACCCCATAGAGCAGTGATCTTGCAAACAATTTCTAGCTTGTAAATTAAATGTTCTTTCAATAGCAATAGCACCTAATACTTTCTCATTGCAGGGGTCATAATCTGTTCTCTCAACTTTTTCATCTCGCTTGCACCTTCCCCGTCTATAGTAGAAGTGGTCGGAGTGTCATCATCCTATTTTGGCAAAGACTGTCCTAGACAGTACTCAAAAGCTTCCGCAGGTACGTGTTCTTTATCCTCATTCGTCAAATGGAAGTCGATGTCGCAACGGGAATGATGTTTTCGAATGTAATTGTGGAGAGTCATCACAGCAAACGCAATCTACACCTGCTTGGGGAACTTATAAGAAGGAATATCACGCAGTATCACCCTCTTTTTTTTTCACACACTAAATGTTCTCTCAATGACTCCATGTAACGATGAATGACGTTTATTGAACATTTCTTTAATGTCTCGTGTAATGTTGCTTGCACATTCAAAGTCCGGTATGTGAAAACTTGTGTCAGTAAATGACTTTAAGTACCCTCGTTGCAGTAGATATCCAGCATCGGCAAAATAATATTTGTCTGATAAAAAATGTTATTAAAATGAAGCATAATGTTAAATATTATATTAGCTCATACTCGAACGAACCTGCCTGTGGATGTATGATAAAATAAAATAATGTACTATTTTATGTATAGATTTTATGTTTATTTTGATGATGATGTACTTTAAAGAAGTGTATGTTCATGTTTTTGTTGCAAGTATATCAATTTTAGGCATTTGGAGCAAAAAGTACCAAAAAGAATAAAATTTAGAGCCAAAATGGATATTTTCATGATCCCGACGCCAGAGACGCATTTTTCAGGAAATTGGCGCCAGAGGCGCCATTTTACAGATAAGCGGAGTCAGAAGCGCCAGATATCAGAGAACATTGTAGACTTCATTAGGCTGGTGTCATAGGCGCCAGAGACGAATTAAGATGGAGTAAGGCAGTTTCTGACTATTTTTTAGCGGTTTTTGATGGTTCCAAACAATTCAAACGTCTCATTAAGTGGTTCAATGCATCTAAACACTTTGGAAATGATCTTTAATGAAGAGATATGTCTCTTGGATGAAGGGACTTGTTTCTTGGTGTTAAAAGATGTGACTTTTGGGGGAGAATTAGAGGGAATTTTGAATTCCTTTTGAAAGAAGGCTAACCCTAATAAAAAGGGAAAGGAGTCTAAAAAAGAGGGGGGTGTGAGATTGAGAGGAAGATTTTGACGTGAGAGAGAAGACTTGGAAAAGAGAGGAAGGAGATTTTCTTCTAGTGTTGTAAGAGGAGAGGGAATGTGAGAAATTTCTTCTTCATTACACTTCTAAGAAAGAATTGAGGGTGATTGTAAAGAGAGAAAGTGCTTAAAAAGAACTTCTAAAGATTTGTTTAGGAAGGAGTGTGAGAGAAGTTGTGTTCTTTTCTTTCTTTATCTTGTAAACTTATTTTTATATATGAAATTTGTGTTCTGTCGTATCTTTTTCATGAATTCTGAGTTCTCTTCTTTATCCATCTCCCTATAATGAGATATGGTTTTGTGAAGAATTTGTTTTATTTTGTAAGGTTTTAAATGTCAATAAATTGTGATGATTCGAACTCGGATTTTCATTTCCTTTTCGATCTGGCCAATTGAAAGGTTAAATTTGGTTAAGAAACGTATGATCCAAAAAGGCTATGATTTCTACAACTAGGTAAGAGTCACATTCAATTTCATGGGTGAGAATGTAATCTATGTGGTTGCATGCAAATAAATAGAGAAATATACTTTGATGGGCACATAATTGGAGATTTTAAGGTGGTAGATTAAAATCTTCAACTTGGTCAAGTGGTTTGGAAACTAAAGCGAGATTGTTATCTCTCATGTGAGGGAGAAGTGAGAGCTCTAGAGTGGCAGTCAATCTCCTCTCAACCTAATCACGGATTTAGGGACCAAACTATGGATTAGTCGTACTTTGATGGGCACATAATTGGAGATTTTAAGGTGGTAGATTAAAATCTTCAACTTGGTCAAGTGGTTTGGAAACTAAAGCGAGATTGTTATCTCTCATGTGAGGGAGAAGTGAGAGCTCTAGAGTGGCAGTCAATCTGGCAACCGTTATCCTCCCAGCCTAACAACAGAATTAGAGACCAAACTCTGGATTAGTCAATGTTCTTTTTATGCACTCTCAGAGGGTAAATAATAGGATTGCTTCTATTTTGCACAATACAAATTTATATGTAGTTTAAATGATTTTAATTTCTTGACACTCCATAAACTCGTTATAAAGGGGAATAATATTTTCTTAAATTTGAACCATTCGTTTCAAAATTTTGTTTAGTCTTTATATGTTTACTTTTGAAGTTTAGCAATTAATTTAATTAACTTAATTCTTTTAATTGTATTTCATTTAACACACATTAAATTTACTTTAGATTTGTTTTGCCTACCTAAGATTTATAGTTTGAATATTGTGTTTGACATTATAGCCATAAGAATTTTCATCTCCCTGTGAGATCAATACTTAAGACTTCATTATAGCCCTTTAGTATTTGAGCGATACATATACTTATGTTATTATTACAAATTTGACAGCTTAGAGATTTTAAAAAATAAAATTATTTATACTGAATTTATTTTTATTAGGATTGAACTATATTTTTACTATTAGTGATGTCATGCGTGTATTGTAATATTGAAAGATATTTACAACGCACAACATAAAACTGCCTGCATCAAGTTTTTGGCGTCATTGCCGAGAAGTAACGGTAATTACTTTATAATTGAGAACACTTTATTTGAACTAAAATACTTTTTGTAGTTTAATTAAATATTTTTATATTTTAGTGTGTTTACTTATTTTTATTGCTTATTGTGTTTGAGTATGCATAGTTTAAGATCGATAAGTTTAATATCATACGATTCGGAGTTAGAAAGAATAATTAGAAAATTTTGAAAATAACAAAAAGAGATAGATAATTTGAACAAAATGTCTTACAACTTAAATAATTGGAAATGAAAATTAACATCATCATAAACCTTTACGAGATTATGTTTATCCTACAGTAGATGAAATTCATTTGAACACAAATCTCTGATGTAGCTATCAATTCATCTGAGCTTAAACCAGTTATTATCCAGATGGTACAAAATAATAAATTTGATGGAACACCGATTGAAGATCCTAACTTATATCTTGCTAGTTTTCTAGAATTGTGTTTACATTTAATTATGATGGAGTATCGAATGATGTCATCAAACTTAGACCTTTTTCTTTTTCATTAAGGGATAAAGCTAAGATGTGGTTAAACTCGTTAGCACCTTGATCTATCATAATTTAAACCTGGTTCTATCAAAACTTGGGGTGATTTAGCGCAAAAATTCCTTGCTAAATATTTTTTACCATAAAAAACTGCTAAGCTTAGAAATAAAATTACATCTTTTTGTCAATTTGATGAGAAATCAATTTAAGAAGCTTGGGAAAGATTTAAAGATTTCCTTAGGAAGTGACCACACCATATGTTGTCATATTCTTAAATAATTCAAACTTTTTATAATAGATTGATTAAATCTTTTGGATCAATAATTGATGCTACTACTGGTGGATCATTAATGTCAAAACCATTTGATGAGTGTATTCTTTAATTGAAGAGATGACTGCTAATAATTTTCAATGGTTCTCTGAAAGGGTAAATCCAACGTATTCATGATTCTGATACAATATCTATGTTGGCTACTCAAATTGATGCAATATCTATGTTGGCTGCTCAAATTGATGCAATAACAAAGATGATAGATCAATATGTAATGAACTATTCTCAGACACCTCCTGTGCTTAAGAAAAAATTATTGGGATAAATGATAGAATCTCAATCTTCGTATGAGACTTTAAATGCAATAAACAACCAATCTAATAATCCTTATTCCAATTATTATAATCATGGTTGAAAAAATCACCTGAATTTCAGTTTGAGTAACAATAACTCTAATGTTGTAAATCCGCAATGAGGGAACAATATTGCGAACCCATTGGGAAACTCCAACAATCAAGGGAATTCGAACTATAAATCTTATTAACCTCTACGTTTAAATAGCAATTTACAGAGTAAGGAGAAGAAACTATCACTGAAGAATTAATATTACAAATGAGAAGTCAATTACAAAATCAAGAAAATGCACTTAGCAATAGACCTCCAGGAACTTTGTATTGTGATGTTGAAGTTAATCCTAAAGATCAGAATAAAGAACAAATTAAGGATATTCAACTGAAAAGTGGAAAAGAATTGGAAACAAAAGTTCAAAAAGAAGTTGAAGTTGAAAAAAAAGGGGTAGAAAATGAAAGTTCTAATGAAACTTTTCATATTGAGTCAGAATATCCTATCAAACCAATGAAAATTACTATAAAAAGACCACCACCTCCATTTTCTCAAAGATTGAAGCAGAAAAATAAAGACAACGAATTTAAATTTTTTTTGGAAATATTGAGGAAATTGACAATAAACATTCCATTTGTTGAAGCCCTGGAGCAAATGTCATAGAAGTTGTCCTAGTCCCAAAGGAAGAACTCACCCAACAAGAGACGCCTAACCCCCCTCAAGGAGAACCACCAACAAACAATTGAGGAATAGTGATCCACTTACATGAGAAGCCTAAAGATGGGTTGAACCAAGACGATGTCAGATTCGCCCCCATAGAGGAGAGGAATCAATGAATGTGGACCGAGGTACAGAGGCATCTAAAGAATGTTTTCTCCCTACAGGTCTTAGAATCTGAACCCCTGAAGAAGTTTAAGAAGCCCGACTTAGAATCATATAAAGGACGTTCGGATCCCAATGACCACCTTGCATCATTTGAATCGTCCATATGCATGTTAAAAATTTATGATGCCCTTAAGTATAAGTTATTCTTCACATTATTCTTCACAATGTCGAGATCAACCGCATTAAGATGGTTCGACGGGTTGTCCGTGGGTGTAATCACGTGTTTTATGGAGTTCAGGAACTTTTTCGATCGCAATTTGTCAGTACCCTAAGGCCTAAGAAGAGCTTCTGATCCTTATGACAACTGAAGCGAGGAGGCAACGAGAGCTTGTGGAAGTTTATCGCACGTTTCTAGAGCAAACGTTGGATGTCAAGGATCTGAAACCTGACATCGCCCAAGCTGCACTAACACAAGGAGTGAGGTCAAAGAGATCTGTTTTAACCTCAAACTCATAGAGCCACCTAGGGTTGTCAAAACGGCTCGTTGTTCGTGAATAGCTCATGTTCGGCTAGTTAAGAAGCTCATGTTCGGCTCGTTCGCTAAGTTAATGAGTCGAACACGAACCAACATTTGTTCGTTAATGTTCGGCTCGTATTGGCTCGAAATACTACTCATCAATTATATATATATATTGATGGGTGGTATTTTTAAAAAAAATTAATTGGCTACAAAGCTATAAAGATTTATACTCAATTAAAAGTATTAATTAAGACAATAGAATAAAAATTATTAAATTAGTTGCAAATGATGTTTTAATACAAACAATATTTTTTATGATCTCGAGATCGTTCGTTCAGTACAACGTAAATTGATACACCAAAAATATATGCATTTTTAGACTCATATTTTATACTCATTTTTGGTGATATTGCACTTTAATGGAAGATATTTTTTTTATGTTTTATTACAAGTTAATTTTTAGGACTTGGAGCAAAACGGAAGCAAAAAGAATGAAATTTGGCGTCAAAATGGAGAATTTTAAAAAAAATTCAATGCTGACGGTGTTGTTTGATAGAGAAGGCAGATTAAATTAAATGGCCTCTGACGTCGACGGCGCCAGTGTCGATGCAAACCATGTTTCTAGAAGATTCGATGAATTTGGACATTTTTTGAATATTTTTTGGATGAACCTATTCGAGAACCGACCCTAGGCTCTATTTAGGGAAAAATTTTGATTAGAAACCCCCCCCCCCCCCCCCCCCCCCCCGCTCTTAC
>NW_018164444.1:6351991-6354896 GCF_001263595.1 Phalaenopsis equestris
CACGCCATTCCACACCATTAGTTAGTTATTATCTTTATAGTTTTGAGTTTTTGTGGTGAGTTTAAGTGTGAATTCTTCTCTAAGAAGTGTTGGAGAGGAAGAGAAGTGAGAGATTTCTTCTTCCTACATTTCCTAAGAGAGGTTACAAGGGATTTGTTTTGAGAAAGAGTTTCAGGTAAGTGTTGTTTGTTTATTATTGTTGTATGAACTTTCTTTTATATATGAAATTTGTGTTTTGTTGTATCTTTCTCATGAAGTCTAAATAGATTCTTTTATCCTTCTCCCTACTCTTAGATATGGTGAAATGAAGAGATAATTTGGATGTGCTAATGTTAAAGTTTAAAATAAATTGTGATGGTTTTTCAACTTCGCTCTTCATTTACTTTTCGATCTGGTCAATTGAATCGTTAAAATATGTTGTGAAACACATTATCTGGGAAAAGAAGTATGAGTTCTACAACAGAGTGAGAATCACATTTTAAGTCCATGAAGGACTATTTCTTTCATGAAGTTAAGTGCAAATAAATAGGGAAATGTACTTTGTTGGGTGTAGAATTGGAAATTTCTAGGGTGAAAAACTAAAAATCCTCAATTCGATCTTAGTGTTTAAAAACTAAAGCGAGAGTTAGCCTTCAGGAGAGTTAGCCTTCAGGGGAACCTTCAGGGGAACGGAAGTGGGAGCTTTGGAGTGGGAGTCAATATCCTCCTAGCCTAGCCACTTATTTAGGGAATAAACCTAAGATTAGTCAATGATTTTCTATAACACTGAATAAGGGTAGAAAATTAAAATTGTTCTTATTTGGCACAATAGAAATCTAAACCATTTATATCATCTCATTTCACCAAAAAGCTCATTGTAGTGAGAAAGATGTTTTTTTCATATTAGAAAACTTCATCAGATAAACATAGTTTAGTAGTTACTATTTTAAACTCTACATTTAAGTTTTTCTAGTAGTTAATAATTTAGTTTTATTTTCATCTTACACATTCAAAATTAGTGACAGTAATTTTATTTGATTTCTGTGAATTTCCTAGTTAATTTATCATTTCAAATTTAAACATTCCCCGTGGGATTGATGTTTGAGACTTAAACAGAATGTCTTATATTACTTGATAATGGTATGTATACTTGTGTAGAATCCCAATTTTAAGAGCTTAACTTTATTGCTTAACTTTATTTATAAAATACCACATCAAGTTTTTGGCACCGTTGTAAAGCGGAGTCAATTTTATAAATTTTACACAACTATATTCAACCGAGATCATAAATCCTCTAATTTTTCTTAGGCTATTTGCGTGATTGTATGTTGTGCAAATTTAAATCCTAAAATGTAAAATAAATTGTTGGTGTAGAACATTAAATAACACCACTCTAAAAAAAATATAAAGTCAAACTACATGACACTTTTGGAAGTCACTGATAATGATCTAAACGAGCCGAACACGAGCGAGCCCTTAACGAGTTGAACACGAGCTGTTTGTGAACAATAAGCCGTTTTGTCAGCCTTAGCCACCGAGGTCTTCTCGGTATCTCTGACATCCCATACATTTCGCTCATTTGAATTCCAGAAATAATTGTTCCACATTGAGCCTTTTCCCAGTTGATTTTCTTATAATCAATCGTTAATTCTTGATGACAAAACCATAATCTAAATCGATAGTTTTCTTAAGTGATTTTGATCGCTTAAGATGTAATTAACTATACGGGCTTATACATATCGAATAATTAGTAACCCACAAAATTTAAACCCCATCCAGTCTTCGCGCTAGATATGAGAACAATTAGTTGAGCTTTTTATCAAGTTTTTTCTCGTTTTTTGAGTTGAAGTATTAATTATAACATTATGTTTGATTATTTAAATTATTAAATATATGAGATATGTTGGTACTCATTTATTCTTTTTAAATGAAAATTACATTTTCAAAATTAAACTATATTTATTAAATTAAATCATTTTTAAAATTATTAAATCTTATAAATCAAAATAAAACCAAAGAGCCAAACCTGAACTAGCTCAAAAAAGTTTTATTTAAAACAATTTAAGACAATATATGAGTCCCCAAGATCCGCTAAACATGTTTTTTCAGATTAATCAACTCCTGCATCAAATTCTGGATCTCCTCAAACGATGACCCCTCCTTGTCCACAGCTATCTTGGCCATTTCCGCAAGCATCTTCGCTCTCATCTTCCTCTCCTCCGCCTTCTCCCCTTTGCCCATCACCTCCCTCACCGCCGCCTCAATGGCATCCGCCTTCACCACCGGCCTCGCTTCAGCAACAAAAGTGTGTACCTTCGCCCACCGCCACCCCAACCTTAACAACCTCCACCAAAAACTTCTCATTATAGAATTGATCTGCATTCAACGGTGGGTAACCCCGCACTAATCCCCTCTAAGGTCGAATTCCACCCACAATGAGTCACAAATCCCCCAACTGCAGCATGATTCAGTATCAACACTTGTGGCGCCCATTCTCTTATCACCAATCCCGTCCCATGAGTTCTCTTCTCAAATCCGTCCGGAACCCAATCGTGACCTTTGTCACTCACCACCCAAACAAACGGATGCCCTGCGGCTTCGAGCCCGAGCGCCATTTCTCTCAGCTGCTCTGCCGAGAAACTGCTACCGCTGCCAAAGCACATGTACACGACTGAGCCTGCTGGTTTTTTATCCAGCCATTTCAAACACTCGTTAGCGGAGGCCGACTGCTCCCTACCACTTGTTGTCTTGTTGTCCCCCATCTTGTAGAGAGAAGCAGGGCCAACGTTCCACGCCCTCCCCACCTCTTTGCGATATTGGTCAGCATATTCAGGCTCTAGCTCGTAGAAGCTGTTCACCAACGTCCCATAATTCTTCGGTTCCAACTCCACGGCCTCATTAATAATCTCCAACAAGAACTCAAAGG
>NW_018164444.1:6354996-6357450 GCF_001263595.1 Phalaenopsis equestris
TATTTTTAATTAATTTTATATCTTTTATTTAGTCAAAATTATATAAACACTAGTGGAGTTCTCGGTATCAATCTCACAGGGAAAGTTACGAAACTTTAAAGCGTAAAGCATATTGCAAAAATCCAATATTCAAATCACAATATGCATATTGTAAATATTAAAGTTGCTAAAGTTTAAAGATGGTTAAACATTTAAGTTTACTAAAGTTACTTTCTAAGTTTCTAAACAAAATTATCGAACATAGAACTAAGTATTGTATTGAAATTTTCAAATATGGAAAAGGTGTCCTCCCCCTTACAATGATACTATGGTGAGTGAATGATAAAGATTAGTGAAGACCTTTTATTGTGCCAAATAGGTGCATACCTATTCTTTACCCTCTTTCAAGTGCTATAGTGAACATTGGTTAATCCTAGGTTTAGTCCCGAATTCGTGGTTAGGCTGGGAGGATACTGACTCTCACTCCAAAAATCTCACTTCCCTTTGCCTGAAGACTAAATCTCGCTTTAGTTTCCAACCACTAGGACCAAGTTGGGGATTTTAGTCCGTCACTATAAAATCTTCAATTCTACTCCCAATAAATACATTTTCTTATTTATTTGCATTCAAACCCCATGAACTTCACCATCCATGGAATTTGAATGTGATCTTAACTTTTCTTGTAGAATACATAGTCATTCCGGATCATATGTTTCACAAAAATTTTTAACAATCAATATTGCCAGATCAAAAAGTAAATGAAGCACAAAGGGTAAAAATCATCACAATAGTTTAACATTAATTCAACACATCCAATGTAAATCATCACTTCACCATATCTCATTGCAAGGAGAAAGACAAATAAATCTACTCAGAATTCATGAGGAAGATACGATAAAACAAGGAATTTATATATAAAAGAAACGTCATACAAACAATAAGAAGTAAATAAAACTTATCTAAATTTCTTCTCCAAGCAAATCCCTTAAAGTTCCTTTGAATTCTCTTCTCTCTTCACGACAACACACAATTCACTCTTTAGACAAGTAAGGAAGAAGCAATCTCTCACTCTCCTTCTCCTCCAATGCTCCTTAGAGAGGAATCCTTCACAAGACTCTTACAAACCCTAGACTCTCACAACACTCTCCAAACAAGACAAAACAGTCCCCACAAGACACAAAACCCTCTCCAAACATAACAAAACACTCCCCACAAGACTCAAACCACCAAACTAGGGCACCAAAAAAACTTTAAATTTTTTTAGAACAAATTTCTCAACATATTCCTCAAGTAACACTCCAAAATCTTTCCAAATACATTGAATTCGGACTCAAACCAACATCGGGCACCGTCAGCACTCTATCGCTTCAAATGTTTTGAACTCTCTGGAATTGGGTGCCATCAGCGCTAGTAGGTAGATTTGTCTAACTTGCCTCTTTTCGCTCTAAATTTGTTCCTTTTTATTTTTGTTTGCTCCAAATGCCTTAAATCATCACGCCTACAACAAAACATGAAAAATACCTTCCTTTAAAGTCAAATATCACCAAAAATGAGTAAAAATACATATGAAAAATCCAACATATTTTTGGTGTGTCAAAATCCCCCAAACTTAACTATCACTTGTCCTCAAGTAATTCTTCTACTACATAAAATTATGATTCATGGTCGGGAACTTTACTTTAAAATACCTTTATTTTTTATTTAAATGAATATAATTGCAAGTCTTTCAGGAGATTTTTTAATAATTTAAGTCAAAATTATAGGTGTAAGACCATCTAGTCATCAAGTCCAAGAGTTCTAATCTCATATTCATTTCAAGAATAACTATAATTTGTCACAATAAGGGTACTTGGAAGAATAATATGAAAAAGAAGTCTATGAGAACTCTATTAGTAAGGGTGTTAATACTTTGAATATAAATTCAGAAATGTAATTAAATTCTTTCATTTAAGTTGATTCCAGTGAAGCCAATTTTTGATTAGGCATCTCTTAAAGCTTCTCCTCACATATATTTTCTTTTTCTATGTATGGATTTATTTTTAATCCTTTTTTTTCCTTGAGTGATTGCTTTCAATCCTTTCTTTTCTTTTTATGTGAGGATTACTATATCTGGATAACCTTCAATAATTTTGAACTTCACTATTGTCTCCCTAAAGTAGAAACTTGTGACATTCCTTTACTTTATAAATGTATTTTAGCTTTTAAGTGATTCATCATAGAGTCCCAATTTTTTTCCTTTCATATAAACTTCTAAGACTCTTAATATTTCAAAAATAAAGTTTTCCTTTACTTTAAATAATCAACTACAGTCTAATCCTCTTATAATAAATATCTTGGCCTACAAAGTTAACCTTCATTACTAAAAATTTTACCTTAAGCTTTCTAATATATTTAATTAAAATAAAAAATTTAGATATCTAAAATTAAGTTCTAATATCGAAAATCATATTAAAATTAATTTTGAAAGAAAAAAAA
>NW_018164444.1:6359611-6362860 GCF_001263595.1 Phalaenopsis equestris
CATTCATTCATCACAATCACATTATAGTTTTAACACAGTACAATCAAATATAAAAAAAAATAGATTACAAATACTTAAGATCACAGATCTAAAATAAACTTCGAACATAGTACTCTACCAATGATCATCTCCTGCATTTTTTGGTTCTTCATCTGGTTGTTACAGCGTATAGCAGTGACAAGTAGGGAAGATCACACCAGAGTCTCCCCTCATCAATCTAACCTGAGCATCATTGTAAGTTATATCGCACTCAACCCTTTTCCTTGTGTACTCATCATTGTTATCATTTCTTGCTTCCAATCTAGTAATCCAATTGTGCAGTCTCTCAATGTCACATTGTTTTATCATCAACTGCACCATAACATCAAAAAGAGTATAGGTCCTGGGGGTAGAAGGAATATCATGGCTAGAAAAAGGGGTAAAAATGACAGGTCCCTAGGTTAATTCACAATTTTAATTCAAATATGGGCATTTCGGGTTTTGGGCTGTCGACGGTGGATAGGTCGCCGTCGGTATAGGCCGCCGTCGGTGCTCTACTTAATTCGCCGGCCAAAAAACTTTGTAAATGGGCGCCGTCAGTGCCAGTTCAATTTTTATGGTCCCGAATAAATTTTTTTTTTTTTTGCAATTTCAATCATTTCAAAGTCACACCAGCATCTAATTAGCTTTTTTAAGCATCAAACATCATAATAAAGTGATCAACTAACATCAATTTTTTTCAAACAACATAAAACATCACTTTAGTATATAAAAAATCCAAATTACAAACATATACATTTGAACAGTCAAATACATAAGTTTATCAAACCAAACCACATAAAATTTCAGCGTCGCACACAACCACAATACTCTAGCACTGAAAACCAACAATAAACACAAAGCCCAAGTATAATAAGTCTGAAATCATATAGTAAAGTAATTCAAATACTAAGCACACCTATTATATTAAAGTTCAAATACTAAATACTAGATATAAAGTAGAGTCACTACTCATCAGTATCATTGCTATCTTCTCCTCTGATATCTCCCATGGATTGGTGGTGCGCGAAAAAATTGTAAAAGGGATGATAAAGGAATTCATCAGTCAAATCTTTAGAAATCAAAGCCTTTCTCTTTATCAAACGTATCAAACCCTCTTCAATATGCCTAGTGTGATCAAATTGTTCCTTCATCCGCCAATCCAGATGATCAAATAAATCTGAGATATTATTAATTGCATTCATAAGATTATGCACCTCTTTCTCCAATGTCTTAATCTTCTTCAGAATCAACTGTGAACTTTCAGGAAAGTAGGGTATAATTGGTTGTGAACTCTAAGATGGTTAGTCTGAAATTATGCTCATATCATTTTCATTTCTAATTGCTTGGCAGTCAAACAGGTTAGTTGGCTCCAGGGGCTTCCAGGGAAGAAGAACTTTTACCCAGCTTTCATATGACACTTGTGATTGGCTGCAGAGAAGAAATATGGTGGAAGGATGTCCAAGCCCATATTTAGATCAATGTACAATCAATCCCAAGACATATTTTATAATTGTAGTATCAATATCAATAGGACTTCAAATTTGAATACAATAATTTAGAATCACACTTTCCTTAGTCACTTTGTTGATTTTCATAGTTGGGAGTAACTTTGCATATATGAAGAAATGTCATTGCTTAGACACAAGATTTAATAATGTTGCAGAGAAACTTACATACCCATTGTCACTTATATCCCAATCTTCACTTTCATCCGTCAAAAATTGATAAATCTCATTCATGTTGTCTCTCGTAGGGGCAAAATTCGTGTAATGGAAGATTGGCACATTTTCTATCATAAACAAGTCGTTAATCCTCAAAGGAGTAACCGGTACAACCCTGCCTCTCACATAGACGGCTCCTTGGTTGATGCCATGAAGATTAGCGTAAAACTCTTTGACCACAAGAACTAATACAACGACAGTAGTGTAGCATAAAACTTCCCAACGCCTCTACACAATAATCTCCTCTACTTGAGCACTTGGAGCATTCAAACCATGATTTTTGAAGCCTCTCTCTTTGATTATCCTCCTTTTCACCAAAAAATTGTTGAAAAGTCATTGTGCTTCAAAACTGATAAAATTTCTCCCATTGAAAACTCTGAATCTTGAAGTTTCTGAAGAGTTGGAAGTAATGGGGTGTGAATTTGGGATATATCCTTTCATTTTTGTTGGATTTCAAGGGTTTAAAAATCGAGTTTAGGCATTTATAGGGGTGAAAATCCCTCCTAAATCTGCCAAAAACCTCAAATTCAAACCCAATAATTGTTTCCTGGTCATTAGGGCCGTCGGTGCTGTATAGGGCACCGTCGGTGCTGGATAGGGCGCCGTAGGTGCTCTATCCCCAAAAATTGGGCAGTCTCTATGCAAATGAGCATCGTGGGTGCTAGAGCACTGAAACGCTCTAAACTTCATTTTGGCCAGAAATGTTCCAAATTTTTTATACGATCCATTAATTATCATTATTAATATCTATGAGTGAGCAGGAATCAAATATATAATTAACTAATAGTAATAACAACTCAAGCAAACTAAATCTTAAAAATAACTATGGTTTGTCTCCCACAAAGCACTTAGTTTGACGTTGTCAGCCCGACAAGCTTAGTTTTAATCAGGTCGACAACATTAAAACTTCTCTAAAACTTGGTCGAGATCCCTCAAAATATAGTTTTAATCTATGCACATTAACTTTAAATATTCTTTCAGTTTTAGGATCTTCAATATAATAACACCAAATTGATAAACTTTATAACAGTTAAAGGTCCTATACACCTAGACTTAAGTTTCCCAGGAAATAATCTCAATCTCGTATGATATAAAAAAAATTTTTGTTCAGGTTCAATTTTCTGTTTTATAATCCTCTGATCATGCTATATCTTCATTTTCTCCTTATAAATTCTACCAATATGCTTTATGCTCCAATTCTACTAGAAAGTGACAAGTCTTTCTAAAAGTTAGTCTATAAGGAGACATTCCTATAGGAGTTTTATAAGAAATCATGTATGCTCATAATGCAGTATCTAATCTAACAGACAAATCTAATTTATGGGGATTTATAGTTTTTTCCAAAACTCGTTTAATTTCATGATTAGATACCTCAGCTAAACCACTAGTTTGGGGATGATAAGTGGAAGAGATTCTATGCATAATATTATCTTTTTCAACCAATCTCTGAATCAATTTATTATTAAAATGAGATCTACCATCAGTAATGATTACTCTCGGCATTTCA
>NW_018164444.1:6363142-6370984 GCF_001263595.1 Phalaenopsis equestris
TAAATTCCTTTCCTTAATATTATAAATTTGTTCATTAGGGAAACTTTCTATTATTTCATTTTCAAAATAAAATAATTCATGTGGTTCCAGTCTAGATAAATGATCAGCTATTTGATTATTAGCTTCTTTTTTATCTACAATCATATAGTCAAATTCTTGCATTAAAAGTATCCATCTGATTAATCCGGGTTTGACGTCCTTCTTTTGTATTAAATATTTGATAGATGAATGGTCTAGCTGCACTATACATTTAATCCCAATTAAATATGAGATAAATTTTTCAAAAGCATGTACAATCAATAGCTTATAACTTCCCTTCAGTAGTGGTATAATTAATTTGAACATCAGTAAGAGTTTTACTAGCATAGTACATAACTTTAAACATTTTATCATATCTTTGTCCTAAAACAGCTCCAATCGCATAATCACTAGCATCACACATTAGTTCAAACAGTTTCTCCCAATCAGGGAAAATTATTATAGGAGCAGTGATTAAATTTTTTTAATAATTCAAAGGCTTTTAAATAATCTTCATTAAAATTAAATTTCTTATCTTTTTCTAAAAATCGGCACAGAGACTTAGTGATTTTTGAAAAATCTTTAATATATCGCATGCAAAAACCAGCATGTCCTAAAAAACTTCTAACCCCTCTCACTGTAGTAGGAGGTGATAATTTTTTGATAATTTGAATTTTTGCAGGGTCTATTTCCATGTGTTTAAAAATTTTATGCCTAAGTATAGTTCCTCCTGTAACCATAAATTGACATTTTTCCTAATTTAGAACTAAATTTGTTATTTCACATAGCTCTAAAATGTTTTCTAAATTATTCAAACATGTGTCAAATGAAGTTCTAAATACAGAAAAATCATATATAAAAACTTATATTCCATTATCAATCAGATTGCTAAAAATTGACATCATACATATTTGAAACGTTGCAGGTGCATTACATAATCCAAAGCGCATTCTTTGAAAAGCGAAAGTTCCATATGGGCTAGTAAATGTGGTCTTTTCTTGATCCTCAAGAGAAATAAGGATTTGGTGATAACCGATATATCCATCCAAAAAATAATAATTTTTGTGCCTAGCTAATATATCCAACATTTTATCTAAAAATGCTAAAGGAAAGTGATCTTTCCTAGTGGCGGCATTTAATTTTCTATGATCGATACAAATTGGCCAACCGGTGACTTATCTTGTTGGTACTATTTCATTTCTTTCATTCACGTCAATGGTCACTCCTCCTTTCTTAGGAACATAATGAATTAGACTTACCAAAGCACTGTCTGAAATTGGATATATAATTCCAGCATCTAACCATTTTAAAATTTCCTTCTTTACTACTTCCTTCATTGTTGGATTTAATCTCCTTTGTGGATCAACTCTAGGTTTATTTTGTTCATCGAATAAAATTTTGTGCATACAGATCGAAGGACTGATTCCATTAATATCAGCTAAAGTCCAACTAAAAGCTTTTCTATATCTTTTTAATGTATCCAATAATTTTTGTTCTTGTAAATCATTTAAATCCGAGGATAATTTAACTGGTAATGTAGATAATTCTCCTAAAAACACATACTTTAAATGGTTAAGGAGAATTTTCATTCCAAGTTTATGAGGTTTTATAATAGATGGAATTAGACTTTTATCATCATTTTCAATAGTATTTAACATCTCAAATCTTTCCTGAACATAATCCAGTTCTTCATTATCTATCTCATCATGATCATCTTCCATTTCATGATAATCCTTACATTTCAAATCTTCATTCTCTATTTTTGCTTCAAACTTTTTCCTTAAAATGATCATCGCTCAAATAATCACAAATTTCCATTCGAAAGCATACATCATCTTTTTCTATTTAGGGATATTTCATTGATTTTAAAATATTAAATGTTACCTCTTGATCATTAACTCTCATAGTTAGTTCTCCTTTTTGAACATCTATCATACCTCTTCCAATCGCAAGGAATAGTCTTCCCAAAATAATAGGAATTTCTTTATCTTCCTCCATATCTAACACAATAAAGTCCACAGGAAAGATAAATTTATCAACCTTTACTAAAACATCTTGTACAACTCCTTCAGGATAAGTAATAGAACGATTGACTAATTGAAGTATTACAGAAGTGGGCAAAAATTCTCCTATTCCCAACTTTTTAAAAGTTAATAGAGGTATGAGGTTAATACTGGCTCCCAAATCAAATAAGGCTCTTTCAAAAAAAATTTTACTTATCGCACAAGGAATAGTGAAACTACCAGAATCTTTAAGTTTTTTAGGAAGCTTTTTCTGAATAATTGTGCTACACTCTTCACTAAGTGCAACAGTCTCATGATTTGTAAACTTCATTTTCTTGTTAAGTATGTCCTTCATAAACTTTACATAATCCGACATTTGTTATAAGGCTGCAATGAAGGGAATATTTATTGTTAATTTTTTGAGAACTTCTAAAAATTTTAAAAATCGTTTACCTCTATCTTGTTGTATCAATCTTTAAGTAAACGGAGGTGGTAGTCTTTCTACAATAATTTTCATCGGTTTAAGCGGATATTCTAAATTTGGATATATATTATCATTTCCTTTTTCAATTTCCACCTTCTCTTTTTCAACTTCAATTTCTTTTTTTACTCTTGTTTCCAAATATTTTCCGCTTCTTAATTGAATAGCCGTAATTTGTTCTTTACCTTGATCTTTTGGACTGATTTCAACATTGCTAGGGAGAGTTCCTGGAGGTATATTAATAAGTGCAGTAACAATATGCCCCAATTGAGTTTCCATATTTTTAATTGTAGCTCCCTGACTTTGTAATTGATTCCCTTAACTTTGTAATTGGTTCCCTTGACTTTGTAATTGATTCCCCATGTTTAAAACTAATTCTTCTATTGACAATTTCTTCTTCTTAAATTGTGGATTACTATTAAAACATGGAGGATAAGAAGGTCTATATTTAGTGTTTCCCTGATTGTTCAAATTTCCCAATGGGTTCATTGAATTGTTCCCCCACTGCAGATTAGTAGTAGCAGTATTATTATTATTCCAATTTGGGTTTGGGTAATTTTTTCAACCGGGATTATAATAATTTGAGTAAGGATTATTGGGTCTATTATTTGTATCATTCAAGGTTTCATACGATGATTGAGAATCTACTATTTGTCCTAAAGAATTTTCCTCTAACACCTAAGGCGTTTGAGAATAGTTCATGCTGCATTGATCTATTTTCTTTGAAAGAGCAGCAATTTGAGAAACTATCATGGTTTTTTCATCAGAATCATGAATACTAACTACTTTTTTAGGATTCACCCATTCAGAGGGCCACTGAAAATTATTAGTAGACATCTCCTCTATTAAAGAATATGTCTCGTAAAAAGGTTTTGACATTAATGATCCACCAGCAATGACATCAATAATCAATCTAAGAGATCCTACTAATCCATTATAAAATGTTTGAATTATTAACCAATCAAGTAAAGAGTGATGTGGACATTTCCTAAGGAGATCTTTAAATCTTTCTCAAGCTTCATATATCGATTCCCCTTCAAATTGACAAAAAGATGTAACATCATTTCTAAGCTTAACAGTATTTGATGAAGGAAAATATTTTGAAAATTTTTTTATGATAATTCTCCCCAAGTTCTGTTAGATCCAGGTGCTAATGAATTTAACCACGCATTAGCTTTATCCCTTAGTGAAAAAGGAAAAAATCTAAGTCTGATGGCGTCATTCAACACTCAATCATATTTAAATGTAGCACAAAACTCTAAAAAATTAGAAAAATGTAAATTATGATCTTCATTCAGCGTCCCACCAAATTGATTATTTTGAGCCATTTGGATAATAGCAGGTTTAAGTTCAACTGAATTAGCAGCTACATCAGAACTTTAAATAGTTAAGTGAATTTCATATGCTGTAGGATTTGCATAATCTCGTAGAGGTCCAGGTTAACATTCATTTTCTGTTTCTTGATTATTCACTTTGTTTTCCATTGTGTGAGGATTTCTAAGTTCTTTTCTTAGTTTTCTAATTCTTATAGTACGTTCTAACTCTGAATCGTAAGGCACTAAAGTTTCAGATTCAATACTACACATACAAAATCACACTAAACACTCTTAAAGTAATTATGCACACACAATTGCAAATTAATAAATAAAGGTTTTCAAATACTACTAATTTCACTATTACTGTATTTATACTTTCGCTGGCAATGGTGCCAAAAACTTGATCACTACTTTTTATATGCTCGGTTTTATCAAGTTAACACCACTACTTGAAGACTTTAATCTCCCGCAATGATACCAAAACTTGATGCGTACTTTCTATTTTTGATTAATTTTATATCTTTTCTTTAGTCACAACTATAAAAATATAAGTATACGTATCGCTCAACTAACACAAGACTCTAGTGGAGTCCTGGATATCGATCCCACAGAGAAAGTTACGAAACTTTAAAGCATAAAGCATTGCACGAAAATCCAATATGCAAATCATAATGTGCGTGCTGTAAATATTAAAGTTGCTAAAGTGTAAAGATGGTTAAACATTTAAGTTTACTAAAGTTACTTTCTAAGCTTCTAAACAAAGTTATCTAACACATAACTCAGTTTTGTATTGAAAGTTTCAAATATGGAAAAGGCGTCCTCCCCCTTACAATGATACTATGGTGAGTGAAAGATAAAGATTAATGAAGACCTTGTATTGTGCCAAAAAAGAACATACATATCCTTTACCCTCTTCCTAGTGCCATAAAAAACATTGGCTAATCCTACGTTCATTCCCTAAATCTGTGGTTAGGCTAAGAGGATACTGGCTCTCACTCTAGAGCTCCCACTTCCTTTTGCCTGAAGGCTAACTCTTGCTTTAGTTTCCAACCACTGGGACCGAATTCGGGATTTTAGTCTGTCACTTTAAAATCTTCAATTCTACGTCCAATAAAATATATTTCCTTATTTATTTGCATTCAAACCCCATGAACTTCACTATCCTTGGAATTTGAATGTGATCTTCACTTTTATTGTAGAATACATAGTCATTCCAAATCGTATGTTTTACAACAAGTTTTAATAATTCAATTGGCCATATTGAAAATTAAATGAAGCACGAAGTGTAAAATCATCACAACATTTTAACATTAATTCGGCACATCCAATCTAAATCATCACTTCACCATATCTCATTGCAAGGAGAAAGACAAGGAAATCTATTCAGAATTCATAAGGAAGATACGACAAACCAAGGATTTTATATATAAAAGCAACATCATACAAGCGATAAGAAGTAAATACAACTTATCTCAATTACTTCACTAAGAAAATCCCTTGAAGTTCCTTTGAATTCTCTTCTCTCTTTACAACAACACACAATTCCCTCTTTAGGTAAGTAAGGATAAAGAAATCTCTTACCCTCCTTCTCCTCCTACACTCCTTAAAGAGGGACCCTTCACAAGACTCACAAACCCTAGACTCTCACAACACTCTACAAATAAGACAAAACATTCCCCACAAGACTCACACCCCTCTCCAAATAAGAAAAAACACTCCCCACAGGACTCACACCACCGAACTAGGTTGTCAAAAACACTTTAAATTTGTTTAGAACGAATTTCTCAAGAGAATCCTTACTAGGTTGTCAAAAACACTTTAAATTTGTTTAGAATGAATTTCTCAAGATAATCCTAAAGCAACCCTCCAAAATCCATCCAAATACATTGAATTTGACCTCAAACCGACAACGGGCACCGTCGGCGCTGGATAGGGCACTGTCGGTGCTCTATCGATTCAAATGTCCTGAACTTTCAAGAATTGGACGCCGTCAGCGCCAATAAGCATATTTGTCTAACTTGCCTCTTTTTGCTCCAAATTCATTCATTTTTGCTTTCCTTTGCTCCAAATGCCTTAAATCATCAGACCTGCAACAAAACATGAAAAATACATTCCGTTAAAGTGCAATATCACCAAAAATGAGTAAAAATGCATATGAAAAATTCAAAATATTTTTGGTGTGTCAAGTGTCAATGTGACCCACCTCAATTTAGAAGCTCAAACCACTTCCTTGCTCTTTTTGGAGTTTGACGTGTCTGATTTTTTACCTCTATCACTTAGGAGGTTGAAACCAAGATGAGGAAGCACAAAAAGAGTCCCCATAGGACTATCAAGCTTTAGGGAAACCCTGGGTCGCTTGCTCCAACACATACACACTTTAACTTACCACAAGTTTCCTAACACACCCAAAACTATCAATTCACCCAACTTGACCCATCTCCCCACATGAAGTCCATAACCACTCCTTAACTTTTGAGGACTCATATGACTGGTCTTAAGTCATTATCCCTTGGTTAGGAAGACTAGGACCAGCATGTGGATTCTTCAAGATGAGTTCTCATAAGGATCAAATAATTTGAAGGAAACCTTTCATGGCTTGCATGCTCACTTCTAAAACTTTCCAACATTATCCATAATCACCCAAAATTTTCAAAATTACCCAAAAAATTCTCCAATTTACTAGAATTCCCAAAAATATCCAATAAATTCCAAAATCTCTAATTTCACTCAAAACTTTACAAAAACTAATCTTAGCTATCCAATTTATCCAAATTCATCCAAAATTAACCAAACCACCAAAATTGACCAAAACCCCCAAAATTACCCAAAATAACAAAGTGGCCCTAATTTTCACAAAAATTACACCCATGAGTCAAATCAAGCTTCATTGAGCATATTCCCGAAATTTTATCATAACAATTTTTAAACCAAATCAAACCCACCATTAAATAATTATAAAAGTCCAAAATCAACCCTCTCATCCCTAACTTTAAAAGCCCAACTTCAAACCCATTTTAAAGCCCACCATACCTAAAAGCCAAAAGCTCAATTTCCTTAATTCATTTTGAAAGCTCACATGAAAAACTCTTCTCCCATCATCCACCTAATCAAAATCTTTTCTTAAGTCCTAATGTCATTATCAAATTCTCCTAAAAATTGCCTCATGACAAAACCCACCAAAAATGTCAAAAATTCCAAAATCCTTTCCCATGCAACTTGGCCAAGCAACATGCAAGCTATGAAGCCACCTCCAAGCTACATGCAAGCCAAGAAAACCACCTCCAAGCCACATGCAAGCCATGTGAGCCTTTTATATGTCAAGATACTCAAAATGGCAAAAGGAGGAGCCCCTTTAATGATTCCTTTAAAAGTGTTTAACCCTTCTCATGAATAACCCAAGCCCATGACTAGCCCTAATGCACATGGATGGAGACTTTACCCCATTAATCCAGCTGAGCCTTATCAGGTCAAACCTTCTTGGGAGTAGCCCAAACTCATTTTTATGGTGCTAAACCCAGGGTTGACCCAACCTAGCCCAAAGCCTTTCCCATTTGAATTAATCACCTTTACATCACCAATTTGTTTTCGTTTGTTTTTCTCTCTTTTATTTTAAAAGGAGTCGCCAACTTGTCTTCTATTTATATGTCGTCGTATGATTCCCTTTCAAAGAAATCCCCTCCCGAATCAGATCAATGATTCAAAGAGGAGAAGAACCAAATAAAAAGGGACATACAACAAAGCAAAAAATAAGAGAAAACACAAAATGTGGAGAGCTTACGTGCGGTAAACCTCACAAGGATAGATTAAGAGTGTCCGCCCAAACAAGATCTGGTGAAAGCACTTTAAACTAAAACAAATATCCACGAGAGAATACCTCCGTAGACTACCCATAACCAAAGATTCAGGTGTAGTTTCCTGTTCTGTGGTCAAGATCACTCTCAAAGAGACGTATCCCACTTGGTTAATTACATCTTAGGTGGTACCCAAGGATACTCTCGATAAAAGGAGTTTTGCTTGGATTATC
>NW_018164444.1:6371084-6371450 GCF_001263595.1 Phalaenopsis equestris
AAATCCGTTGTTAAAAAATTAATTGCTTGATTATGTTGTTGTGATCATTATTGAAATTTTGTCGCAATATTACATCAATTTTAATAAGTGATAGACAAAACAAAGCTAAAAGAGTAGGAACAACATTTCCAAATGAGGCCAATAATCAGTTCTTTATTACAATCATTTAATCAATTATCAATTGATTTATAGTATTACTTATGACATCCAATCAAGATCCTACCCAGTAATACTATATAAAATGATTAATTAATTCAATAAATGAATTTATATATAGATACAATAAATATTAAAAATATATTTTCAGTCATAGAATTATATCAAATCAATCTTATAAATATATATATATATATATATATATATATA
>NW_018164444.1:6372145-6378451 GCF_001263595.1 Phalaenopsis equestris
TATATATATATATATTTGTAGTGACTAAGTGCCTAAAGTTCCACCTAAATTTCAAAATTTGCACAAATTTTTTTTATTTTTTTATGTAACTTAAAAAATATTGAAATTAATACGATAATAAATTATACTAATTAAGCTAAGATTAAAGTATTTGTTAATTAAATATGATAAATGAAAAAATAATTAAATCATAACTAAACAAGTTAATTGTAGATCGTATTATGTAATTATTCATTAACAAAATATAATTTAGATAGTTGAATTAAAAAAAAAAAAGTAAAACATAGAATAATAAACTAATCTAACTAATCTAGCTAATCAGGTTAGTTATGAAGTAAATAAAAGAGATATGCGCATTTAGGGCGGAATAAAACCATGACATTTTGAGTTCTTTAATCTCTAATTAAATGGTATATTATAAATAATATAATTAGGAGAATCATGTGATCTTAATTTACTTTTCTCTTAAGTTTTAAAAATTGGCAGGATTACAAATTGCCCTAACTTTTATTTTATCCTTAAATAATTATCTTAATTGTATTTAATTAGTGAATATTACTAATCTATAAATTATCTATTTAATCTTAATTAATATTTTATACAATGATGATGTGATATAAAATTACAATTATGATTTCAAAGAAAATTATTTATTCAATGATGATTAAGGATATATTTTATCAAATGTGACAATTTTATTGGTTGAGTTGTGTATACATAGGTTGAAAAGAAAACATGGGTCAGTCATTTTCAACCTTTATTCTATTTTATGATGGCAAATTAGTTATATTTGATGACTTCAGATCGTGTTACGTCAGAGGTAATCGACGATCTTTCTTGTACCGATGTGGTCAACCATCGTGGAAACTATGTCATTGAGTGATTCGTGTTCTGAAAGGTGATTATCAAATGCGATATGTGAGTTTCTTATGAGTCAAGCTTTGTTGCAACTCTAATTGAGGACTAGGATGTGACAGAGTATGTATTACATGCAAACATGAGATAATATTTAGCGCTTTAATGGTGTTACACATAGTTCGCTAATCTCTGCTTAAATTGTATAAAACAATATTGAGTATCGAATTATAAATTCTAATGAATCTCAATTAAGTATTACATGTGTCTTCATCATGATCATCCATCTGGACCGTTTCATTGGCGTTTGCTTGCAACAATAAGCAAAAGACTTTTGAGTGTGGAAGATATCAATCTTAATGGCCACCATGCATGTGTCCATGAGATTCTAACTGGTGGAAACTGTTAGTGCACTTCCAAAATCATTTGTCATTATATTATTCATATGTTGGATGTCAATTGGACTTGAAGCATCAAGAGATTATATCTAAAATGAAAGTTAAATTCAACATTCAAATATCTTATATTCTGGGATGTAAGATGAAAGGCTATCAAGTCTATATTTGGTAGTTGAGAGGACTCATACTATGCATTGCATAAGTTAATGACATCTATCTGCAATGCAATGTCAAAGTCAATTTACAAGATTTGATAGCACATCACGCTTTGAACGTCTTTTTTGGAACTTTGGGCCATCTATAGAGGGTTGGAGTAGTTGTAGGCCAGTACAGAGTCTCAACGACACATCCTTGCTAGGTTAATATCAAGGTACTTTACTAAGTCATGTTAGCCTTGACACAGTTAATGACCTTTTACCCCTTGTCATTTGATTTGTTGAATCATAGTACAATGAATCTTGTATATAGTTTAAAAGGAATGCATTTGAGCTTCTATTGGTAGTTTGGTCACGACCATACCTTTGCATAATATCAGATTGACATTTTCGATTGTTCATGCATACACAGAGATTTTTTCATGGGCGGCTCATGGATGTTGTTTGAGGCACCTTAGATAAAACTTTTACAAAGTAATTAGAAAATTGGGTATAGTTGACACAAATACAGTGTGTAAGAATATGTATTGGGCAAGAAATATGAATGATATTAGATTGTTCAACCAACTTTTAACTAATATTTATAACATAAAAGAAGAGGCATATGATTGATTGATCTCAAGAGATGTTGTAAGGTGGACACTCTCCTCATGATGGTGGAGAAAGGTATAGAGTGATGACAACTAACGCATCAGAATGTTTCGATGGTATACTTTGTTGAGTTAGAGAACTTTCTAATCAAGCATCGATTTACTCTTTATATTATTATATCATCTTTTTTTTATCATAAGATATAACACAATATAGGATCTTGAAACATCAAACGGTTGCCACTAGAGTAAGCACTACTCTTCAATGATATGAAGTTGAAGCTAGAAGATTTCCTAAACTGACTCGTATTTAATTTCATGTGCACTTGGTCAACCATTACAATTGTCACTGCTATTAGTTTGACTTACATAGAGATGGAGGTTGTAGTTGTAGTTTCGGACGATCAGAGGCTTTTCATATGTCTTGCTCATCTTTTATAGCTATTTCAGGTCATAGCATGTGGATCATCTATTGTATGTCTTTCATTAATATATTGTTGAGCCTTTCAAGAAAATGTATGCATCTGAGTCCCATGTTATACCTAAATGAGCATCATGGTCTGATTTTGGCCGAGTAGTTAAAGTTATTTATTTAATATACCTAAATTTTAGATAAAGAACTGGGAGACCACGCACAAAGCGCTATACAATAAAAGCCCTGCGTTAGTCTCTCATGATTGGGGAAGCTTCGACTTCATTCGTCGAAGCTATTGGTTTCTTGTAGCACGGAGTCTAGTCTGCCTTGTTGAAGATATCAAGGATATTGTAATCCCCTGGTAGGTCGATCATGTATGTGTTGTGATTCCACAACACGTTTTGATAAAATAAATATGCATCATCTCTTTGCACATCTTGAGCTAGTGCTACATATACATATTAGGTTTCCACTGTATAACCTTGAGCCCTTAAATCTGAAATCTTCTTTTTTCACTTCTTGCACTAGCAAAATGTAGCTGATAAAATAATATGTGAGGAGAAATCAACTATGTGGTGAAATCTGTGGCAGACTACATCACTCTCACTAGCAAACACTCAGGAAAAACCTCTTCTTCATTGATAGGATCGAGATCCTATTAAAGAATTTCCTTCTTACTGGACAGCTGATGATAGGTACCATGCTGAGTTGAATCTAACATCTGAATAACTCTATGTAATCTTCTCGACATGGCACAAAAGAGCCCTATTTATGTCATGCTAGGCCTCCCTCAGTAGGGGCAACTCAAGAATGATTATAAATTTGAATGGTTTGAATTTCTCGTATATGGGTTATCATACCTTTGATATTAGTTCCTCAAACTCAAGACTATCCTGCACACTCACCATTAAGTCGGTTGGAGGCTCTACCATGGGCTCAATCGAAACTATGTGCATCTTTTCCTCAACTGGAAACTAGTACTCCTTTGTGCCTTCACCGTCTTCAGTGTCTATTATATCATTACTCAATTTTTCAAGAACACGTTGCTCAGTAAAACAGATAACCCCCTAGTGGTCTTATCTTTGACATTAAAGCAAATGTCCCATAAGCTCTTTTTTGCAAAGCCCAAAATTTTTTTAAGAGAGTAATGCTACATTTCATGTGATCCTACGCACCCAAATCAACAATCCATGGTCATTGTCAAGTTCTTTTAGCATACCACAATCACTTTAGAGGTTGGTGTAATGTTGTTTTTTTTCCTACTTTCATGACTATTGGTTAAATGGGGATTTACATAAATAACATACAATTTTTTTTATTCACATACATCACTCCTAAACTTTCATATTTACACACATAGCACTCAGATCTTCAATGTCACATCAAAAATATCTCTGTTATCACTTTTCAAAAGTGAAATATACTTTTTCATGCATAAGTTTAAAACACAAAAGTGCTATGTATTTGAATATGAATGTTTAGGTGAGATTTATAAATACATAAGAATTGTGTGCTATGTATATAAATTTCCCTTGATTGATTGGAGTTTTTTTGAAGAATTTCAATTTGTTCATTGCTGAGAAGATTTTGTTTTATATGGCTATACTGACTATTGATAATAATAACAAGCTTCTCTTGGCTTCTTTGGGAGTTGAAATCACGCGCGGGTTTCCAATTTGTTAGTTTTTCTTCTTTTTTCTAACAGTTTTCTTTGGTATGATCATATTTTCATTAATGATGACAGTAAGCAATTCCCTTTTTTTTATACAGTCATTATTTCCAAAATTCTAGAATCTCAAACCATCAGAGTCAAATCCATCAGATGTGATGATTCCATCATAACTCTCCAAAAACTTTTTTCTTGGCTCAGACTTCATCTGTATCATTGTTCTATACTGTTAGGAACTTAATCACCTTTTCTCAGTGGCGTGTTTCTCTAAATCCTCGTCAATGGGGCATCTCTGTTCTTGAGCTTCAGACAGGTTATGTTGTTGTCATTGTCATACTAAATAACAAAGAAATCACTTTTCCAAAGTTCATGAGAACTTTTTCTAAAGAGAAAAGTTTTGATATTTTTTCAGAACTTGAAAATGTACTTCGACGACCAGACAAATTTCTTAAGTTGTGCTATTTGGCAAGAAGTTTTCCTTTCTTAATAGCCATAAAATTAGCAAGTTAGTACATGACGGTATTATTTATGTATTTTCAAACTTCTACTCAATATTTTCTTTCTTTGGTGCTGTAATAGATTCAATGAGATGATATTTTAATTTTTGCTCGTCCTACAAATGAACATCTTTATAAATTGAAACCGATGGAGATATTTATGGTCCTTCAATTTGTGACTAGTGATAGGGATGGTATTGTTCATAGCACCTTTAGGCTACGGGATGAGCACTTCAAGATCAGAACTTATCACGAACGAGGAGGGTTTGTCTTCTTGTAGCCATACTGTAGCTAGACATACAGGATGAAAGAAATTAGAGAAAGAAAGTCTTTGATGCCATAAAGAAAAAGAAAATAAAATAAATTTTCTATTTTTAAAGCAGTGTACATAAGAAGAGTAAATCAAAAATTAAATCAAAAAGTAGATATTAATCCTGGATCCATAGATAAAAGACAATAAATGCTATATTCCTAAAATTGTGTGCAAAATAATAGGACAATAAACTAAAATGGAAATATAGGAATCTTGTATCCAAATGAGAAAAATAAAATCAAGATAATAATAATAATAATAATAATAATAATAATAATAATAATAATAATAATAATAATAATAATAATATTAGTAGTAGTAGTATCAATGATAATAGATATAATAATAGTAATACTGACAATAATAGTTATATTAAAAATAATACTATAAATAATAATAATAAGACTAATAATAGTGATTATTTATTATTATTATTATTATCATCATAATCATAATCATAATATTAATAAAAGTAATAATTATCAATAATAATCATAATAGATATAATATAAATATTAACAACAACAACAATAAAAATAATATTAACAATAATTAAAATAATAGAGAAATAATAATAATAATAATAATAATAATAATAATAATAATAATAATTAATCCTTGCGGCGAGCATCATGAGAAGAAACAATTGACATCATGGAGTTATGAAGTAATTGACAAAGCGACACATCATCCTGAATACCGGGCTGTCCCCAAAGATGGTGCAACCACGCATCCTGAAGACGGTGTGTTAGCATCATGTTTGATGTCACATTGTGTAGAATGTCCACCTGAGCGCATCGGGGCAATGCTTTACGGATCTGTTGTTTCCCGTAGTTCGAGACTTCCGTTTGAGACTCTCCGGTACATGTTGGAGTGGTACGCGTTCGGGGTCGTTCTATCAGACATTGGCTTTTGCTTAGGCGAAGGCCGACCGACACTTTATTTATCAAACGTCTTCAATTAGATCGACAAATTTCTTTCACCAAATTGTGTGCGAATCAGACTTAAAATGACTCGATCTTCCATGAATTTTTCTAAATAATCTTAAATGATGAAACTGATCACACAAACACATCCGTAACGGAGAAAAGACTTAGGCACCGTTTGACGCAGCTTATTCTCTGCGTCCGGCGTTTTCAAAACGCCGGGTTTGCGTTTGTCTGGGCGGTCGCTTCTAAAATAGGCTTGGAGTCGCTCGGTCCTGAAGACGCTCCCGACATCCTGCGTTCAGCGTTCGGCGTGTGCTTTTTACGGAGCAGCCCTCGTCCTCCCCTCCCAACGTCTTCCCGTTCCCGTCGCAGACCTCCTCGTCCTCCCCTCCCAAAGTCCTCCGTTCCCGTCGCAGACCTCCTCGTCCTCCCCTCCCAACGTCCTCCCGTTCCCGTCGCAGACCTCCTCGTCCTCCCCTCCCCAC
>NW_018164444.1:6379427-6401758 GCF_001263595.1 Phalaenopsis equestris
CACCACTCTCCACAAACAGCACATGCCAATCCATTGCATTCACATTCACTACTTTAATCACCACTCTCCACAAACAGCACATGCCAAAGCAATGAGTAGAGCTCATTGTTTATTTTGCAGTGATGAATTCTTAACTAACATTTATAACTTTGTACACTGCTTTGTGTAGTGGCACATCCCATGATGCATCAAGTTTATATAGTTTTTCTGTACTAGATATTTTCAATTAGACTAGATATTTTCAATTAGACCCCATTTTAGTTTATTGAATCATATAAAGATTATTTATTTAAAATACAAATTATTTTTTGTGTTCTGATTTCTCTATTTTAGTTTATTGAATCATATAAAGATTATTTATTTATTTTATCTGTTGGAGATCCTCAACACCGTTCTGAGTATTGATTTCATTTGTTGCATCACCTAAAAGTGCTTGGCATGTATGCTCCCTAATATGTTTTTATTCAGAGTAGTTACACGACCCTGCTGTTGAATCATGTCTAAAGTGGTTGAGGCGGGCCACTCCGCAATGTGGGACAAAGACGTTACAAATATTTTTTGTGATTTGTGTATTAAAGAAATAGAGCTGGGTAACAGACCAACAACGTATTTTAATAAGGAAGGGTGGAATAGCATTGGCAAGAGATTTAAAGAACTGACTGGTAGGGATTACGACCGCCTTAAATTTAAAAACAAATGGGACCAGCTGAAGAAGGAATGGAAAATATGGAAGGAGTTGAAGCGTGGATCTACCGGTCTGGGTTGGGATCCGATTAAAAGGAAAATAGAGGTAATTTATATATAATTCATGAATTGATAGCTTCGCAAATTATTTTATCTAACTATAATTTTCTAACTATCCCCTCTAAATGCTGTTCCACAGGCAGTACCGGCAGCGAAGAAGTACAAACAGTGTACAAACAATGTGGAATAGAACCGGAATTTGAAGAGAAGTTGGACATAATGTTTAAATGGGTTGTCGCAACAGGAAAGTTTTCATACAACCCAATTGAAAGCGGTTTTACAGGGATACCAGATGAGATCACACCTGATCCAGTGACACCCGATGAAGAAGTTCAAAGCATTAACCAGAGGGATATGGGGGAGTCCAGTACAATTTTAAAGAGGCCAAGGATTGCTAAGAAAAATAAAGAGAAAGAACATGCTGTGAACACCTCCTTCGACCGTTTAATTGAAGCTTTTGCAGCTCCACCAATATCTGAAGCTAGCATAATAGACTGTCTGAGGCTTTTGGGCTAATGAGTTTGGAGATCAGGAGGGTGAAGGTTTGGCTGATATGATTGCTTTAAGGGAGTCTATTACAGATGCTATTTGTGGCTGTTGATCTACCAAGTTTTACTTTAATAAAGTTATAGGTTGATATTCATATGTATTTAATTTTGGTTACTTTTAAAATACCTTAAACGGACATTGATTCTTTTGTTTATGTCGCAGTTAAACAAACATGACTTCCAGGATATCAGGTATGGACAGAGAGATTTTGTGTTATTGTGGACTACCGTCTCCGTTGCTAACGTCACGTAAAGAGCATAGCTTTGGGAGGCAGTTCTATGATTGTGCCAGAGGTGTTTCAGCTCGCTGCGGTTTCTTCAGGTGGGCTGATAGTCCCACAAATTACACCGCCAGTAATTATGCAAGCAGTCATGTCAATCCGATGTTTTCTCAGGCTGACTGTGCAGTTGAAGACCGCCGTAGCCAGAGTCTGAAGTTAAATATTTTAATATTTCTCCTTGTTGTTGTACTTGTTTTTGTACTTTTTTTAGTTCTACTGGTACTCGTTAAGATGTGAGAACTGTATGTTATCTTTTGGAACTTGTCTATCATTATGGTATGTTTCTGCAATTAATGTTTCTTTTCTACGAATAAGTTTTTCTAAATAAGCTGCCCCAAACAGTTTTATTACATATGGGCAGTAATGTCATTTAACCACCAATAAGCTAGTTTCAATAAGCTGTCCCAAACAGCAAGCCAGATTATTCTGATAATCTACAGATTATCAGATTATCAGAATAATCTGCTTATCAGCAGATTATAAATAATCCACAGCTGCGCCAAACAGACCCTTAGTGTATTTCGTGGAGGAGGTGGTGAATGAGAAGTAAAGGTGCACAAAAACGTAATACAAAATTGACTAAATACTTAAAAAAAAAGACCGACTCACGCACACTAAAAACCATCTCCATTTGACGCTAGCAATGCCCTAGTTCCTCGCGCTTCCCGCGGTTGCTCACGCCGGCACTCCGTCGCTGGCCACCAAACTAGGGTTTGGGTTTAGGTTTGAGATTCTAGATGATCGTTCCCTCTCAAACTTCTGCAGAATAACGTAATGGAGCTTGGAGTTTTGAACTCCTAAGCAGCACCTTTGGCGGCAACCGAAAGCCGACAACTCACCTTTGTCCATTGTCGATCTCGCCGAAGAAATATGATAACAAGTATATTACTTATCCTTAAAAGCATTATTGCCATTCTTTGTTCTTAGTTTTTTCCCCTTCTTGGAGGCAGGTATGTGATTTCAACGAGGGCTGTTGACAACAAGCACATAAAGGTCCGGCAGAAGCTGGTACTGGAAGTAATTTCTTATTCTGTTAAATTTGCACCCTTTTTTGTAATAGTAGTATTGTTCTTGCGCATTCCGAGTTTTTTTCTTGAAGTTACGTGAATGCGATCTCTAAATTCCACACTAGCGATTACTCGTCATATTGCGCTTCATTGCGGCCTTTTTTTCCATGTGAAACGGTGAGATGTTGATGGTCAGTTCTCAAGTTTCAGTTTGTTTGATCAGTTATTCGTAATAATGTGCATC
The DNA here is from genome assembly GCF_001263595.1 of Phalaenopsis equestris. Lineage (NCBI taxonomy): Eukaryota > Viridiplantae > Streptophyta > Magnoliopsida > Asparagales > Orchidaceae > Phalaenopsis > Phalaenopsis equestris. The sequence continues at coordinate 6,382,252 of NW_018164444.1, forward strand.
AATTTTAGGTCTAAAACTGATGTAGCATGCTCATTGACACTTTAAGCTATGATATTGAGATTTTTTTTCGATAGTTCTTCTGGAAAGTAGGTCCATCTGCCTAATACGGGTTTGTTAGGATTTTAAATTCATTAAATTATGAAAATTTTGCAATTTACCTAGAAAATGGGTTAAGTAGAAGCGCTGCTCTCCATTTACATTTAAAAGGACCTTAGAGCAACATAATTGCATATGGCAAAGATACCTTTCCCTCTTTCACACACACAAGACTGAAAGAAAATCTTTTGGAATTATTTTGTTGAAATACCATACTCTTGCGTAAAGCTATGGATTGTTACAAGAAAATTTTATGTTCATGTTTTCATTCTTATTATGTGTGACCATTGATGTCAGTTCATGTGTATAATTTGTTTGCCTGCATTGGAAAATTCTTGGTGCCTAGATTTTACTGGTGGAAATTTTCTATTTTCAAACTAAAATATCCATTTAATTGGAGGAGCCTTACATTAATACGCCACTTGGTAATAAATTTAAAGTTTAAAAAGGTGAAATCGGGAACCGAGATGGAAGCCGCGAGGTGGGTCGAAGCATAAACCTCAAGAAAGAAACTCATAAAATTAAAAACAATTAAAAAATAATTACATAAACTATTAATATGTTGATTTAATTTATTATCATAAAGTCAGAACCTCAATTAATTAGTGTTGATATAAAATAGAATTTTGAAATGTGATTCTGGGTAAATATTCACCTAAATTTTAAATATTTCATAGGTTTCAAGATCCATAGTAGCGTCATCTATACTTACACATCTTCAAAATAAGCATCATATTTATTTTCATCTAATTCTATCTCGTTTTCAACTTTATAATATATTTCATTCATTATATTTTTCTTCTTAATATCAATTAATCTGAATTTAAAAATAATTTAAAGTAAAATTAATAACATAATCAAGTAATCACTTGAATTTTAAATTGATTTTTTGAGACATTGCAACAAATATATATAACATAATATACTATTTTTGCACAACTTGATCAAGATGCTGCCTCAAACGTCTCAAGGTATAAAGCCTTGTGGCGCACGCCTCAGACGATGGTGTCAGCCCCAATGATTACATTGAGACTTAAGCCTTGAGGTTTTTTTTTATGTGCCTTAGTTTGAGGCACGTCTCAAGGCGTAAGCCTCAAATGCCTTTTTAAACAATACGATTGGTAGCATAAGTATTCCTAAAAAAGTATAGAGATTTTTTGGTTAACTGCATATATCCAAAATTAATTTATTAATACAATGGCTATGTATTCCTAAATAATTGAAATTTCATCAATCTAGTGTAATTTTTTTGTTGTTGAAAAGTTTGCCTACAGGCTCCTTAATTGCTAAACAATACTCAAGGATGTTGATCGCCGTTGTTGAAAAGTTTGCCTACAGGCTCCTTCTTAATTGCTAAACAATACTCAAGGATGTTGATCGCTAACTACTATTATAATGCAAGCCCCATCCATTTCATTTTTTTGCTTCTGTTTAATTTTTCTTGAATAGTAATATTCACTCCATAAAAGCGGGTAACAATTAGATTACAACAAATATAGTGCAAGTATACGAGTTAGCTGATAGACTATTAAAAAAGATTATGGAAGAACTAAATGACTATCACAAGAGATATGGGAACAATTGAAGAGCTAGCTTTAAAAAGGAAGGAATACAGAATAAGATCTTTTGAACCAAATCGAAGAAGCTAAATTTATTAGCATTGAGTATGTGATGCAGAAATCCATTGAGAAGCCAAAGAACAACCAAAACGTCTTTAATATACTTGTTGAATAACACCATAACCGGCCCTCATAATGTGGATCATTTCATATTGAACCTATAGTCTGGATCAAATCTAGAGAAGGGAATGACCAACTTATAGCCTTCCCAAAAAAGACTTTTTGACCGGAGATAAGATGACACAAAAACAAGTAGTTCAAACGAATCATTTGATTATTGGTAATAAAAAGAGATTCTAAGTACCTTAACACATATTATATAGTTTTTTGCTCAAACTTGACCTGATAAAAAACAATTGGGTTCATCCCTAATTGCATCATTCTCAGTGACAACTTCAATCAACCATTGAAGCGTGTAGGCAAAGGCTCTTTCAGTTTGTTTAAAAGAATTGCATCTAACATGATTAAATTTCTATAAGTTCCTTGTCATGAAGCATAAACACAACGACATTGACATGAATATGGCATAAGTGTAATCATTAAGACATGAAACATATCACAGCATTGAAGTTTATACTTTATAGAAGAAACTTTAAAATATCAATATAAAAATAATTGTTATTGATTATGATTACATTTCATAATTTTATCGCGTGCTTTAACTGTGATTTTTTTAGTAGCATGCTAAACTTATCATTCTTTAGTTATTGTCTTTTATTTTGTTGATATTAATATTATTTACTGTGGAATTGTGAGTTTCCTATTTTAGACTTATTCTCGTTAAGTCCTTTCTTATTAAGTTGTATTTCTTTCCTTTTGTTAGTTGTTCTATCTTTGGTAGGTTGTAATGGTAAGACTTGCTTTTACTCATTATAAGGAGGAGAGTTGTAATTTGATCATTAAGGAATAACATAATTCCGACTCTCATGTCATCCTTCATGGTATTAGAGCGGTAAACCTTTTCTTGTTAGAACACCGCTGCTTCTTGCTCTCTTGTTCAATTCGAACGGATCAGACCGCTCACCGCTTCTTGAGGGCTTCCTGAGGGTCACACTCGTCACTGTTGCCCCTCACTCTCTCGTTACGCGCACCACTGTCGCTCGTTCGCTCATTCAAATTCATCTCCTTTGAATGACTCCGGCTTCGACTGAATCGATCTCTGCAAAGACTTCAGGTTCAATCTCCTTCCAACGACTTTGGCGTTGGAAGTATCCAATCATCTGCAATACTTCGTGTCGGCAATTTACTGCATCATTGCCGTTCTCCCAGAGCAAGTTCGTTGGTTTCTTTTGCTGTCCCTGCAAAAACCCTCATCCGCATGCTCTCTACAACTCTGTCCTGCTGTTGCCAGTTTTCTTGTAGTTCCTTCCCGGCTTGAAATCATCCTTGAAGTTACTTGTTTTTCCTGTAAGCCATCCCTATGATGAGCAGAAGCCAACCGGTTTTCTCCCAGCTGTAAAAGTGCACAGGTTTTATGACAAAGTATGGAATGAAGATGTCTAGCTCTACGTCAGAGGTTAGTTCTGAATCAAAGATCAGGAATTCTATCCAAACAGTCTGAAACTCTATTTTTATCATAAACCATAAACTCAGTGACTATAACTTTCTTCAGTGGTCCCAATCTATGTTATTTACAATTGTGTAGAAGGAAGAGAGAAAAGAGTATACAGTTTTAAGCTCATTGATCCTAACCATCATCCATGCAAGATTCAAGATGATATGGTATTGTCTTGGTTCATCAATTCTATGACGACAGAAGTTGAAAAAAATATCTTTACAAGACAACACATGAGATTTCGGAAGCTGCTCGTGAGATTTATTTAAGTATAAAAAATATTATAGAATTGTTTGAGATTGAGATAAAATTATATGAGCTCTGACAAGAAGAGTTAAGTCTTCATCAATACGTCAACACACTAACCGGTTACAGTTAGATATGTATGATATATATATATATATATATATATAATATATATATATTGAAGTGCTCTCAATGATGTCATAGTGTATAAAAATAATATTGGAGAAGAAGAGGATGGTCAAGTTCTTATTAGGATTAAATAAAAACTCAGATGAGGTCAAAGGAAGAATAATGAGGATGAAGCTTCTTTCCACCACTTGGGAAGCCTTTGCTAAAGTTAGAAGATAACAAATCAGGAAGAAGCTTATGATGGCATATAGTGTGGATTCATCTAACACTGAAACCCCACCTTATACACGCACAACTCCTTCCATGAGTCAAAATCAAAGAAGAATCATCCTTTATGTGAATATGCAAAAAATTTGGTCACACAAAGGATGAATTCTACTGTTCGGTGCTTAGTCTCATAATAATTTCTCTGTCTATCTTAGACTGCTCAGTCTGTCAAATCAGCCGGATCTTCTCAGTTGTTTCATCACTTGAATCAACATCAATTAATTTCTTTTCACCCGTTTCTTCCCAACAAAGAGGTGTCCTGCATTTTCGTCCATAAAGGGCTTCATAAGGAGCCATACCAATAATGGTCTAGAAGCTGTTATTATAGACACTCTATCAGAGGTACGTGCATCTCCAGTTTCCATCAAAATTAAGAACACAAAGGCGAAACAAGTCTTCCAATATTTAGATCGTTCCTCCAATTTACTGTCTGTTTGGGGATGAAAAACTGTACTGAATGTCAGTTGAATGCCCAAAGCCTCTTGAGCTTTCCTCCACAGTCTGAATATAAATCTACCATCTCGATTTGAAACAATAGACTTTGGTACTCCATGCAATCGTACAATTTCATTAACATAAATTTTGGTCAATTTTTCAACATCTATTTGTCTGATAGACAATAAATGTGTAAACTTGATCAGACAATAAATAATTACCCAAGCAGCATCTCACAAAGTCCATAGCAAGTCCTCCCATTTCCAATATGGTATAGACAGCGGTTGCAATAACCCACTAGGCTTTTGATGCTCAACATTAATCATCTAACAAGTAGGACACTTTACCACGGACTCCGCTACGCTTTGCTTCAACTTTGGCTACTAGAATAAACCCTTCAGCTCATGATACATCTTGTTGCTTCTTGGATGTATTGTATATCCTGAATAATGTGCCTCATGCTAGATTTCTTTGCGGAAAATCTCTCTTTTCTTGGAGGCAAACCTGACAAATCATTTAAGAAACTTCTGGATACTCCTTTACTATCGGTGTATTCTCTAATTTCTTTGGTTCTTTCATAATATCGATGACTTGAGCTAAAAAGCCTTGATACCATTTTGCTAACAATTTGTATGCCTTTAAACTGAGTATCGTCATAGGCATGAGTCCTCGATCACCTACAAACTTGAATTCTTCTTCTCCAGGGATACTGAATTTAACTATTTTTTTTGAGCAATCAATAGTTTTGAAATGATTGAATAGTGAATCCATCCCTAGATTCACTTTGAACTCGGTAAGTGGCAGTACTACCAAATTCTCCTTGAATCTTCTATCGCAGATTTTCAGATTCACACAACTATCTACCATCATGCTAGACCCATTAGGTAGAATAATAGATAAGATATTGAGGATTCTGAAAGCTTCCAATCCTTTAGAATTCACAAACTCTTCAGAGATAAATGAATGTGATGCCCCTTCCAATCCTTTAGAATTCACAAACTCTTCAAAGATAAATGAATGTGATGCCCCAATATCAAATAAGGTTCAGACCAAATTGTTTTGAAAAATGCGAAACCTATATTAAGCTGAATATAAAAGTCTAGCAATATAAATGAATACTTGACAAATATGCTGAAATAAATACATACCTGTAATGATGACAGGTGAATCCTTTGCTTCCTGCTGGTGCATATAGTCATGGTTGCACACCCTGAAGGGCCTTGACTCGGAGCTGGAGCTGATTCTTACGACTTCACTATCTTCTGCCTGCCAAAGTCCTTTGAGTAGATGGAGCACTAGTCCTGGCATCAACCTGAGGTCTCTGTCTTAAGGTAGGACATTACCTCGCCATATGTTCGAGCTAGCACCAAAAACATGTGTTGGTGCCTGACAAACTTTCCTCTATGTGCCCTTTCACACTTGGCACTAGTAACCATACTGTTGCTACTGCTGCCAGTGCCACTACGAGTACCGCTGTTGCTGAATCGAGGCTTCTTCGTATAAGACTGTCTAGACTGGACGGAATGGGTGGCTTGTCTCGATCTAAACCTGTCATCTACTCTCATCTTCTGAAAATTTCTACGCCTTTGCGTAACCAGTAAATCAATATCTATCCTCCTCACCCTCTCCACAAAAACTGAGTAATCATCAATTCCAAGTGAAATTAAAGGCTGTCGAATGACATCCTTCAATCCAGGGAGAAATCAGTGACACTTTTTTTGGCATTTGGGATTAACTGAGGTGTATACTGTGATAACATTGTGAATTCGACTTCTTATTGTGTAAGGGATAGGTCGCCTTGCACCAGTCTGATGAACCGTTCCTACATCTGCCTCTTGGCTGAAAGAGGAACAAACTAGTTATGAAAAGTCTTCACAGAGTCCTCCCACTTTATCTTTTAAACCCTTTTGCCTTCCCTAACCCATTCGAGCCGAGCAGAACTGTGCCTATTACGGGTTCGGTCGAGCCCCCCTCACACAAGCAGAGCTACTGCACGCAGAGCTCCCACAGATAAAGTGGGAGGACTCTGTGAAGACTTTTCATAACTAGTTTGTTCCTCTTTCAGCCAAGAGGTATGAAAAGTCTTCACAGAGTCCTCCCACTTTATCTAACTACTGGGTTGTCCGCCAAACTTCTCCTAAAGCTGGTTTTGTCACTACTCTACTTCCCTCTTGAAAGCAAAAGTAGCTAATTTGACATCCTTTCCTGAGAACATGACAAACCCTCAATGATTTCCTCTACCCTCAATAACCAGTTCTCTGCCTTAACTGGCCCTCATGCTTTGGAGTATAGTGGTGGTCGAATGTGCTGGAACGGCTTTAGATATTTATCCATCTGAGTTGTTCCACTATCACTGATCTGGGTCTAAGAACCTTGAATAAGTTGTCATTGCGGCCATCATCTGAGTAAACGCCTCCATAGAGACGCTATCACCACTGGAGGAAGGATCATTACATGTTGGAGGCACTCGATTCTGCTGATCAATACCTCTTACATCTCTATCATTTTCATCTATATCTTTCGGATTGGGATCATTTGCCCTGAGAACAGAATTTTAAATTATTAACTTAAACATTTAATTATTTTTTAATTGTCTTAATAAATATTAATGATTTTCCTAATAACTCTTTTATGATCACTTTTTTAGTGCCCTAGTGAGCTTGAAATTACCAAAGCGGGAACCGATGGTCGGACTGAGGAAACCTATCTAACAATATCATTTCTTAACATAAAATAAAACTGAACGCATAAAAGAGCCATTTTATACAAAAACTTATATTTACAATATATTATTCATATTTAAACATTTATATTTGAAACAGAAAATAAATTAAATTATAATACCTATTAGCTGACGCTCCATGACGCCTGTACACGTTCTCTCTGGGGTTCATCTAATCTACAATTAGTTTTCTTGTAAAATTGTTAGCAACTATGATTTGATTTAAAATTACTTAATGGGTAAATATTCTTAAATTATAATAATTTTTCGTTTTAAACTATTTTTGTCAAAGTGCGGTAACAGTAAAAACTGTGCAGTAAAAAAATAAATTTCATTTATTTAAGTTACACTTCATAATTGAGAGTCACCGTCTAGACGTATTCTTTATAAATATATACTTTGAACTTTTTTCCATCCAATCATGAGAATATACAATCATTTTTATTTCTATTTTGTGCATGTACAATGCATTTCTTTGCTAGTATCATCCAGGGGTGACTCTCATATACATGCATATATCATATTTTATTTATTTTATATTACATTTAAACTTTAAAAAAAAAATTGCATTCAACATTTAAAAAGACAAACTTTTGCATTAAAAAAAAAACTAAAATCTAGAAACAATTAAAACATACATAAATAAATAGAACTATTGCGAAATAAAAACTCATTACCACCTCAACAATGTCGTTTGCGAATCTTTTCCTCAGGGCAGTCTAGTTCTTTGGTGCATCTATAATAATAATTTAAATGTAATTAACATCTTGTTCAGTGCTAATCTTCTCTCCTATTACTTCTAATTTTTTTATCATTAGTTCCATAATTTCTTTTTTTACTTAGCTATTTATTTATCTATAAAAAATTGCAAATATACATATATATGCATAAGCACGAGCTAAACATATATAAATATATCTATGTAGAAATATACAATTTAATTTTTATGTTAAAGCTTTTATCATTTTCTTTTTTTACAAACCTACTTAACATCAAGCTATCTATATCTAAATTTTAAATTTAGTATTGTTAATTTTTTTTAACATTAATTAATAAGAAAAATATTAATTAATTTTTGCAAATTTAACTTTTTTACCTGAAGTTTTTCCTCTCTCTTTTTCTGCGTTAGCTCCCTCGTCAATCACCTATGATTGTAAGAATCAACATTTACAATTAATAACTTAAATAAATTTAATACTTTATCTTTTAAACCCTTTTGCCTTCCCTAACCCATTCAAGCCGAGCAGAACTGTGCCTATTACGGGTTCGGTCGAGCCCCCCTCACACAAGCAGAGCTACTGCACGCAGAGCTCCCACACTCAAGCTTCTGCGATTCCCTTTTCTTTCTCACTCAATTCTCATTTGAGCCTCAAACCGCAGCTCGAGCCCCTCCTCATTCCTCTACGAGCCACACAAGTTGGAAGACCCGCCTCCTCCTTTCTTGACGAGTGGCACGACAGGGAGAACCCGCCGCCTCCTTCCTCTCTCAGCCCTCGATCAAGCTTCCAACAAGCCGCACGAGCTCTCCTTCCTCTTCTGCGGCTCGGTTAGGGCACGAATGCCTCCCCCTCTCTCTTCTTCGCTCAGTTAGGGGCGCTCTAGCCTTCTACGTGCGTAAAAAAAGCTTTAAGAGCTCCCTCCTATCTCTTTGGATTAATTACAAGTAACCTACTCCTCTTCCTCCTTCTCCCTCTATTGCTCTCCTTCCTCCTCATCAAACACTTCTTTCTTCTCCTTCTCTTCTTCCTCTACCTCACTTCTCGCTCTCACTTGCCCCCCATCTCTCTCACGCTTTTTTTTGCTCTCTGTGTGTGTGAATTCAAATGAAATAAGACGGAAAAATCCTTATCTTAACGCTCCCATCTCACTCGAATGACACATGCTGTGTAGGTGTCGTTACCTGTGATTTTTTTATTTAGATAATTATTAGTATTATTTTTATATTGTTATTATTACAACGACCTACCAGCTTGATGATACACCATTCTTCTCCTATCTTGCTGACAATGGAAGATTTTTACCTTGAATAATAGACAGATGATTCTGATTGTATGCCTGGAGACATCCATGCTCTCACTAACTACCATGCATTCACTTTATTCAAATTTTTTAGAGTTGTAGATAGATCTTGCTCCAAGATTGTTGGGAAATGAAAAGTGAAAGTCTTCAAAGATATTCAGTTTCCTTCTATGATATATGTTTCCCAATTAAATTGCAACCTACTTTCTATCGCAAGCTTATTCATGATTAGAACCGTTTTACTAAATTTCATTTTAAATCTTGTTAATTACAGGTGGTAGATTCATGGAAGGTGATTGAGAGTATTGAATTGCATCAATGTCAATACTTGCTCAAGAATGACTATTCTCTTAACACACAAGTGTCTTCTCCACTATCCTCGTCCAGTGTTCTTGAGTATGTTGTGTTTTAGTCTATTGAGAGACAAGTTTTATTATGACATTGTTGTCTGGGTCATCCAAAGTTTCATTGTTGCAAAATTATACCCTCATCTCTTTATCAATAAAAATTTACTATTTTATCAGTATGAAAATTATAAATTGACTAAACATACTCATCATGAGACTCATGTTGATCCTCAGTCTCAATGTAAAACCTCACATCTTTTCTCTATCATTCACAGTAATATTTGATGACCATCAAAATTGAAAACAGTTAATGGAGCTAGATGATTGATCTCTTTTATTGATGACCACACTAAAACTAGTTGGATATTCCTCTTGAAGGAAAAATTGGAACTTGCACAAATCTTTCAGTCATTTTATAACATGATTTCATTTATTTCAAATTTAAAAATCAGATTCTCAAAACTGATAATGCAAAAGAATACTTCAACTCTATTCTTGGACCTTATTGTGCAAAGAATGATATCATCAATGTAAATTCCTATGTTGAAACTCCGCAATAAAGTGAGATAGCTAAGAGGAAGAATAAACACTTTCTTGAGGTTAGTAGTTCTATAATGCTTTCTCACAATATCCCAAAAGTTTTCTTGGGAGCGGCCGTACTCACAACCACTTACCTCATTAATAGAATGCCAAGTAGGGTCCTTGAATTCAAAGCCCCTCTCGATGTTGGGATAAAAAAATATCATGTCAGAGCCTTCTTTTCCCATCTTCCTCTAAAAATATTTAGCTATATTTTTTATGTTCACATTCACTAACAAAGCCACACAAAACTTGTCCCAAAATCCATCAAATATATCTTTATGGGATATGCTTCTAACAAAAAGAGATATAAGTGTTTTTCTGCCATTATCAAACATAATATCTCTATGGATGTTGCTTTCTTTGAAAACCAGCCCTACTACCCCAAATTTGTATTCAGGGGAGATTCCGATTGAATATCAAGCTAGTGATACTACTCTGGATACCCATACGGACCTAGAGTCATCACAATCTATTCTGTTTTTTATACTACTCTGGATATGCACACTGATCTAGAGTCATCACAACTTTTTTTCATTCCCTATAACCATCCTATCTCTGAAGTTCCACTACTTGAGAACATCCAACCTTATATTGACAACAAGGAATTCTGTGTGTATACTAGGAGAAATAATCCCACTGAGCAGAATAAAAACGATATACAACCACAAGACTGTTTACAACCAACTTTCAATTCACCCATCTCCGTGGTTCCAAGGGAGTGGAATTCAGTGGAGGAGACAAGAAAAATTGCACAAATTATCCTATCTAGTAGTATGTTACTTACGAGAAGTTATCATCAACTTATAAAGTCTTTGTATGCAATCCTGATAATGTGTATATACTCAAGTCTATTTATGAGACACTTTAAAGTTCGTAATGAAAAAAATAGTTGAAGAAAAGATCCAAACACTTAAGCTAAATGACACATGGAACCATACAAAACTTTCTCCAGATACATGTTAGATGCAAATGGGTTTTTGATGTCAAGTACAAAGCAAATGGGATGATTGAGAGGTTCAATGCAAGGTTAGTGGCCAGATATTTCACTCATTCTTTTGGGATAAACTATTAAGAGCCTTTGCTCCAGTGGCTAAATTAAACATTTTAAGAGTTCTTTTTTGTTGGCGGTGAATAAAGAGTGTGAATTGCATCAACTTGATATCATGAATGCATTTTTGAACGTAGAATTTAATGAAGATGTGTATATGGAGATTCCATTAAGAGTGAAAAATGACTCGAGCAAACATCAAATTTGTAAACTAAGGAAATAACTTTATGATCTCAAACAATCTCCAATGGCTTGGTTTGACAATTTTATCAGTAGTACGAAATCTAATGGGTATATTCAATGCAACATATATCATACACTGTTCACAAAGCTTACACAAGGAGTTAAGAAAGCTATACACATTTTCTATATAGATATGATCCTTTCAGTTAATGACGACACAACGATTGTAAAGATTAAGAAGGTCTTGCTATTGAATATGAAATTAAGGATCTAGAAGCAATGTTATACTTTATGGGCATGAAGTGACCACGTCCAAATATTATTATATCCCAAAGATGGTACATCCTAGTCTTCTTAAAGGAAACATGAATGTGGGTGTGTAAATTAGTTGAGACTCCTATGAATTTCAACAAATCATTATACTCAGGGAGAGAAGATATTAGTGGAAGAAGGTAGATACCAGAGATTGATAAAATTATCTACTTTTCACACATTAGACTTGATAATGCTTATTCTGTCAGTTTTTTAATCAACACATAAAAAATAAAAATGAAAAATATTTGAAGATAATTTATAGAATATTAAAGTTTCTTAAGAAATCTTCTGACAGAGGGTTATTATTTAAGAAATATGTTAACAAGGGTATATGTGGACACTGATGTTTGTTGGACAAGTGAACTCGCAGAAAGAAGATCCACCTCTGGGTATTGTTCCCATGGCTGGGAAAATTGTCACATGAAGGAGCAAGAAGTAAACAATGGTCTCTAACACAACAGTTTTTGAACTGAAATTTCATACAACCATAATCGAAAGATACACTCCCTAAATCTGTACTTGCAGGCAACTTCACTGATTTGAGTACCAAGTTGGGTCTTTATAACATTTATGCCCCAGCTTGAGGGAGAGTGTGGAATTATAAGTTTCTTATTTTAGATTTATTCTCGTTTATTCCTTTCTTATTAAGTTGTATTTCTTTCCTTTGTTGATTGTTCTATGTTTGTTAGGTTATAATGGTAGGACTAGCTTTTACTCATTATATGAAGAGGAGAGATGTAATTTGATCATTAAGGAATGAGAGAATTCTTACTCTCATTCACTTACAAATTTTAGAATAAGAGTAAAACTAATATCAATCTTAAAATAATCAAATAAAATATGATTATGTGAGCATATTGGTTATGTATCATTTGATGGAGTTACAATACTTAATACTATGGATAGCATCAGCACTAGCATCCATCTTTAGAAATTATACTTTTACCTTCATTTTGAAAAAAATCATGGTGTCCTTGACAATTTTGTCAGTTGAACTCAATGTTTTGTTCTGCCTCTATTACTTCTGTTTTGTCTAATTTGGTAACATACTTTCACCAAGGCTTATTATCATCCTTTATTGGATTATCACCCTTTGCATCAGTATGTTTATTTCCAAAGTCTTTTTTTCATTTTAGGTTAGAATAAACAAAACTTTACTAAATATAGTACCACATTAATGAATAAAATTCTATACATTTGTTTGTTAATGACGTTCCTTTAAAAAGAAAAAAACTTGGTGTTCTTGACGACCTAAACATTTAAACTCTGTGTTTTGTTCTGCCTCTATTAATTTTCAGGCCATGAAGCACAAACTTAACCGCAATTACATGAATACGTTATAACTATAAAAATTAAGACATGAAATGTATCAAAGCATCACAATGAAGTTTAATATCATATACTTTATATAAGAAAATAAAAAATAATAATATAAAAACAAACGTTAATGATTATGATTACATTTCAAAGTTTTATCATGTGTAGTAACTGTCTTTTGTTAGTAACATGCTAAAATTAGCATTCATCAATCATTGCCATAGTTTGTCAGTATTAACTTATAAAATCTCAGAATAAGAATAACACTAATATCAAATCTTAAAATAATCAAAGAAAATATGATTATATGAGCGTATTGATTATGCATTACTAATTGGAGTTAAAATACTTAATACTATAGCTATAATCATAATGACATCTCTGCTCTCTTTAATTCTAAATTATACTTTAACCTTATTGAAAAAAAAAATGGTGTTCTTGATAACATTGTCATTTCAATTCTATTGCTTCTGTTTTGTCTAATTTGGTAAAATACTTTCACCACGTTCTATTATCATACTTTATGGGATTATCACCCTTTGCATCAATATGATTTTTTCCAAAGTCTTTTTTGCACTATATGATAGAATAATCATAATTTTATTTGGTATAGTACCTCAGTAATGAATAAAATTCTAAACATTTATTTGGTAATTTTCTTGCTTTAAATAAGTACCCCCTATCTAGGTGTGTGCCTATAGCTTTAGGAAAGACCTTTTTCACTTGCCTAATATGATGCTATTTTTTAATAATTAATGTTCAATGCTTTATTGGGGTGTGCACCATTATTGTTTCCACCTAGATGCTTGCACCTCAAAAGGCTTTTAGGAAGTCCACTGTGGTCCTCCACCTAAAGTTTATTATTTACATTTATAACACCCAAGCCTCTTTAATAAATCACAAATACTCCTTTTTCGTTACTCTACCTTCTCCATAACTCCTTCCCTTGCCAGTAACTCCATCTATCAGCCCCTTAGTGAAGAAGTTTTTGCCCATTCAAATATTCCTTCTGCAACGCTCCTCTTCTGTGAATTTTGACCTTTCTTTCTCCTTTTGTGATTTCCCATCTCCTTTTTCTTCTCTCGCAAGAGTTAGAAATGTGATTATTCCTGCTTTAACGAGTAAGGAATGCTTCATTGCAATTCCTCTTTCCTCATCCACTTTTGCAGTCCTCTCCCATGAGCACAAAGCCAAAAAGCCGAAAACTTCTTAGTCATCCCTTCTATATTAATGCTAGTTTATGCATATAGTGCTTGTGCTTTTGTGTGTTTATGATTCTGCTATTATAGAAATTATTGGTTACTCTGTCAGGGAGACCACTATTTGTTAATTCCATTTAACTTGATCGTTAATGAATCTTCATCAGTATCTAGTAAACACAAATGAGCAATTAATGTAACTCTTCTTGTGTCCTTGTGATAATGTGTCCAAATTTGAAGTAGTTGAGATGCTGGCAGCATGTGCGAATCAAAACAAACAACAATGTGAGTGACGGGAAGTGGTTGGTTTGTTGTATTCATGTGTTTGGGGTGTTAGGTATGTAAATAGTATTTTAGGGTGTTAGATACATAGATTGTAAAGTTTGGATTCTTTTGCCGCCAGCCGTGACCTGTTGGTAGAGCAGCCTCTTCCGGTTCAAAACCCCCTCTGGCCAATTTGACGGTAGTGAGGGCGGTCCTTGAATAGTTAGGCACATGAGGGTGGCTGGGGGCTCATATTGTATCCTCCGGCCATTCTTTATATATATATATATATATATATATATATGCCCCTATTTTTTGTGTAAGGGTGATGCCATGGATCAATTTGTATTCAGGTCATGGTAGATGCCAACAAGTGATTTCCTCCTTCAGGTGTAAGATGCTAGGCTGGAGAAGATGAGGAATATTTGCAATTTATTTTAGACAACCGCTCTGCGAGTCAGTAATAATACTATTCTTGGTTCTAATGAAAAAAAAGGCGCTGTTAGTTAAATGCTAAACTTTACTTGAAAATAATTATAATTTGTGGCAGTGTGCATGCTGTTCATCCTATAGTATATATAACCCCATTTGCATGTCCTCGAATGTTTTTTTTACTTTCATTACTTTCAGCTCGTTAAAAAAAAAAAAAAACAGAACCATATTGTTGTTGAAGATCATTGATCTGTAGAATCAGCATTTTTGCTGCACATCTTATTTTTCATATCTATTTTGACAAGCCTGCTGGAAGCATTTGATAAATTTATTTCAAAATTATACAACTAAGATTACTACTCTGGCATGTAAATTTCAAGAGCCATGGGTAGATAGAATTGCTTCCTAAAATAAATCAAGTTGACCCTGCCAGGTTTCTCTGTACTGACAGTGTACAGTGAGAAGTATGATGGGTCAAAAATTTTGAGTGTTGGCTCAATGGAATACTTGTTATTTCACATTAATATTAGGGTATTTTTTTAACTGAGCCACGCATGTTTTTTTTATTAAGTTTGATGTATTGTTAGATGTTATAGTGTAGTGTATCATTTAATGAACGAATTCTAGGACCAGCTTTCCCCACAGTGTATGGATTTAGTCGAGACGAGTGCAGTGAAATACTTCCGTTAGCTCTGTTTGTTAAAAACATCGTAACATTTTTCAATTTTTAGAATGAACATGGTATTCCAGTGGTTGTGTAATTTTAAGCGATTTAAATTTTTTTGGTATGCATACCACTCAATTCTTGTGTATTTACATATTTAACACCCAAGCTTCAACTTGTACATATATGCATCTTACCTATGCATGATTATTTGTATCTCACTTTTTAAAAGTTAAAATAGTGAAATTTTTATGTGATATGAAAGATTTGGGTTGTATAACTGTAAAAGTTAGAGTTAAGGTTTTAGATATATAAGTACATAGGAATTGGGGGGTGTGTATGTAAATGCCCCTAGTTAATATGATTAGAAGTAAAGTGATGTTTAAATTGACTGGGTTTAGTCATCTTGAACCTATACAACAAAGATCGAGGATATAATTTTATGAAGCTAAAGGATGTGGTTAATTAGAGAAGCAGCATCGGAGTGAGAGTAAAACGTAAATTTTCTTGAGAGTATAATTAAGTTGCATGTGTATGGATCCAAGCGTCGGGCACTGAAGTTGTACTGATCATGCCTCTTGTCATGATAGAAAATTTGTCTGGTGATGAAATAGAATAATAGATAAACCCATCTAAACATATAATTCATGATGTTCTGCCCCTTGTTGTAAACTTCTGTTATAATTTACCATCTGTGAAAATGCCAAGTATAAAACTTTTGATAGACTGTTTTTTTAAAAGGAAAAAAAGATGAAAAATATACAAATATCAGTAAATGCCTTTGGAGCCAAAAAAAGATGTCAAATCGCAGTAAGCTCATAAACTCAAGGCATCGAAATAAAGCAGAAATATTTTGGAAGAAGGATTGGAGGCCAGTAAAACAGCTACAACAAACAGAAGACATTCTATTTTGATAAGGTAATTCAAAAAATTATATCACAAATGTAGATTAATATGGGATGGTGTTACTGTTTTCAATGATGGCATATAATTCCTACATAGCAAACCCGAAAAGGTAAGGGGATGATGGCCACCCTTTCCTTAGAACATTTGAAGAGTTAGAAAAATCATATAATCCCAAAAAGTTAGACATAAGTTGAACCGAAAGCCACTGGTTGACTAGAGGGGGAAAACCATTTTAATCATCTTAATAAATTTATTTTATCCTTTATTCTTTTAAGCAAATAGGTATCAATACATGCCTGCAATTTTAAAAAGTCAAACTTCTAAAACCTAAATTTAAGATAAAGAATAAAATTTAAAACTTAATTATTTCATTTTTATTGGGTTCTCGGGATCGCTTTGATTTGCTTCTTGTCTGAGCATTTGCTTTTTTTTTTTTGAAATCTTTCTTGTGCTCTTCTAATTCATTTGTTTGATTAAATGATGTGCTATATCGATACAAAAAAGTTTGAGATATGCAATTTGCATTTTTGTGTACTAGGTGAACAATTGGTTGAGTCGGTGAGAATCCTTGATGTGAACATCAATTGACAGGCCACTGATGACTAAGGGTTTGTTTGGGATAGCAACAATTTTTTTTGTAAAGGGGGTTGTAAGGTTGTGTGGGGGAAATCAACTTCTTAAGGAGCAATTGTGATTTATAAAAATTTAGTTTTTTTTCAAAATGTTAACCATACAAATTTTGTACAACCGCCATATTTAATAGATCTGATTGTCAAAAATAACTTATTATGACAAAAAAATTTAAAAAGTTGTTTCCAAATAGAATTATGGCGGGGGGCTAGAACGCAAAGCAATTAGAAATCTATCCCAAACATACCCTAAGTTGCGGACATGAGAGGTGAGGGATGAGGGTGCTGCTATAATTGTGTCTACAACTTCTATGATCCATTGCACAACATAGGGGAGGCAAATTGAGAATATGGGTGTGTTAAGGTTTAAAATTAAAAGAATTACTTTTACATCTGCACATGCCTTGTACTTATCCATTATGTGTAAAAGCTCCTTTAAAACCTTCCTAGCCATAGGAATGATATGCCAAAAATATAAATGATAAATCAAGTAAATTTCAGATTATCAAGAAGTTTTAATAATCATGATTATTATTGGGAACCTGTTTTGATCAGCTAAAGCTTACAAGGCCTCATTTACCTTTGAACCGACCTAATTTTCCTTTCTACTCACACTCATGCATGTTATTATAAGATGCTGAACAATTCAGAACATACAAAACATCATTTCGCATTATAGTCGAAATAGGAGGATTTACTAACACAAAGCTGCTTTTGTAAGTCATCATAATGACTTGTAATCAAGCGTTCTTTGTTTTTACCCTTGAATCTGAATTAAAGTGAGATTATAAGTTTTTAATCTCCCATAATTATAGCTTCTTCGCGATTTATTATTGTTTAAATTTATACCCCTTGAGATTATGCTTCTAGGCATTAAACTTTTTCTATGTAATGATTATTATTTAAATTTGTTTCTTTTGAGATTTTGCTATCTGTTATATCACGCCACTAGATTTAGCAATATAACAAAACTATTCTCTATGTTATCATTTTTCATCTATTGTCTCTTTGTTTAATATTAAAATAATCATGTTATCTTTAGAAAATGTTTTACATGCTAGATTTTTCGAGCGAAATATGATAAAGCTTGCCGGTGCCTTACTTAAATTGATTAAATAAGCATGTAAAATATGTAAAAAATATTGAAAGTGATAAAAAATAATGATAATTATTGGATAGAGAAGGCCAAATTATGGCGGTTGATTGACAATGAGGGTGATTGGGTGGCATCTGCCAAATGATGATTGTAATGATAATGATTGGATGATAATAATAAATTGATATTAGTTTGATAATGATGATTTGACGATATTGATCGAGTGATGGAAGTTGTATGACAACATCGAAGAAATAAGAGTTGGTAGTAGTTGTTAACTTTTGATAGTCTGATAACTGTTTTAAAGTTTTTAATATCTCCATGTTCTCTTTAAATTTAATTCCAAGTTCTCTCCCTTGTTGGAGAATGATGTTCTATTTATAGTTTTTGAGGGTGATATTTTAGTAAACTTTGAAAAAAAAATTTAAAAACACTCCAGTAAATGCCTCATATTGATTCATTTGATTGTAAGTGTTTCTTTCAATATTTTTATTAATGATCTTGAGTTAAGTGATATTGAGTTAATTAGGTTTCCCTTATTGAGTTGCTTGTTTTAACCATAAAATTATGAAAATTATGAATTCTTTGGTAATTAAATTATCGCTTTAGAGCTTCTAATCAAATTTCAAGTGTTTGATTTGAGCTTGTTCGGACGTAAATTTGGTCATTTTTGCCTTCTTTGAATTTATTTTATCAAGTTGTTTGATTTGATTATAAGAACTAAAATTAGAGTTCATCCAAAATTTAATTTTGAAAGTTTTTAAATACAAAAAATACACTTGCTTAATCAAATGAATTTTTTTGGTGATATATTAAAAGTATTTTAAGAGGAAATTTCAAATTTTATCATATGAAAGTTGAAGGCTAAAAATGTATGTGTTGTGATAAAAAGATTTATCATTATTGACTAATATACTCAACACACATTAGATAAACAAAAGGTATGTTGATAATATATGTTTTAGCAATTTTTTTAAAAAAAATGTTAAATTTAAGTACAATTTATTTTAATTATAAAGATTAAGGTTTCCTAAAGGAACAAACTCTCAAGTTCAATCATATGGGATCTACTTGTATTCGAGTTGATTATAGGATTTCTAGCTTGTAAATATATTTAACGGATTTCAAAAGGGTATAATAGGCGGTTAATATTTTGGGGCATTTACATACATTGCATTCAATTCTTATGGATTTATGTATATCACACCTAAACTTTCATTTTTGTACGCACAACATCCTATTTTCTGTGCATAGGTAAAGTGTTGTGCGTGTAAATGTGAAAGTTTAGGTGTGAGACATGTAAATCCATAAGAATTGTCTGCTATTCATGTAAATTTTCTAATATCTATTGAGGGTAAGTGGAAGTTGGAAAAAATGACTTGTCGTGTCGAAACATTAGTTTAATTCGGTTCATCAAAATAGTTTGAGATTATATCC